>NC_069140.1:74181537-74495127 GCF_943734755.1 Anopheles moucheti
AACGGGGTTTCACTCCGTGTGACATCGCGGTGCGTGGTGCATAATGTGCGCTACATGCGTGTGCAATCGGCCGTCAGCTGTGATCGTGCGTGCGCGTGATTCATCGCGATTCGGTCGTGCGGTCGTGATTCAAACGCAATTAAAATAGATCGCCCCAAAAGCGGGAGTTGGCTCGCGCGTTGTTCTCGCGTGGTTCGTGGATCGGGACACATATGTAAAGGGTAAGATTTTCCCGCCCGTGTTTCCTCATCCGGGACCTACAGTCTGTGTTTTTTGTTTGATGAAAAACGCTAAAGCAGCCATACGGCAATCGGTGACTTCTAGGCAGTTGTTGGGTTCACCGGTTACGGAACGTTGCGTGATTTATCGCACGGGAAACAATATATTAACCAAATACGATCGGTGCGCTGTTTTCCGCAACAACCGGTAACGGTCCGAAGATGGCGCACACCGTTTGGTCACATTCGTACACGGACGATACGGGTTGGGCTGGGCGGTACTGATCACTCAACGCCACACGCCACCGCCCGCTTAACACCACCGTCGCGAAAAAAAAGGCCCAGCCAAGAGTGTGAGCTTCAGCGAGGGATTAGTGCGTGCGTAGACCGATCGATCGGCTTGCGATTAGCGCGCCCAGTGTGCCCCCGCGACGCGACTGGTGAAGAAACTCGTGTCCTTTTGGACATTTGGATTAGAAAACCGATCCAAAAGTGGTGGCCCTTCGCTGATCACCTGCTAATCGACTGCGGTGTCAAATTAATCGTCCCCTCCCCATCCGGATTGGCGTTGAAACGTCGCAAGGCGGAGCGGAGCGGTCTGCATACCGGGCGGCTAGTGGATCTGTTTTTGGGGTGGCTACATCTTTTCACTCCAACCGCGCACCGGATTATCGCGCTCGTGTGTGTGTTTGTGGTTTTCTTCTATTTGGTCGCCGTACGCCACGGAATGATGACGATGATTTATCGGTACTGAGGCGTAAAGGTTGTCTTTCACCCCGATTACGGGGCCGGGTTTGCTCCTGCCCCTTGCTTGCCCTCTGTACAGGGCGGTTCGGTAAGGCAGACGGCCCCGAAGGCAAAAACCCTCAACCGGTCCGGTTGAACATCGTTGGACATCTTGGTCAACACGCGGATCGTTTGGAATCGGTTCGCTTCACGAGCAATTAGCCAGTGCGTGGTGTCTGCCCACCTCGACACCGCGACGGAGGGCCGGGAGAAACTGAAGTGTGGGTGTGTGTATCGGTCTGTGTGTGTGAATTTACGTGTGTGCATGTGTTTATGCTTCTAAGACACTGAAAGGAGCGAGAGTGGGATCGATTTCGATTTGAAGGCCGTGTGGAAACGGATTGGACCGATTGGATCGTTGGCACCCCTTTGGTTGGTACGCCGAACGCCGCTCGGTTGGCGATTTTCCGAGTGACAAACAACAGCGACAACAACGCCCTGCCCAATCAAACCGTCCCCCCCTGCCCGCCTGAGCTGCATTACAAAAGGGTGGCCGATCGCGCGAATACGGTAGGTACGGCACAGAGGGAAACGCTGGTTATGCGATTATGTACACCGAACCTGTTCGATACCCGACGCAACACAAATATATATCGCCCTGCTCCGATTACGGGGTCGATTCGGTGGTTTTGCACCATTGAGGGGGAGAACGGTGTGGAACGGGGGTTGGAAAGTTTTTCGGGGCCAAAGGTGGGATGGGATGGGTTTGTTGATACGCTTTCCCGGAATTGTTTTTATGCCACATAAGGGTTCACACAATTGCGAAATCGCCGTACAAAATCCATTCGCTGAACCGTGCCTCTTACCACTTTGCCGGGGAGCATTGCTTTCGAATGTATCCTTTTCCAGGGAAAACGCTATGAAATTAAGGCGGGGAAATGTTGGAAGGGGTTTGGAATTTTCCAGGAAAAAAAGAACGTATTATCTAATCGCAGCGGATTCAATCTGCCACGAAGCGCCATAATTGGTGCAATTAGTGACACATTGATATGCGAAGTTCAAGATTGTGTGGAAAATAACACTTCGGGGGGCTGTATATGTTAATTGCAATGTGTTCAACGGTATCATTGGCCAGGAAGTTTCCCTAAAATTTTCAGGTCTTTTTCTGAGTTTGTATTTCCAATTTGAAATTGATTACAAGGAAAAATTGTCATCCGACAGTTGAAGATTGAGAACACTAATTCCATACATGTTGAGCATCACACAAGGTTAGAGAATTTGACATCAAATAAATTATCCAGTTAAAAAATCACTTTCCTCATCTGCACTCGTACGATGAACCTTTGTTGCTACCGGCTACAATTTGACAAAAAAGTGCTACTGGTATATAGGATCTTTAGGAGTGCCCCGGTGGCATGATGGTAGCGGAGCCGGTCTTCACACGAACGGACCGGACCAATCCCCCGTAGTAAGGACTGATTATCCGGCTACGTGGTAAAATAAGTCGACACGTGCCAGGCCGTTTTAATGAAAAGGTTAAAATAGGAAAGGCAAAAATAGGTTCTTTAAATTAGATAACCAAGAATAATCAATATTCCAAGAGCCAGTTCAGCTTCCATTCCGGTGGTGAATTTGGTAATGGCGCCGGTCTTCACAGGACAGGACTAGTACAAAGTCCCATTCGGAACAATTCTTTCATACACAGGACTCGGTATTCAGCTACTGGTAAATAAAATCAAAGGAAAAAGCCAGAAATGGCAGGCCTAGACATCTTGAGGTTGTTGTAACGGTAAAGAATGAAAAGTTCAGGAAATCTTTATCCAGATGGAATTAAACTATGTTGTTCTTCTGGAAATGTCCAAAAATGGAGGAAACAACTTTAACATGGCCACCCTCAAAGCTAGAGATATAAAAATATATAAACATAAAGAATAAAATTGGACTTTTCCAATTTGTTGTTGGTTTTTACTGTACTGGTGTCCAATACTGTACAAAAACTAATTCTTACGGTTGTTGGATTATTATATTACCATGAACAAGAACAGTACATAATTATTTATATTGCTAACTTTCCAATTTATTTTTTCTTATTTATTCGTCTCGTTTTCACTCGGTTTCTGCGTACTAAAAAACGCAACTTAAACGTGTAAGATTGGCCTAAAAAATGTTACTGGTATTAACAACATTCTTAAATTATCGTATGGTATCATTTAGAAGGAGCAGGACTTTTTAGTTTGAGAAGTGCTGATTAGGAAAAAGAAGCTTTTTTTTGCGTATTCATACGCTGGTGTGTAATCGGCTCAGAATTTTGTTTGCGCCTTACATTAGGCAATCCGTATTACATAAGCATAGTGTTAGTGTTAGACTCATGACAGAAATGTAGTTTTAGTAGAGTGTAATGATGCATAAAACCAGTAAGAAACGAACAATTCATAGAAAATAAACGCCATCAGCAATAATCGAATCCTGAGCAAACTTAACAAAACTGAAGCTCTGAAATATTTGTGCTTATATCTCCAAATTTAGATAAATTTTAACTTTTTTCCACAAAAACTATGGAGTCCCGAATGATGGCTGAATCACTTTTTCGTTGTCCTTAATCTCTATTCTTTTATTTAATTCCACTCGCAATGACTGTATTTCAAGCATCAGCTCAAACAAAACCCAAAACAAAAAGATAACTTTCTGCTACAAATATGCCCCTGACAAGCGCATTCTGATTTGATTCCGATAATAGAACATGCCGTTTTTTTGTTTGTGGCCTCGACTGCACTTTACGAAGCATTCGTCACTCGGTGTAGTACTTGGGGCGAAAAATAATGCACATGCGAAATTACTTTGCCTGCGTTACCGGCCCCCATGAGTCACGCACCCGGTCTAAGCGTGCGTTCCGCGTATCACTAACGGGTTGCGAACGGGTATAATGTGGCGAAAATATAATGGCAGCTAACGTATGTATCTGCGGCACCCACAGTGTGATCTTAATAAACAAAACAGAAAAAAAACCTCCTCTCAACAGAGCCGCCTGCGTTGGCCTCGAATTCTAAGCAAAAATGTATTAACCAATTGTAGAAAGCAATGCACCCGAAAAGGGACCACTAATCGTCTAATCGTTGTTCGCGCTCATTCATAAATAATTTAGTCGCTAATTCATGCTCACCAGCACAAAACGGCACGTCCGCAAACGACACGAACCACGTATGTGTTACTTATTTTCCCATAAAGAAAAAAAATTTAAATACAACTCCCGTCCGTCGATTCAGTGTCACGATCGGGACAGAGGTGCTGGAGAAGTTATTCGAAGGGGAGAGTACAGTACTGCTTCCTAGGCAACTTACACCCATTAAGCAGTTCAAAATATGAGCCACTACTTGTCCGTGAGAGTGTGTCCCACTGTCTGTGGGACATTTTTCTCGGTAAATGTTAGCGGTCGTAGAATCCGCCTCCGTACGCACTTCACGGTTCGACGTGACCAGTGAGAAGGTCGGCATAGATCGGGGCGCTGTAAACTAATCTGGAAGAAAACCCCAAACACGGAAATTGTCGCGCTTCCAGAGGCGCACGGTGTAGAGTTCTTGTTTGGGCGCGGGGCCATACACATAAACCAAAACGTCGCGGTTCTAGCGCTCGCACCCGTCTACATGGCCTACTTGTTGTCGTGTCAAAAGATGTTAGCAAATGGCGTTAGGCGGAGATGCGAACTAGATCTTCCCAGGGTCGTATTTCAAAGCGTGTTTTGGTGGGGCGGGAAATCGCCACCCCGTGGGGGGGAGGTTCCGTTCGGGGACGTTGTTCTAGCATCGAACGCATCGACACGTTACCGGGTTCGTGATTTCGCTGCCAGACCACTGTCTATGCATCGAGATTCATATTTCACCGCTTGCTTCCATTTTCAGCACAACGGCCGGACGGCACACCTCCCAACCTGCCAGCCCGTTTTTTCGGCCATCTAGTCCGGCTAGTCTAGCATTCAGGCCGGCCCGCAACCAGGAAATAGTCGCAGCTAGGCGACGAAAAGGCCTAGGCGAGCGGACCAGCACACAAATATGTCAACCGGTGTCGTCTCGTTGGCCGTCGCCATCGCCGTCAGCATCGCGGTGCACGTGCTTCTGCTGACAGGTGCACTGGTGGGACCGGCGGACGGTGCGGTACGGGGTGCCGATCGGCACAGCTACGCTTCCGCCAGCAAGTCCACCATCGATCGGCAGGGGTTCGTACCGCCGGCATATAACGCTGCCGGCCACCGACGAGGTGCGAAGAATTATGCCTGTCTGCAGGATTTGACGCAGGCCATGGTTCCACCCGGTCCGGAACAGGCCACGGTACGATCGGGTGGCGACGAAACGGTGGTGCTGATGGAGGACCGTACCGTGGTAGTTGGCGAGGATGAGGCTGACGCTGATATTGACGATGACATTGATACTGGGAGCGGTAGAAACGTGTCCACTATCGGGTCTAGGTTCAACTTCCGAAGGTTAGTACTGAAGAGTGTTTTATGTGACATATTTATTGTAATGCTTTAAACTTAAATAATTGTTTCTATCATTAGAAATATTTATTTGTGATACTAATAGCGCAATAACTTCGTTATCACTTGTGATTAAAAATCTTTTGTTAAATACAAAAATGTTATATAATTAAATAGAAGCTTTATTAGCTTTTATGACGATCACTGCCAACAGTTGAAGTTATATTTTTACCATTAAACCCTATTTTACTTTTTTATATTTTTGATAGTCTTTTGATAAGTTAAATTTTAATTTAACTATTTAAGTTACTAATATTGGACACAAACAAATATTTCCATTTAGTGTTGTGATTAAATAAATGCTTTGAGAAGAGTTTCGAGTCGTTTGAACCTTTTGAGTGGAGCAACTCAAATCAGGAATCGACTCACAAAAGATTCATGAATCTTCAGGCGATTTGGTGAAACAAGCTCTTTGGGGGAAGTTTTGGAACAGAGATTCAGATTCCGTCATTCAGTTCAAAGATTCATTCAGATTCATGAATCAAAAATCAATCATTTCTCAACACTATACCGCATATTTGTATGTGTTGTGGTATGTTTATTCAAATATCCTTTTACGCAAAGTTTTTTTGTGAACATTTAATTAAATATCGTGTTTGTTTCTGTAAATTATCTTTAATCCTTCCATTTTAACGACCTCGCAACGAGGGTCATGTTTTTCACTTTCATTGAAATTGTTCATATGGACCAATTACATGGTGGGAGGAGGCGGAGTTCGCGGTCATCATTTGGGACCCGTATACCCACACAACCAGCCGAGGGCTTTATTTCACTGTAACGTGCTGTTTTTGTGAGTGTTCAGCCCCCCAAGTCAAAGGGCACGAACAAGAAATTCGTGTTTGACATGCTAATCGCCCATTAAGCCCCGAAGGCTCCCGTAGGTCCCGTTGGATGGGGTGGAAATGTGGTGCGATGGGGTTTGGATTTAGTTGCTTCGCATCAAGTTGAGAAGAAAAAAACCGGCAACAAAACCTCCACCAAATGTACGGTTGGCGCGACGCCGTTAAAGATGGTGGTATCCAATTATAATGCTTCCGGTATTGGGGAGCGTTTCTGTGTTTTTTTGCACACTGCCTCCACAGCCGAGCAGAACGAGCGCCAGTAGTAACACGAGTAAGTGTTATGGTACACACGAAGGGTTTGGTCTGTTTTTTTTTTATTTTTGGGGGCGATGGGTAACACAAGCCTTCCACAAATAGGGAATTGGGGTTGCTTTTAGTTCTGTACTGTTATTGCGATTATACAACATGGGAGACTCCATGATAGGGTCTCCGACTCACTAATGATAGGGTCTATTGCGGAAGCGAATGACATTTAAACCTGGTGCTTTTATCGCATTCAGACGTGGAGCAGGAAAAGATAGATTTATGTTTGACTGATACACAAAATGGGAAGAATTGCCAAACTAAAGTCAAACAAAAGGCATCGCATTCAAAAATGCAAAAGTGAAACCTTCCTTTGCTTAAACTCACCATTTGGTCGACGCGGTTTTTTTTTCAATCTTTGCGATTGATCGTGACCTATTGACGTGATTTCAGGCCGTATGATGTTTGCGATCAAAGAGATTCCGCCCGAAAAAAAGATTCCGCGTTATTACATTTAAATCGCCTTGTAAAACCGCAATAAACAATTCGATCGCAGCGCCAGCAATGCCAATTGATCGTGGTTTTGTGTCTCTTTGCTTGTAACGTTCAATGCAACTGAATGAAGCATCAATAGGGAAATGGAACGGAGGGCAGCAATTGCAACAATAATTTGCTTTCATGCAAACCTTCTACCGGTTTGCGTATGAAATTTAAAATTTAATTCTATTTAGAATATTATTGGTTTTTTTTCCTTGGACAAACTGATCCTTCCATCAGTTTTTATTATTATTGCTATTATTTATTTCGTACGCTTGTCTGCAAACAAACTTCACAAATAATTCTAATGATTAGTAAAAATTTATCTAAAGATAAAAAAAGAATAAAGTAGGAGTTACAGTTAAAACGGTAAAGACAAAAGATGGAAGTCAAACAAATGACACGAACATTCGAACAGTACCTTCGAATTTGTTGGATACGATCGATGTAAATTCATGCCGATGGAGACAACATTGCTGAGCGATACTCCAGTCGTGGCCTGTCCTTCGAACAAGGGGTGATAAAAGTCTCAGGCAATTCTTTTCATTACCTAGATTATTACTTCGGAATAAATGTATAGATGGAAACGATTAATCGTTCAATTTTGATAGAGTTATAAAATAGTTAATAAGTTTAATTTCTCAATCATGAACTCATGAGTCTAAAGAGATTGTTCATAAATAATCCTTATTAGTGTCCAGTAGTTATATGATGTTCTGATGGTTCAGTAGATATATTACTTAAATAAAAAAAAGATCGATCCTTTAGAAATAGAGCATTGCAGCAAAGGCCTTACAAATTTAGAAGTTCTACAAAATGTTTTGTTAATCGAAATCTTAGAGATATGAGATTGGTTTACTCAAAAATAACAGTTATATAAAATTAAGGTTGTATATCTATATTCTATTGTATCTTAACTTATTAATATATTAATGTCATAAAAGTAAAATCGAAAGGGTTTAACATACTTTTATAGATTATTCAAAAAAAAAACTTATTTTCAACTTGTTATATGGTATAACATTTCAGTCTCAGGGATTAGCTAGATATACTGAGGCTGCCATTTTATAAACAGAACAACATTACTAAGAACACTTTTTAAATTTTTCTAATTATTTATTTTTCTAAATTACATGCATCAAAATTTTTCTTGAAAATTTTCTAATTCTGACAGTACATCGAATGTCTATTTCATCATTATAATTCATACTGATTGGTCATGGTGATGGGGACTTATAACTTCGTAGTAATAAGCATAGTTAACTCATTTATTGTTAAACTTCGCACCAGCTAACACGCATTTTTCAAAAAACAATTTTATACTCGACCAAAACAACATTTCACTGCATCGTGATTGTCCCACAAACAGCAACATTGCACGGACTTATTAAAACCAATGTGTCACCTGTGTCTGGTGGTCAACCAATCCGAGCTAGCTTCGTCCACGTCCAGGCGGTCTTTATGAAGTGTCCCGTTTTCCGTGGGCAAACAGACAGTCGCAACTGGCAGCAAGAGTGTCCTGTAACATAACGCTGGCTGGCGTCCACATGCGAACTACGGGTAGTAAGCGTTGAAAGGGAGCAAAATAAATTATCTCTCTACGATTCTCGGTCCCATGCCTTGGAGCGCCTGTATTGTGGACAGTGGGGGGAGCGAGCGTTTTGTTGCAAGGCGACCAGCGTCAAGTTCCGGACAGTAATGATGGACTCCCCTTCTCGAACCGGACCTTTTGCGTCGGTCCCTGTCTGAAATAAACAAACATTCCACTGCAAAGTGGCAAAGGCGCCTGGAAGCGTCGACAACAAGGTTCGCACGGAAACGACGATGATGCAAGCGAAGTAAGGATTGAAGTGGGACTTCCTCACTATCGCTGTCTTTGCACCAGCTCCAACCGCCAAACAGAGGAAGACGCACCAGCGAAAGTAATCTGATACCCTCCCCTCCCATGTGTTGCTTCTTCCCTCTCGAGGGTTGACGGGAGTGACCCGAATCCGGGCGTTGAAGCGTATCGCCCAAATCGACAAACTGACATACCGCTTACTTGAAAGTAGTTCATTTATCTCCTGCTTTGAAGCATCCTACGCCCGGTACTCCCTTACCGAAGGGGCCGCTACGGGACAGTAATGCAATGTCCACACATCAATGCCCACACAGTTACTTAGAAGCCGGCACCGACACCGACGAAACGAAGTTGACATTCTTTTCTCCCGCTGCTCGGAAGGGCGGTCATTTTTGCAGAAAGAATCACCATCCGAACGGAGGACGCTTCCATCGTTTCCATTAAACGATCATTGTTCAACGGGTGAAAGCAACTGCTGTGACGCATCGGCCATGCCAGCCGGGCGCCATCCAGTGGCAGGATGCGCTTCCTTACTGCACCAGCGAACGGTGGGATCGGGTGCGGTATGGCGCGGGGGGATGATAAAATACACATCCCACCCAACACGGGTGCAGAAAGATCCCCCTCGGCTCGTAGGTTGAGCCGAGATGAAATGATGCTTCACTTGACAGCAACGTCAACAGAGACACAAAGTAAATGCACACACAAGTTGCAGTCGGAACGCATCAGACAACTCTTTGGGGGGGTCGGTAACAACCGGTTCGGGGTGCGCGTAGAGGTAGCTGACGCATCTTTAGAATATGCCAAGTAATGTTCCCCGCACAGTCCGGAAGAGTTGGTTATGGAAAGGATTCGTTTATCCAACCAAATCGATCAACCGATACGAATTGGTTGAATTAAGATATCCCAGCCCAGAGATCCCAGGGTTTTCGTTGAACTCTTGGGGAGAGTATAGAAAAGAGTCTAGGAATTATAACAGAAATAGCTTTTAAGTTTTTCTTGTTACATAACTACTTACTATCTATTTGTTTTGTTTAAACTATTTTCAATGTTGGTGCCGTGACCAGGATTACGATTAGAAATAAATTTTGCATGGGTATTGTGATCGATTGTAATTAATCCCATCACCCTTTTAACTGTCTTTTAATTGAAAATAAAATTTTGAATTTTGATTACATTGTTAATTAACTCAACTGTCAAAACAATTCACAAACTGCACCTCCGATGGCTTTATCCAATATGTGCCGATTGCCATTATTCAAGCGTGTCACCGCCTTCGGTAGAATTGGACACTTTGACGTCTATTAGCGTGCAGGGGAGTACGAGACGAGAAATTATCCGACTTCATTTGCACGGTGGCATGACAGAAATTAATTGCAATTACAATTACACGCCAACTGCGTTATACGTTTTTGGGATACGGGATTGATTTACCTTTTCCGTGGTGCCTACCAACCGTCCGTCTGACCTTCTGCGTACCATCTAGGGGGCGGTAGAGATGAAAATGTGGCAGTGGCTCGTCGTACGCAGTCACCAAGAGGGCGACAGCAGGTCTGGCCGCGTACGCGATCCTGCTTTGGTGCAATAATTAATGATCGGAGGATATCGGTACATGATGAAAGGCGCGATTACGCGAAGATGCCATTTGCATCAACATTTATGATTTGTCAGCGAGTGCGCGAGATGAATTTGCTGGGGCGCGAGATACATAGCGGTGCACTCGCACATTCTTGTATACTTTCAAATTCCCAAACACAGTTTTGAGCGGGCAAAAAGGGTTCCCCCTTGCAAAAATCCAAACCACCCTTGTTTAGCTCTCATCAGTACCGTGCGCGCACGCATACGTTTGCGCAAACGGGTGAGGCATTCCAATTTTGCGTATTATCTGCACCATTTGTGGCGCACCGCACCGATTTGGTGTGATTGGTGAGATGACTGCCCAGGGTATTGGGGTGGGTAGCACGACCAACCTCGTATAACATCCCCCTGGGGACACAATGTTTGATCGATTTTGATGCCGGGGGTTACCATTGGGTTCTGATAATGATGACCAAACAGATTTAACATTCCGGCGGTAGATTAAATATATTCCCAACAGGTAAGCCCCCGTAACTCGTCTTTAAACCCCTGTGGAAGTATTGTAAGCATGAAGTAGGTACTTAAATTGCACTGCGCGTGATTAGAGACATTTTTTCTGCATGATGAAGCTTATTATTTGAAAGCCATACAGCGGGTTGGTGGCTATCCTAATTAACTGGGCACGAGCGCACTACCAGAACTGCACCATTTCCTTAATAGGCGGGGTTTTTTTTTCATCTTCCACGGACCTCACCGATTGCCCTAATGCGGCATAATTATCCGAGGATGTGGATCCACCTGCATTCACGCAATCGTTTGATGGTGACGTGTCGGGTTTGAAGACCGCATCAAACGCGAAATGCCGCATCGGAACTGCGTTTGGAAGCGCGCGCTCCATCGAGAAGGAATAGTTCACCGCGAGTTGCCGTGGATTAAGGATGTTGGTGAAGTTATGTGTTCCACTTTTGGGGATACTACTGCTGCTGCTGCTGCTACCAGTTCCCCCCAGCATCGTGTACGTCACCGGCATCGTGTACGTGAGGATGAAGAACGAGCGCGGTCCAATGGCGGCACGGGCCGGCGTGCAGTGTATTGAGCTGCTGAGCCATACCTTCTTTCATGTGCGCGAATCAACGCAGATTGAAAACATCGTCATATTCTACCTGCGGAACTTGAGCTCCCCGGCAAGGGAGATCCTGCTCGGATACCTTCAACAGCACCATACCGGGTACGACACCCACGAGGGCGATGAGGAAGTGAATGGTTCTACAGGCGACACCACGACTCAATTTCAACTGAAGCTCATGTCAGACACCGCCTCGCCCGAGGACATCCGAAGGACACAGTTCATGGATCACAAACAGTTCGACTACTACGTCATTGTGATCGATAGCTTCGATGGGCTGCGTCAAGCGCTGGCCCGGATCAGCGCAACGGCCGCATTCAATCCGCGCGGCAAGTTTGTCGTGCTGTACAACAACCCGAACGATCGTGACTCCGACCGGCGGATGGCGAACCAGGCGCTCATGCTGCTGTTCGTCGACCATCATTCGGTAAACGTGCTGTTTGCGTTTGCGATCGATGCGGTGAGCTACCACGTGTATACCGGTGACCCATATCACGGTGCCACGGACTGTGGACAGATGAAGGCCCTCAAGGTGGCGACGATCGCGAACGGTACCTTCGCGAACCGCGTACTCTCGACGGCGATGATCAACATCCCGAAGGTACCGGCGCAGCTGGAAACCTGCACGTTTCTGCTATGCACGCGTGTCGCACCACCCTTCATCGATCTGGACTGTCGGCGGGGTCTCGAGCTGCAGATAATGGATTTGTTGCGCGAATCGATGAAGTTCAAGGTGAGCGTCTCGTGCAGCGAAATGGACCGCGGTGAGCTAATGCCCGATGGCAACTGGAGCGACCTGCTCGGGTTGATGCGGGCGGACGAGTGTGACATCATTGCCGGTGGTTTCAATCCCGACTTCGATGTGCACGATGAGTTCGGGTCGACGACGCTCTACCTGCAGGACTATCACACCTGGTTCGTGCCGGTGGCTGGTCGGGACGCTCGCTGGAAGCTGCTGCTGTACATCTTCGAGGTGCGCACCTGGGAGCTGTTTGCGTGCGTGCTGTTCATCTCGGGGCTGGTGTGGCGCTCGGTTGCCCACTTCCTGCCGGAGTGCGCCGCCCATCGGGAGCTGTCCATGTGTTTCCTCAACACCTGGTGCGTGTTTCTGTGCATCTCGGCAAACAATCGACCGGCCTGCAATGCGCTGCGGCTGTTTTTCATGGGCCTAACGCTGTACGCGCTCAATGTGACCACCATATACACTAGCATCCTGATAACGGTGCTCACCAATCCACCGCTCGCCTACCAGGTGGACACCATCGAGGAGATCCTGGCCGACGGTGTCCCTATCGGGGGAAGAGTTGACAGTGAGGACTGGTTTATAAACGACTTCGACGACGATCAGCTTGTTTCCGAGCGATACAACGCCTCGTCCGAGTTTCAGCCATCGCTCGCTAATCTACAGGCCGTGGTGGATGGCAAGCGATCCCTGCTGATGAGCCGGCTGTACGTGCGCAACACCAAGTACTACGGCTTAGTACACGGGCTGTCCACGGATGTGTTTGTGACGCAGATCGAGATGATCATGGAGAAAGGATTCCCGCTGTTGCCCAAGTTCAATCGCATCCTCTCCAATCTCATCGACATGGGCATCATGCAGAAGCTGTGGAAAGACTTCCTCTACAACGTCACGATACTGGACCGCATCAGGCGTAATCGAGAACTCAGCGAGGAGGATATCATAGCCGCATCGCCGGAGGTTGTGCTGACCTTGGACCATCTACAGAGTGCTTTTGCGCTGTACGGCATAGGGTTGTGTTTGTGTGTGGTGGTGTTTCTGCTGGAGTTGCTTTCGACAACGCGCTGGGTTTGTCAGCTACGGGGCATCGTGGAAAAGAAGTGGGACGAGATATTAGTACGCGTACAGCTGAAAGAGCGAACTGCAAGTGAAGTGGTTATAAAGCCGCGAAAGATGATCAAATTTAGGAAGACGCTTAAGTAGCAAATTATTAACAGGCAGTCTTGTGAGGTGAACTTACCATCAAAATGAAGTTGAGCGGAACAACTAATTGAAAACTAATTTGACGATTGAAAAAAATAAAATTCCATAAAGGTTGTAGCAGTTCTATTTTAAATACTAGGCAATTTATTTAGCCATTATAAAATCCTATTACTGCCGTTCAATCCATCTTTACAATTTGTACAAAAAATAACTGTTAACATCACTATTACACGAGGTTTTTTAACACTAGATTGCCCGGTCATTTTGACTGATACGCTTTATTTTCATCAAATTTAATTTTTGAGGTTAAAAAATTCTGCCCTTGTTAAAGTATAACTTTTAAGTATCTTTTGTTTAGAAAAAATTTCAATAAAAGTTTAAACTTATTCCAAATTTTTGAAACTGTTTAAGTAAGCATCAAGGGAAACATTTAAACCGCTTGGTCGTTCTAGTGTTCATAACACTGATCAACACACTACCCAATAATAAAACTAATTTATCATTGCAAAGGAAATATTACTGAATACTACTTACTACTATTACATACAGTCTTTTCTCGTGTTACGCGAATTATGCGTGCCAGAGAAGTACGCGTAACTCAAACTCCCTTTAAAATATCATTTATATTTTGTATTCAGGCAATGATTTCTTCTTTTAACGTTAGTAAATACATTAATAATTGATATTTTTACTTTTATTAAGTCAATTAAAGTTATTTTTAGCCAAAATAAATATTTATAATGTTATAATGTTCTAACGTAACGTATTTTTGGGAAAATTTAAATTTTAACAAATAAAAAAATCAATTCCAGTTACAAAGTTCCACGAACCTTCAAATTTTTTTAGTGTCGTGTAGCTTGGGAAATGATTGTACTTACTTGTTGTTACACCCATTTAGCATTCTTGGTCCGCGATAAGAGTCCGATAACAATTGATGCCTTTTTGTCAGACGTATCGAAGCAATCATTTCATCTCAATGGTTTTCCTGTATCTTAATTTAAGTCGACTAGTGACATTTTAATAAAATTCCTGTAAATTTAATTTTTTTTTTGAAGACAATACTGTCGACGTCTATAGACAAAGGGCTTGTCGAGTTCGGCCCTATAATTTCGCCCTCACACGCACGTCCATAAATGCTTCTGTCTCTATGTTCTCTCGAATGGCAGTTAGAGAATTTAGTCGTCTTTGAAAGAAGTCTCTGCGTAACGTCCTCTGCGTAGTCCTTGACTCTGCGTAACGTATTTGAGTGCATGGAAAATATGTAAATAAGTAAAACTTTTTTTATTTTCATACATCTATTTTCGAAAATATTGAACTGTTATGTTAATGTAAAATATAAAATCTTTCAGTAATAACCTATGAAGACCAATAAAGATAATTTAAAAACTCAAAACAACGGCGAGACGACCAAGATCCCACAGTAACGTTCTTTTTCCCCAAAAAAAGGGGTAAACAAAAACAACTCGCAAGCAAGAGGTGTTGAAACTCCTTCACCACAAGACGAATTGGCGCCAAGCCGGAAACAGGAACCGACGTAAATTTGCTTGTAAATTTACTACCGTTCCTGCCGCTCAAGTGGATCGAAGCGATGGGAAGCAAAAAGTAGCAAGAAGTGTAAAGGGCAACCGCACCGCTAGCTCGTAATCGGAAAAATTCGGAACCGTCAGCTATATAGACAAATAAAGTTGTCTATACGGGGCGATTATGGTATGATAAATCGTCTACCACGCGGGTCGTTTTCGGTGGCACACTCAACCACGCCGCAAACAGGCGTCCGAAAAGTGCACCATAAAAATGACAAATCACTGTAATTAAATCTGTATAAATTAAATAAACTACTTCCTTGACATCCGTGCCGAGAGTTCACGCGCCTGACGTTCGTCGCTGACGGTTTGTTTCGCTTCTACTTTACAGATACTCGTTCCGATTGCTGGAGACGAGTCCACTTTCCATCACTGTAACGTCCGGTTGCTCCAGTAAGGAAGACGCGGCCGAGGCTCCTAGATGGTGGGTGCAGTATGAGGGACGCTGTAAGTAATGGCTTCAAATAAGGACTGATTAACGTTGAATGCTCATCTCGGTATGTTTAATACTTCGTTTCATGTAGATATTGCAGCCCTGGCTAACGGAACCCAATTCTTTCGATCGTGCGTCCAGCGTGGTGTGTATCAGGTGATCGTTGAGCTAGCGGAAAGCCCTGTTTTCGATGGCTGTACCTACCGTCTCGGCTACAACCGTAAAGGGGCCGAAGATTTTCGTAGCTGGCCGTTTCGTAATCTGAGCGCACCGTCCCGTATAAAGGTACAGCAGCAGCGTCGTCGATACGTGGTGATGATCAAGTGGGAAAAGAGCAAGCTGGACATCCATGTGATGAACTATTGTCTCGCGGTTAGCACCGGTAGGCGACAGCGAACCCTGTGCCAGGCCTTGGGTAATTCCATCCATCGACCAACGTGCGATACGATCATCGTGAACGATTTCCTACACCGATTGGGACCGCGTGATGAGCGCAAGCTGGATGCGGACGCAGACACCACGATCGTATGTACCGG
Source organism: Anopheles moucheti (assembly GCF_943734755.1). Classification (NCBI taxonomy): domain Eukaryota; kingdom Metazoa; phylum Arthropoda; class Insecta; order Diptera; family Culicidae; genus Anopheles; species Anopheles moucheti. The sequence continues at coordinate 74,197,673 of NC_069140.1, forward strand.
CACCCGGACCAAACAGCTCATCCGGGGCATGAAACCTAACGTGACGTACTACGTGGACGTGTTTGCGATACACTCCCAGCACAATAATCTTTCGTTCCTGTTGGGTTCAGCGCAGGTTCTGCTCAACCGTACCCGGCCGACGCAACTCCTTGAGGGCAAGGTTGTGGTCGGGAAGCTGTCCACGTTGGGTGGGATTTCGTTGTTCAATTTTAAGGTTCCCAAGCGTTCGCCAAACAATTTCTTCAAGCTGCACCTGACGCCATGCGGCGGTACGGTGAGCTTAGAGGTGCTGAAGAAAAAGCGTCGCATCATAGAACCGGTACGGGATGTGTACTATCCGCGCACGATTAAGGTGGAAAACGTCCGGCCGGGCGAGCGCTATCTGATACGCGTGCACGATGCCGACGATTCATCGCGCCTCAATCGGATACAGGTGGTCGTCAGCTCGAGGGATGACTTTCTCGATCTGCCACGGATGCCACACAACACGACCATACAAGAGGTGAGAGCACTGCGCAAGTGTCACTCTAGCACAATCGCATGGTTCCGATCACCCGACAAAGATGTAAGGTGAGTCAGGTGGTAATGGTTTGTCATATGGGCTCATTCAATTATTACGTAACGCAAAAATTGTCAATTTTCGACCCCCACCCCCCCTATTGTAACAAAACGTTACACTGGATGCAATCCCCCTCCATTAATTACGTAACATTTTGGTGACCCCAACCGCTTGTTTAAAAACAATGAAATTTTCTTGAGTAATCTATGTAATTTCATCGTATTTCGACAAATGCAAAAAGAAACAAACATACTGCCTAATAAATTGACTACTCACGCCAGGTTGACATGCTTGATCGTTGCTGATAATTTGAAGCGGTTTTAAAACCTACTTCATCTATACTATTCCATCAATATAATTGGTATCATTGGTATGTACCAAGTTAACTAAACCAAGATTGGATAGGTTCTGGATAAAGATATCAATTTCCGGAAGACGTTTCGTATACAGGTCTTAAACACCACAGATCCCAAACGAAGGATTCATTCGCTAATCGTCCATTTAAAAAGCTTAAGAAGCTCGATTGAGAGTTTACATTACATAGTACTATGGCGAATCGATTAAGAAAAATAATTCTTACGTAAATTATTTATCAGTATTATTCGTTTCTTATTTATCTAGTAACCTTTCCTTTGTGTAATTGTCTTCTGTTAATTCTCATCATTATTAATTCACTTTTTTGGCTAACTTTTTTGATAAAACATAGATATAAAGGATCTAAAAAAATGGCGAAAGTATAAATACATTTGTTGGTAAAGTAGATTTAGTGAATAATTTTCAGTTGAACGAAGCCGGTGGGTTGGTCACGTCACGAGAATGACACCGGACGACCCTATCCAAAAAGCCGTTTCAAGTCGTTCTCATGGACAGAGAAGGCTTGGTAGGCTCGAATTAAGATAGAGGGATGCCGTTGATGGGTCCACCAGACAGACCGGGATTATGGATTGGCTAACGACTAGACTATTTGACTAAGAGACTATGACTATAGACTCTTCAAGCTCAATATGCTATGTAACGCTAGTACTTACCTCCTCTCCCCCTATCAGCGTTACGTAATAATTGAATGAGCCCTATACTGAGTTTAGCTAACGTATGGCATGTGTTTACTCCACAGCTACTGTGTATATGTCTTCAAGCTCTCAAAGACACAGTACTACTTCAATAACGTAAAGATCCCGACGTACTGTGAGTTGGAAAACCGAGACGTCTGCAATCATCCCCAGTTCCACCACAGGCATTGTTTGTGAGTATACACTGCTTAGTATGCCTCTTAATCTTTGCTTGCTATAAAATGTTCTTCTGCTTTCTCCGCCCACTTACAGAAGCTACACCAAGGAGCACAATCTACTCTCGATGGACATTCCTAACCTACTGCCGGAGCATTACTACACCGTGTTTGTGACGGCTAACTCCACACCGAGTCGCAGCCTAGCCTACAAGTCGGTACGCATAAAGACGGCTATGAACTGCTTCGAGAGCAATCAGATCCTCTCGGCGGGATACCTCGGTAACGGGAAGGGAGCCCTGAAGGCCGCCGGGTTTCCAAAGATTGGTGGGCAAAAGCGACGAAATACGGCGACCGCCGCCAAGAACAGTCTGTCGGAGAGAGGCACATTAAAGCGAACGCGCAAACAACAGGCAACATCCGGCCGGAATGTCTGAATCTGGAGGATAGGACATTGTGGACATTGCAGATGCGCGTTGGAAGTTTGTAAATATATCTTCAATAACAACTTTATCTAACTCAACTCTGTTCGTACCAAAAAAAACGAAGCGAGTAAAGGAGAGATGAGTGCAGCAACAATACCTTACCGCGTACCGCGTCATATTCGCAACCTAAAACCCTTTATAAGGGTTTACTTCTTTAGAGTAGAATGGTGGGAGACGGACGGATCATACAGCTGAGCTGTAGCACGTTTTACATTCACGTTCTAAGATAGCTTGCAAATTGCATACAGGGAAAGATGAAAGGCATAACATTTGAAGCTTGCCAGCAGCTTGCCAATTAAGGTTAAGAATTTTCTATCATAGTGAGACGTAAATTTATAATAAACTTAAAAGGTTTTGAAGCTGTATGTAAGGCATCCCAAAACAGCACACTCTCAAATACGTTGCTTGACTGTGCATGTCAATCCAATCTGTATTTAAATATTAGCGTTAGAGTTAGGTCGAGCAGGAAACATTTTAGCTTTAACCGTCAGCATTAGAGGTTAAGACACGTTGGTTCTGCCTGCTATTATTCCACGTTTATGCTTTTCAAGCCATATTGATCCGCAGCGTGACTGTGGCGGAAAAAATAAACAGTTTGCTACAAAGCAAATCACCATGCCAACCATGATATGTTCGGGAAGGAGCTGTTTCCTTTTATTTTTGTCTGCGACAGGTGTGTAACGGACAAACAAAGCTAATTGATTATCGATAAGAGCTGCGGGGTGTTTTGCCGGATTTGTTTGCGTTGTGATTTGCAATCGGCATGGAAATACGCATCGCGGATTTAATTCCCTTGTTAATAGAGCCACCAAGCGTCTCCATGTACTTTTCGAGTGCATTCGTCGCACGGTGGTCTAGCTGCTACCGATGCAAACGGTGTCGTTGACATGGGGAAAATGATTAATGTACACAACCTTTACGATGGGCCCATTCATGACTGGTGGTGTAACGGTGCGTTTTTTTTCCTCTCTTGAGCAGCTTTCCCACGAGTTTCCTCCTCCTGCGTGTGCGACGTGTGCGATGTGTTATCACATTTCGTTGTTTGATTACGGAGGAGGAACACGGTCGTTGTACAATAGGATGATGCTACATGCTTGGTTGTTGTGTGATTGATACCATCGACCCGAGCGTCTGATAGCAAAAGGCACAGTGATTAAAGGTGAAATATGCTGATGGACACAATAAAATTAATTAAATTATCCTTACAATAATTGGCCTACATTACATTAACGAAAGAAATATAGGTTTTTGACAAAAAAGTAATTATTCCTCGTTCAAATCTCGAATGTGTAAAGACTCTCATGGTTATTTTAAGATGTAAACAGGTAGAGATTGCAGCTTTTCGATCATATCAGGTAATTCTTGTACGCCTTGGCCTCCTCATTCGCCATCCTCTTCTTCAGTGTCTTTGCTATTTTTGATTCTTAGCACTGCTCCAGTCACTTTTATTTTTGCTAATGTATCTGATCATTTTTACTAATATTTGATCATGACTAGGATAAGATAAGAATAATGTCTTATCTGTCCAATTGAAACTTCTAAAGTTCATCTTGTTCACACGATTTTGGATATCTTGAATATTAAGAATTAGAGATGTTTCTTGTGATGTAGTTGTTGCACCCTATTTGTAAATTTGTTTTGGTTTTTCTCTCCTCAAGGAAATTCACATTTTTAATTCTGACCTGTAAGAAAATAACAAGAATTTTATTTCAAAACTCTTTCAGGTTGTAGTACAACATCCCAGAGAACATCTTCATTTTTTGTTCAATAATTCAATACTTTCATTTAGTCTTAGAGTTACATCCAAGAAAAGTACTTAACAGTCCTCTACTCAATCCTCCTTCACATGTTATAATGTTTCACATTTCGCTGTTTCAACAATTGCTTCATGTCTACGAGTTTAAATGTCCTTTTTCAATAACATGTGTATTGACTTTCTAATTTTTAAGCATCTTGAATTCGGGTCCATGTAAAATTTCTACTTCTCTAATCGTTTTTGTTTCATTAAGTTAGAAGACCTTTTGGGAAGTTTTGGGATAACGTGCTCTAAGAAGCTATTCTTTATTGTTTATTCTTTTGACACTGACATCAGTGCCCTCTCAATCCTGCTCATTATTTACCTATCTTTTTCGGATTATCTCTTCTAAGTTTACGGATCATTCGAAAGAATTTTGAGCTTAGAAACACCCATTGCTTATTTTCTTTGTTTAAATATAATATTTTAGTTTTATGACTAATTTCTACATTAAAAGTTTTCTGCAATAAAGGATCTGCATGAAACTTTTGCTTCCACGTCAAATGTTTGTGCGAATAAATATGAAAACACGCATTTTCCACGCACGACAGTCCTACTGTTCCTAGCCTGAAGGTATGTAATTCATTGTTCCTGTAATTTTTTTTTTCCACTCGTCAGATAGGAAAATTCATTATCAGTCAGTAGCACCACGATTACGAGGTTGTTACAGCGTTAGCATAACCGATATGATAAGCGAAAGCGAAACGCATTTTCCTTATAAACCGAACGATTCACAGCACGCCTATATTTTCCTTCCGTGACAGTGTCTCCAGTCGGGCGCGATTTGCTGGACCGACCGTTTCGGTCGCATTTCTTTTGAGATACATTTTCCCTTCATTTTGTTTTTTCTCTTGCTGAATGTGTGAAATCCAATTCCTTACTTTATTTGTTTGTCACAGCAAAAACACGTGTTCTGTGGAAAACTCGTGGGGCAGCCGTGCGTTGGAGAGCGTGTGCTTTGGTGCTTGATTTATGCGCCTGTCGTGTCGGTCGTTTCCATCGCGTAGAACCATTCAAAATTTTAATTCAATCTCCGCCGACTCGTGTGGAAGCCATTTTTGTTGTGGGGAAAAGTGTCACCGTCACCACAAGCAAGGAGTTGGAGAAAAATACACCCTCAACAGTATGGCCGGTGCGGAAGTGAGTGAAACCGTGCTTCGCTGGATTACGGCCCTGAACTGGAGTGCGGAAGTTGGTGCCGACCTGTTGATAGGTGGGATGGCGACGAATCGCGAACAGAGCGGAATGACGATGATAGGCTACTGGGAGCGATCGCTAAAGAATCTTTCGACGGAGCAACGAACCGTCTTTACCGTGTTTTCGATCATGGTGATGGTGATGGCCATATTCGGCAACATCGTCACCATCATCACGAACGTGAGGCGTGAACAGCGGCATCTGCTGCGCGTCTGCATGCTGTCGCTCGCCTTTTCCGACATTGCTTTCGTGACCGTCACCTCGGTCGTGTATCTTTCGCAGTTCAACACCGACTTCAACTCCCTCTGGGTAGGCAATGGGCAAGAACTTTCACCTTCCTGGTGAGGAGTAGAACAATTTAGGAAACAGGACTGACTGTTTTCCACTCTCTTCTTCAGACGCTCGGTGAGATGATGTGCACATTTTCCCCATTCGTGCAGACAATGGCGGTGCTGGTGAACAGCATCACGCTGGTAGCGAACGCACTCGATCGGTACATGGCCGTGCGCAGTCTGGTGAAGGGCGTCTGGGAACCGAACGGATGGTTCTGCATCACGTGTGGCGTTCTGATCTGGGGACTTGCGGCAGGAATTTCCAGCCCAATGCTCACCTTGTACGAGATGTTCGATATCGTGGTGCTGACGACGGACGCTCAGCAGTCGCACGAGATCATCAGTGGGTACTATATGGCGACAATCTGCGCTACGGATAAGAGCAAGAATAGCTACTACTTTGTGATCGTATTCGTGGTCATCTTTCTGCCACTGCTCGGAGCGTTCTGCTGGTTGAACGGGGTAATTGCGAGAGCGTTCTGGATACGCAGGAACCCAATCGGCGGGGCTCCGAAAGGATCTCCGAAAAAGTGTTCTTCCAGCACGTCCTGCGAGAGTAGTAACGACAAAAAGACTCTTACGACGAATGTAACCACATCACATCCGATTGTCGACCGTCGTACACCGGCATCGGTGTTTAGTAAGTTTCACACCACGATTTAGCTAAGATCTAATACAGGAGATGGACTATTATTGGACACTTCGTCTATATTGTATTATTCTACAAATGCCTAAGATAGCTCCTTAGTTATCAATGTAAACTCCTGCAGATGTTTGTTCATTGTTTGCTTGCATGTTTTTAAAGATTTTGGGGATTTCCAAGGGGTTTTAGGATCTCCAGGAACTCCTTCAAATTATGTCCAAAAACTTCTCCTCCTTGGAATCTTAACACGCAATGCGAACTTCAACAAACCTCCTATACTTAACAGCTTCCAACTGCACCTGTCCACACCACAACACAACGGCTATCGTTGGAGAGCAAACAACGCAGAGTGATAGCCCGGGGTCACCTTCAGCACAGCGCCCTACCCAAGGACACCAAACTGAAGCCATTTCGAACCGTCGCCGCCGGCAGATACACATGTTCAAAGCGATCGTCGTGCTGATGCTGGTGTTTTTCGTGTGTCGCCTTCCCATGTGGGTGTTCCTGCTGATCAAGATGATGGGCGATGCCGACACGAGTGCCTACTGGAATCTGCACTACTCCTTCGGCATCCTGGCGATGGTAAACGCGGTCCTGAATCCACTCATGTACACCTTCCTCACCGAAACGATCCGCTTCACACTGTTCGTGAAAGCACATTGCGTGCGTGCGTGTGTGCAACCGTGCAAGAATGTTGCGCAACGTGGGAGGAGTGGTGGAGGGGGGGATTACGAATTTAGGAAAAACCGTGACATGAAGGAACGGGATTGCAATGGTAGTGAGCATGAGGAACATCATGCAGGAATCTATATGGGGGACTAAATGTAGTAAAATTACACGCATAATACATCACATCTGACAAAAAAACGATTTTACCTTCGTTTAAAAATTATTAGAAAAGTAATAATAAATATTAAACTAAAGTCCATGAAACAAATATTTCTTACTAAACTCTAATATAAATCAAACGAAGTAGTTATTATTGTTACTTTTCAATCCAGCTTCCAAACAAAACATTCTCTAACGATCGCGACATGCTTGTTACACCCTCAAGCGATCACTCTCTCACGCATCAAAGAGCGCAAAGTTGATGGCTTATTCTCTTTTACTCACTTTCTCACCTGCACTGTGCGTGCAAGGTTCGCGCACGCATTACATGCTCTCATCTGGAGCATGAGTCGCTCCAACCGCGATCCCCAATGGATCAACGCTTGATCAAAACCAGTAGTGTCAAACTTTGTTAACAAGCATGGGTTGTGTATTATTTTTTTTTCACGATCGCGATCGTTTTTTTTTCACAAAGTTTTAAATAAAAAAATCATTAGCTTACATTAAGGTTAGATTACTCCAAAAGTAATCATTAAATCCATTTCATTCCATCCAGCTGAGTTCTTTCTACTTTGGCGTTAGGTCAAAATCTGAATTAATATGAATATGAATATTAATATGAATATGAATTAATTAATACAGCAATAGGAGTTTTCACGACATACGTAGCCATAGTTAGCGTACCACAAGTGTGTGTTTTTACAAGTTTGAAGAAGATAATAAATATAAACATTTGTTTGTAGAGTGAATAGAATTGTCATACTGGTAAAAAATGCTTCTTTTTTAATGAACAATAAAGAATGTACATCGAATATCGATAATGGCATTAAACCATTATTTTGTTTCCTTCTTGCGCCTATTTTCCTGAACAGATGTTGCAAAAAGCATTTAAAAATTATAGAATAGTATTAGAACAGTATTTTGCGTTGCTTAAAGAACAGCAACAGGACCATGCACACTTTGCGGGCTATAAAATACCATTTAGTACATTTACAAGTAATGCGTGGTGCAATATTACCAAGACTTCAAATTCTTTGTTTAAAAAGTAGTACAAAAATTGTAAATGGCTTTATTTTTACAATTTTTTTAACTCGCTTCTGTACGGTTTGGGCAGCAAGCACTTTCTAAACATTTTCCAAATAGTTATTGCCAATATTTATTGTCTTTTCACTCTTATAGAATCATATTCTCTTTTCCATATCCATGCGTCTGGCATTACCGGGTAACAAATACCTTTTATATGCGACAAACAACTATTTTATTCGAAAACTTTAATATTCTGTTGTTTTGCAAGTTAAAACTTCAAATTTGTAACGTGGTTGCCGACATTTTTCATGCGTTTTATTAAATCGTAAAGAATTCAGAATTTCATTAATTCATGAAGTATTATTAATTTATGGTTTTTTGTACGGAAACCCACTTTGTTGGCAGTTAGCTTTGAATGGTGTTTCATGTTATATGAACTAATATTAGTGTTTTTTGAGTATCTTTTTCGAATTTTTCATAAACATGTTGTCGTAAATTTGTGTACAGGCTTTGCTTTAACAGCCGATTTTGTGTACGCATATTTTTAAAAACGATCTCTCAGGCAAAGATCAAGTTTGACAACGCTGAATGGGAGTTTGCTCTCCCGCTCTTACCTACGCACCAGCAGTTCTCTCGCCTCATCTCGCAGGGACACCGGCGGTAGTGCCCCAGCCAACCAGCCATCCAGCGGCATCGGATTCATTTCGTTACTGGCCGCGCGTTCCGACAGACATAAACAAGCGCGTTTCGTTCCGGCTCCTCCCGCACCGTTCCGGCCTTACTTACCCTCGCTCCTGAAGCTGCCCCCCACAACAGCTGCCGAGTTGTTTGCCGTTCGCTGGTCACCTCCGTTATCCGTTGGCGCCATTTGCCCCATCGGCGGTGGGGAAGTGGGCGCCGGGCGTAAAAGAATCTGGGAGCTGGGGAGGTTCAGGAGTGGTATTCGAATTTCGGATCACGACTCGGATTCCGGGTGGGCAGAAGGAGCAGGGTTTGGGAAGGAAAGCACCAGGCCTGTGGCGTTCCCTCCCAACCACGTCCGTGCCAGGGTGCAAGTGTGTCGCAGAGTGTGTACGGTGCCGCGTACCAAGCAGCGATCGTTAATGCGAGTGTGTGCGGCGATTCATCGAAAAAAGACCGCCGAGATAGCTGAGGAAACCATAATCCAATCGAAGAAAAGTAAGTGTTGAGTGTTGCAAGCTAATGTGGTTGTGAATCTTCGTGTGTGTGGTTGTGTACGGGCTGCTGATATTTGCATATAGGGTAATCCAAGTTTCGGAAACAGTTTCGACGAGTACGTGGTGGTTCTGGTGCGGCCTGAACACCGAATTGTGTTAAGTGAGATTGGATTGTTAGCTACAGGCATTAAAATTGTGGAATCAAAAAGGAAATCGATTGGGCAAACGAATAACCTGCACAAGGTGTACTTCACGGTGCATCGTGTATCATTGAGGATCAAACTCGTACGAAACGGATCGGAAACCCAACGGTGTATAAATGGGGCTGGGGGAAGAGCTAACAAAAACAACAACAACAACAACCGTTTCGAGGTGATCCTCGACTCATCAGCACCCACTCGAGTGGAAATGGTTTATGGTTGGTGTTTCGGGAGAAAATCAACCACTCATCAACCACACCACCGACTCTTCGCACGGAATGGATCCGTAAAAGAAAACGCATCTTTTTGACCTACAAATTCGGAACCGATCGCAGATGGTTGGGAAACAGTTGTGGAAATGGTGAAAAGTTAAACTGGAAAGAACTGAGCGAAGTTACGTTGCAGGCAGGAAGAAACCAATCTAAAACCAGGTGACACAGTAAGCGTACAAGAGTGACAGTGAAAAACCCCAGGGAACTGCATTGTGTTGGTTTGTTTGGAAATTGTTTTGATGAAGCGAGTCGCAAAGCATAGTTTCGATTTGTTACTAAAACTAAATCTTATTGCGTGCATTGTGTGTGTTTGTGTGTGTATGTGTATTGTTGGTATTGCCTTCTTCGACATCCCGTCCCGACATCCCACACAGTCTTACCGGGGCAAGAGCGTGAAAATTGTGAAAGAGAAAATACTTCTTCCAGTCCAGGCATTTGGCTGGCGGAGGCCATTTCTTACCACTGCTTATGACCACCACCCTCCACACCTGGGTGTGAAGGGAAGGATGGCGGTCTCGTGGTGGGAGAAACGGGAAGGGGACGGAGTAGGTCCGTGGGTTAGCTTTCGTTTGTTTACTTTCACTTTAGTGACGATGCAGAGCAAACCGCACGGTTTGTCCGGTGCTGTGCGGGCTCTCGGCGGGTGCGCAAAACATATTTTCGTGCCAAACGATCATCACAACAGCGCCGTATCGTGCACGGGAGGGGGGCACGAATTGTGGCAGTGAGCGTAGGGGCAGTGGAAAGCATCAATATCAATAATCCAATCTCATTTCGATCGGTTTTTCGTTGCGCCCTGTTAATATATTTAAATTAAGCCCCCTTTTGCGCGAAACGAAACACTTTGCGAGCGAACCGGGCGTGCAACCGACCGATCAATGCACCCGTGCGCCCCGGTGCATCGGCATCCGATGCACCCCGCGAGATATATCCAAGCTCCCCGCCTCCCCGAGGCTGCGCTGTTCGTGTTGCTAGATTATCTGCATTTTGGAGAGAATGTTCCATCCATCTGGACACGAACTGGAGCACAGATGGAATTGCTCGTGCGTGAGAGGCAAGGTGCGGGCCTGGTTTTTCTTTATTGTTATTGTGCGGTAACGGATGGGCCGTGCATAATTCTCACCGTCCCGCCCCGTATCAAAACACATGCGTGGGGTCGCCGACGACACAATGCGTCTCGCTCGCGCGTCGAGATCGTTGCTTAACCTAAGCCAAGCTCATCGCACCATGCAGCCGCCGGCTTCATTCGACGCCCAAACACGCTGACATAATGGCGGAAAACGGCACAGCAAAGCAACGAAACAAATATTGTCAGCCGAACTTGAAATGGACCGGTGGTGGTTTTATTCACCTAAATGTATTGCAAACACCGATGGTTCGCTTATATAAAGGCACGATCGCGAAAAAAAAGACTCAAATTGGCTCAACTGTCCGGGGCGGTTGGGGCGCGTTGGACGGTGAGGAGAGCATTAATTTAGCAAACGAGGTTCGTCGCCTGTTGCTGCTGCATGTTACGTTAGATTTATAGACGAAGTTGAGATAGAAAAAAAATCGCCATTTCGATTTAACTCACGATGCTTTGGATGGAAGCATGTAATTATTTACACTGTATTTAAACAAACTTTAGTGTATAAATGGAATTTTGATATTGCCTCTTTTATGTTGTGAATTGTGAAATTCTAATTATACACATAAAAGTTTGTTAAAAGGTTCGTTTTGAGATTTTTTAATGGAAAAATGTACTTCACATGCTGAACGGTACCAATTCCACATTTTAAATAAAAAATAGAAAGTTGAAAAAACACAATTGTTGAGGTTTTGAGGTTAGAACTGAACAATGGATGAACTGGACTGGATGTTTAGGACCCATTGGTGTTTTGTCAACATCTAGCGAAATCTAAAAACTTAAAACCATTTTGAAAGAAGATACTCTAATAAAGTACTGATCTCAGCGTATTTTAAAACATTAAATTTATGCCAAACCGGCTAAGATTTGTTAAATTTATAATGAAGAATGATACGGGTTTGTTGGGTACTATTTTGTTTTAGAATTCTAGGAATGAAAATCTGGCTCGATTCGTCAGAAATTCCATTAGAAATCCATTGGAGGCAAGGGAACATGAAATTAAAGATCGGAAATAATCTTACTTGTTGTGTACCTGTTTCAGGGGTCCTAGTAAAACTAGTGTTGGGTGAATTTGAAACTCTATTTCTAAGATTCATGAATCCTGAAAGATGAATGATTTCGCTTAAGGCCTGAAGAGACTTGATCCGCCACTGCTCTGAGGATGCATGCTTCTTTTAGAAGTCGATTCTGGATTTAAATGACTCCTCACATAATATTCATACCAATGACTCTTTTCAAAAGATTTATTAAGCAAAACGCTTGTCCATATACTACTCACAGAGAGTAAAATAATACATTTCAACACATAATATTATCCTTAAGGGATATCGTAAAGCCATAGTAGAAAACATAATTTTAAATAATTGAAGCTGCATCGGTTCTGTTGGTGGAAGTACTAATCAACTATTTCTTACCAACATGAACACTGACAACTGTTTTACAAAATCTCTTGCGGAATTCCAGTCAAATAAGCGTTTTCAGCAAGTTCAAGATTCTGATAACTCTGTCATGGTCGCACTCCGTCACATGGTATTGATAAACGCTAGCCTTACGATGTGACCCGACACTTGCTTTGCTATTTTACCCAGTAATCAAATAGCTTCGAAGAATAGATAATGAAAATGTATATATAAGTGAAGGTTTCTCGACGTTATCTCACTAGAAATACAATTCAGGAGGCGAATCTTGTGTGCTTTCCGAGAACTTTATAACATTTCTCTCAGAATGTTGTTATTTCTACTTTATTTGATTATCGATAATTAAAGTGCTAACAATAATTCTGGTGAGCCCATTTTATATCAGATATTACGTTATAAGTCATACGTCCAGTAGAATATGGGGTTTTACAAAAGATAACATTGACTGAGCCAATCAATAAGTATACGACCGAATTAAAATTGATCAATTTTTGTTATTGAATATTTGGCTATTATTTTACAAAAAACCTAGACAAGGAAAATGAAAGATGAAATCACTGATTATTTTAAAGAGCTTTTGAATGCTTTTAGTAATGTAATCTAATTAGTTCATATTCTTTGGAGATGATAACCTCAATTATTAATACATATTTCGGCGCTTGTCAGCGTATTTAATCCATCCTTTGTTTAATTATTGACAGTATTAATTCTGTTATAAAACAATTTCCGCTCCCAACAATATGGTTCGAAGTCGGTTTTGTAACTTAGTTTGAAGTACGATTTGTCTGTAGCAATCAAGCTGTAAATTAATTGCCCCACTTATTTTCTGTTGTCCAAATGAACTTCCGCTCGTGTCCATGATTCGTCAAAAATCGGGCCTTTCATGTGGTGCCATTTAGAGTCAAACTTTTTTTTTGTGTTACTCTTAATTGACCTTCGAGCCGTACGATGCGTATAAAACGCGGTTTGATGATGTTTTTTTTATTTACCTTTTCACACAAAATTATGCCAACAAAACAAAGCAAAAGGCCACTATTGTGAGGCGTAAATTTGATCATATTAGCCAACAAAAAACTCCGTTATACTCGATCTCACAGCGCAGTTCTTGGTGAAAAAGGTTTCAAACTACTAATTCAAGGCGCAATATACGGCGGAAATAATACAAATTACACCCGCCACGAGATCAACACTTACCGGAAGTGCACAATTGACGATAAGATGCATCTCCTCACTTGCTTACGGAGAAAATATTACGCTGCTGTGAAGCCATCAACCCAACGCGGCGCGGCGACACGATCGCTTGGCGCGTTGTTATTGCGAACCGTATTGTGATGCTGTGCTTATCGCGGTGAAAACAAAAATAAAAGTGCGCAAAAATAGCATATCGCTCATCGTTCAAGGAATTTTTCGAGCAGCGGCACATCATGTGGCAAACAAAACTCAACCACCGAAGCACACGCTGAACCATCTCTGGTGGTAACCGATGAAGTTCCGGTCCGATTCCTTCCCCGATTGGGCGGCTTGTGTTGGAGGGAGCGCTTTTATAACACTGTTTGAGGCTGTGCTGTAAGGGTGAAAAGAAATTTTGAAGCGAAATGACTCATCCTTTCACTGGGGGAAGAATGTGTCTGCTACCACCCGCACGATCGGCGACATCATGCGAACCGTTTAGTTTAATTTATTTTCCAATTAACTATTGTCCCTTTTAACTCGAAGGCTCGTCTCGCGGAAGTTTTCCTCTTTTTATGCTGCTTTCTAGGTTGTTTATCCCCCTTTCACGTTCCCTGTTGTATCGGGTGGATAATTGGGGCCTCCGGTGAGCGGAAGAAGCTCACTAACCCGATTGTTCACGGTATGAATCCGGGCCGAATTATACTCACCTCAAGCAAACGAAATGCGCCAGGGGTTTCCTGCGATCGTTGCTTCTTTTAACTCACCATTCGCTTACGTTTTTTCCCCCTTGTTTTGTTTTATTCCAGATATGGCTACAACCAGATAAAACGGCACCCCGCAAGCACTGGGCAAGCGTGTGCGCGAGAGCAGAGATTACCGAGCGACCGTAAATTGGATTACACTTTATTTGTTTTACGTCCCGAGATTTTCATCTCCTCCGGAACGTCCAGTGCGTTAGGTAAGGTCAATGTCAGTGCTAGCGCGTACCCGTGAGGAAGGACCCGGGATGGCTGAGACGTGAATTAGGCGTGGAACACGCGTCTTTGGTGTTGTCGGCATCTTGGAACCGAGATTTAGGTCATGATTAGCCGGAAACTTTCCCTTTTAATCGGTTCAATGGGTTTTGCTGTTGCGCGGCCGTCGGGGCGTATCGTTAGGGACCGAAGGGCATGGCCTTTGGAACCAGTACCGGTACTAAAATACAGCCCGTCACTGCTAGGACGGAAGGTCAAGGAACTTTAGTGTGTCAACTGAGTGGTTTGTTCACGGTGCTGAAGAGAAATTAGGATCGCTTGACAGGAGAATGTGGCCAGAGTTTCTTTTAACTGAATTTGATCGTGGTGTGCTGCAGACATTTTCAACGGTAATTGCAGCTCGGGAAAATGATGAAGTATACAAAATCTGGCAAATCGAAAAAAATTGAGGACAACAAAAAAACGTTCATAAACAATCGGCTATTTCACTTTCACGCTCCGGTTGGGAACAAATGGGTTTCGAAAGGAAAAGTGACCTCTCAACGTCAACTCTCGGACGGGGGAAGAACGTTAACAATTGCCTAACTCCATGTGCCAATAGATGGGTAAAAAGCGAGCCCCACTAGTGAAAGTTGATCTGGACAACAATTCAAAACACCACTCGGCAATACCCGGCTCGGGGCAAGTCTGCTGACGGTTTCGTCGAATTTGGATTGCGTCAATCAAGTCGGGCGTCTAGGATCTCGTCCCCACAGCCCAGACAAGGCAAGGTCGTTAATTTTGGGAACCGCTAATCGGTTTACCTTTACACACCCAGCCGGATGCGTTACTTTCCAATCTGCCAGGATCAGTTGTCGTTTCGCATCTCATCATCGCGGGTGCTAACGATCGATCGGTTATCGATCGATAAGCAGGATAATTCAAAATTCTTCAACATGATTTCACTTTTCATACAATTCGGTTGTGGATTTTGGGTGAAAAGCGCAACATACAAAGAGGTGTGAAATCGTTTATTGCTGGTGAGAAAGATGAGTAATAGTATTTCAGGTGAAACAGAAGAATGTGACAGTTCAATGCATGATCGACTTGGAGATTAACATGTGCTAGGTGATCTGAGTCTGGTCTGGTCTTATTAGTAAAGTAGTACACGCAGAATAACTAATGTTTCGAACACTCTAGTATGTTTCTAGTACGCACTTAGCAACGATCATCTAAGGTTGATAATGATCGTGTAATAATGATTTTTGCATTATAGCATGATCGCCATTGTTGGTGCAACTTGAAATAGTATTCTTTTTATTGCATTAAAACCGCAACTTCATAATAAAAACACAAAAAAGCACTTATTGTAGCTATTTTTGTCTGCCAAATCGATTTCCTCAGATTTGGCAATTTTTTGGAGTTAAAAAATTCCTTCCTCGTCCGCTGTCTTATATTTATCGAGTCCCCTTTTTCCAGCCATTCACGTATATTCTCGGATCGAAGGGTTTCGCCGCTCGATATAGCGCCCATAGAGGGCTGCTCGAAGCTAGCTATCACAATCGAATCGCCCGTTGAATAATCTTCAGCATGTGTCATCTGACCAAAGTTTCTGACAAAACTGGTCTAGAGTAAAATACAGAAGGACTACAGCAAATAATGAAACAAACCGGACCTGTGCTGGATACGGGGGAGTTCCCAGGATCTCCAGGGTCTTCTGCAATTCGGAGTCAATCAAGCGTATTCACCACAATTTAGCAATTCGAACCTGGCCTGCTAGAAATATTATTCCTCCATAATATTCCGCAAACCCAAATGAGTTGATATTTAGTGATCCAGAGTTCCCACCTAGCTGTTATTTGTTATTGAATTTTCTTTTTTGTTTATTATGCGAGAATGTGGTGAATTCTTCTATGCCATGCGAGGCTCCACTCGATCGCCCCTATTTAGAGGCTCATCTCATAGTACTCTATGCTGGCTCTCAAATTCTAGAAGTTACAATGGCGTACTACACACGCAACTTTAAATCGTAGTTAATGGCTCAGCAGGCCAAAGAAACAGCTTCAAGGATGTTGAACTTATCCCTTGTTCACGGTTGCAGTAGTTGTCAATTTCCACATGATTATCTCTAATTTGAACGTTTGCCCACATGCTGGAGAAGCCATTCTTACACTCCTAGTGAAAAGAATAATGGTACCGATCGTAGCTCGTCCAACTCGTAATTCGTCTCACTACCAATTCACTACCACCTTGGACCAGTACTCGTGTACGCGATCGCTAATCGGTTCCGCACGCTTGTCAACGTACGTCGCGTAATCGTATGCGGCGAACCTTGTACGAAGTAATCCTCGCCCCATAAAAGAAAAGGCATGGGTTCCATTGTGCTGTTTAAAAATAACATAATTTTCCATGCGTCCCATCCTCCATCGATGAACTGAACTGTCGGGAATGCAGCACACACATCGTTTGTAATCACCCCGGCCAACCTAAACCAGCCCACACAGCAGAGTGCAGGGACTGCAGCCGAACTATGGCTAATCGGTGTACCGTTTTGGTTTCGTTCGCCTGGCAAAAAGGCAGCCGTTAAAACCATCTACCGATATGATAATAGGGGCCCCGGCTTGTGCAATCTTTCAATTCACGCGTGCCCGGCGGCGACTCGCGCACTCCCGAAACGCACGAACGTCTCATCGTGCGGTCTGTGCGTAGTAGCGATCCGTGACAGAAATATTATTGTTTTTGCTGCTCGTACTTAAGGTTGATTAAAATAATTGCAGCACTCTCTGCAGCAGGTCCAAGGAAAGCTACCCGAACGCGGATCGGTGTGCTTACGGAGGGCAGACGAGCAGGGTGAATATGAAGTAGTATGGTTTATGCGCCTCCATCACCCTTTTAACGCGACCCGTGCGTTTTTGCCCGTGCGAGCGGTGCGATAAAATTGTAAATTGAAAACAAAACAGCAGTGTTTCTCCGATGATTTATGCATGGCATTAAACTTGACATCTCATGTTTGAAGATCGTTCGCTGTTTGTGCTTAACAAAAAATACGAGGCAGTGTATCGAATTTTTGAGACGTCATTTTCACCACGCTCTCAGGCCGGCTCAAGTCCGACATGCGACTAGGTCAATAATGCCGGAGCAGTGTACACACATGGGGGGGGGGGGTTCAAGATGGACACCGTAGTGTGTCACCGCCATCCAGCATGGCGTGCCGTGGAAGTTTCGGGTGATGGCAGGCAAATTTCACCCTCTACGAAACACCTCTTTTGTGGAGGGGAAGCAAAAAAGTAAAACCACTCTTACCGCATCCATTATTCATGCATTTCTCTTTTTGCATGCGCGCTAAACCGGGCCGAAAGGCGCGAGAAATATGCCTACGAGAAAGTACACGCTCGGTTGAGTCGACCCCACAAAATGCGGGGTACAGCTTACGTGAGGCCAACACGTTGGGGTTTTGTGTGCTGATGATGATGATGATCCATCGCTTCGATGGTGTTTCTCCGGAACGTAACTCCTTCATTCTTTCTTCGTTTTTTTTAGTTTTCGACAACCATCCCGGTACCGGGATGGCCAGGGAATGGTGAACTAAAGATGCAAACATTAAAATCGCATCATTAAACTGGCTGGCGCAGTAGAGGCGAAAGCATTGGGGGGATGCCCCGTGAGCCCCGAGTGTGACCCACATTTCGGCAATCGAAACTGATCGGACGGACAGACAGATTCGCGCGAGACCGAGTGTGTGAGTTCCGACAACAAAAAAACGGGTTTCTTTCATCACACACCGTTGCGTGGAGAAGGCGAAGAAAATGGCAAGTTTGCTAAAGGCCTGTTTCCAACAGATAGGCTCTTCAAGGCTCTTTTCGGAAGCATCACACCGTAGATTCTTCAGCTGAAACAATGGAATGATATGGTGTTGTGACTGTTTCCAACAGAGATGCTTACTTTATGTTGACTTACCAGCTTTTGCACATTGTTTGTCCAGCTCTGGAATGGCGGTTGTCCTCTGGCGATATTCTGAGACAGGCGATCATTCATTGTTCGTCCACCTCGGAACGGATATCATTTCTTTGTTGTTGCCACCATCGTCAACATGAGAAAATCATTGCAGCGTCCGCTGCATGAGTCAGACAATAGTAAACAATGTGCTGAAAGTTCTCATTGAGACTTCCCCATTTACTCGTATGTTGCTTTGTTCGTGCGTGTGTTGGGGAAGAGCAGATCGGGGACAGACCTAATAACAAGCGAACAGAAACGCCACATACCGAGCGTATGACATATTTCGCTTGCCATTACTCCCGCTATGCAACTTTACGTTACGCAAGATGGCCGTACGGACGGGCATCAGAGTACACGACACTACACGATCCGAAGAAACCAGTGCTACCAGTCCGGCAAGTGCTGAACTATTTAGCTATCTCCCACCTAGAATGGAGATCAACTAGCAACTAGGTTACAACCGGTGGAAAATAAAACTTTCCCGAAGCCTACATAACGCATTAACGGTAGTGCAGCGATACGCGGATGCATCGATCTTTCAATGCACGTAGAAAGTAACCGTATCATCAAACAGGAAACAGGAAAGGCCTCTCGCAACAGCGTTGACATGAATATTTATCAAACATCAACGGCCATTTTTCATCTTGCTCCAGCTTGCCGGATGTGGGATTATCGAACCCTGTCCACAAACACGCACGTGTTACGTCAAACGGGATGAGATTGTAAACAACTCTGTGGCCAGATTACAGCTGTTTGCCCTCGGGAATGCATTGGGGAAGTGTAATGTGTTATGATTCACCTGACATGTTGTGTAAAAGTATACCACCGACAGGCATCCGTGTTGCGATGGGCATTTAGCTAGTGATCTTTCCGTATTCCAACACGTTGGGAGCATCAACATACGAGAAATCGTGTGAAGTTGCTGTGAGAGACGTACAGTGCCGCACTGATAAGGTCGGATGTTTATTTAGATATTGATTTGTCACAACGCGTACTAAGCACGAGATTATTCAAATGCCGGCCATATCTCATAACAGTATGGCATTCCACGTACAAAGACTCGGGGGCTATTCCTGCAGTTCGCAAATCGTCTTTGTGCTGGCGAACACAGCACGCTCGTTCCGTGTGCTCAGTGTGAAGAAAGCAACTCTCGAGAACGTATTGCCACTTGCATCAATAACGAACTGGTGTTCAGTTCTGCTAACAAGCCTACAACTCGTAGCACGTAGCGCCCGCTCATTATATTGGCAAAGCGCCCTTGAAGTCGACCGGTCGACGACTCGCAACGTTGCTAACTCGATTGCAAACCGTCCTTTTGGGACGGAAATTGAAAGTGAAACTGATTGCGTCGGTAACGACTGCGCCTCTCTTATTTGTAGATCCCAACGAAGTACCAAGCCAGCTGCGAGATGAGTCAATACTATTTCCCGATCGTGTTCGTTGTTCTGCTGGAGATGCTACGTCTCGCACAATGTAAGCCATCTATTGCCATCTAAAGAGTTCGTCACGGCAGTACATTCTGATTTCCCGTATGTTTCATTCGTCCTTATTAGCGCATCCCTTCCTGTTCAACCCCGGAAGCCAACAGCGTGCGCAGGTGGAGTGGAAAACACCGGAGGACAACTGGACGGCCGAAGCAGCACCAAGAAGCATTTATCCGTTGTTGCAAAATCAGTACAACAAACATCAACTTCCACCGACAAACCGGTACGAGATGATCGAGGGTGACGAGGACGAGCAGCTGCTGAGGCGGATGAACGAGGCGCGACAGAATGCAACCGCGCGCACGCTGTTTTACTCCACCAAGGAGGAATCCCATCTGCCGCCCCTGTTGACGAAGACGATCAAGTATTTCAACTTGCAACAGGTCGCGTTCGAGCTGGAAACGAGCGTCATGTCGCAGGTATCCTGCACTGCTTGCAAAGCTGGTGCGGGTTTGCTGCAGCACTACATTCGCGCCGGCAAGAGCAAAGAGGAGATCATCAAGATGATCTACCAGTACTGTGTGAACCTGAAGATTCAGTCGGCGCGCGTTTGTGAAGGCGTTAGCCAACTGTTCGGTGTGGAGGTGATTTACGTGCTGAAGCGTATCACGATCGGGCCGGACGAGATATGTAGCTTCATCATCGGAGATGCGTGTGGCGACATTTACAACCCGTATCACGAGTGGGAGGTCGAGTTCCCTCCAGTTTCGAAACCGGATCCGCGTGAATTGGGCCTGCCGAAGGAGGCCGCTCCAGTGTTCAAAGTGTTGCACCTGTCGGATACGCATTTCGATCCGTACTATGCCGAAGGTTCTAACGCGGACTGTAACGAACCGCTGTGCTGTCGGTTGACGAACGGACGTCCGACGACTCCGAATGGGGCCGCAGGAAAGTGGGGCGATTATCGGAAGTGTGACACACCTCAGCGGACGGTGGATCACATGCTGAACCACATCGCTGACACGCACTCCGACATCGATTTCATCATCTGGACGGGGGATCTTCCGCCGCACGATGTGTGGAATCAAACGAAGGAGGAGAACTTGAAGGTACTGAAGGAGACCGTCAAGCAGATGACGGAGAAGTTCCCTGGTATTCCGATCTTTCCGGCACTGGGCAACCA
Source organism: Anopheles moucheti (assembly GCF_943734755.1). Taxonomy (NCBI): domain Eukaryota; kingdom Metazoa; phylum Arthropoda; class Insecta; order Diptera; family Culicidae; genus Anopheles; species Anopheles moucheti. The sequence continues at coordinate 74,218,686 of NC_069140.1, forward strand.
TGAGAGTGCACCGGTCAACAGCTTTCCGCCACCGTACGTCCAGCAGGTGGACAGTTCGATTGCCTGGCTGTACGACGAGCTCGATGTGCAGTGGAGACGCTGGCTTCCGGCGAGTGTGTCGCATACGGTTCGACGTGGAGCGTTCTACTCGGTGCTCGTACGTCCCGGCTATCGGATCATCTCACTCAACATGAACTACTGCAACAACAAGAACTGGTGGTTGCTGCTCAACTCCACGGACCCTGCGACCGAACTGCAGTGGTTTATCTACGAGCTGCAGAGCGCCGAATTTGCGGGTGAAAAGGTGCACGTGATCGGCCACATTCCGCCGGGTCACTCCGACTGTCTGAAGGTGTGGAGTCGTAACTACTACAAGATTGTGTCGCGCTTCGAGAGTACCATCACGGCGCAGTTCTTCGGCCACACGCACTTTGATGAGTTTGAAGTGTTCTACGATCCGCACGATCTGAGCCGCGCGACCAGCATCGCGTACATTGGACCATCGGTGACGCCGTACAATGACCTGAATCCGGGTTATCGGATCTACTACATCGACGGTGATCATGATGAAACTACGCGGGTAAGAATACAGACCATTTGTCGTGGCTCGTTACTGATTGATCTGTCCGATCTTGCAGCTAGTCGTAGATCATGAATCGTGGATTATGAATCTGAAGGAGGCAAACCTCTACGATTATCCGATCTGGTATAAGCTGTACTCGACCCGGGCAGCCTACGGCATGAAGGGTCTGAGGCCCGCCGACTGGGATCAGTTGATCAACAACATGACCGACAGCAAAGAGCTGTTCGATCTGTACTACAAGTAAGTGGTGGTGGTTTATGAGGTTTTCCTTACAATATTTACCGACCGACGCTCTTTACGTACACAGGCACTACTGGAAAAACTCGCCGGTCAAACCGGAGTGCGATTACGAATGCCGCAAGCGCATTCTGTGCGATGCCAAGAGCGGGCGATCACACGATCGCAAGTACTTCTGCGAGGTCGTGGAAGCGAAAATCGACGAGAGCAACAAGGGCTGGAAAGATTGGATCTTCAGCTCGATTAGCTCTTCGTACGTACTCTACAAAAAATTGTTCTAGCTACTTGGCACTGCAGGGTGCTATCGGCCGTCCCCAAGCGTGCTATACCCGAAACGCATGAACGCTTAAACATATCCGTACACACACGCACTGCCATCTCACACTGTACAGCTATTGGGAGTGATGGTGGTGGTTTTATTGTGATGTCGCCCGCTTACAAGCTAACAGCTCTCCACACGCTAATCTAACTCATTTGCCTACTTTTTACGCGTACTAGTCTTTGGGAGGAAAGTTTGGGTCATAGTTCATTCCAAGTGTTATCTCTGTCGCTTTCCCTATCTTCCTGACTTCCATTTTGCAGCGGCTCCGTATCTGAAGGTGACCATGCCTCGGTAGCGAACGCACATCATGACCAAGAGGTGGCGGAAGCGTACGAACGGAACAGACGGCTGCCCAGTGTGGAACGGGCTGCCGGGTGATCGGGTACTGACGCTTTTGGGTTATATGTGTCGCCATTAATACAATTGCGGTGAATTTTAATCACTGTATTTTAGCTTATAACTTACCCGTACAGTTGTATGTTTAAGTGTGTGTTCCCTGAGGGATGTAAATAAAATAAATGTTACACAGCATTTTCAAAGCAATGAAGTATTTACAATTTTAACAAAAGCCTATTTACAGCACCAGGTGGTAGAATATGTTGAAGGAAAAGTGAATGGTACAACACAATATATTACATCCCAATTGTTGCACACAAATTGACTGCTGGACGGTGAATTTACATGTTTTTTCTGCTCAACAGCATATCCTACGCTATTCACGGTATAACGAGAATTTTCTGGCGAAAACGATGACCAGCTGCAGGCAGCAGTGATGGCGGTAGATGAAAGTGCTGATCCACATCCGCTTAGATAGATGGTTCCTCCCGGGAGCGCACATCTGTGGAGCTAAATTCCTAATGAGATATCCCCATGGTTCAACCAACGTTAACATGATCGGATGAGTGATCGTGAGGTGTTTCGTGATACACGATTTCTTGGAGCAAGGGTCAAGCAAGGCCTTCAATTTAGAGTGAAACACAGCAAGTGTACGGTAGGTTTGTGATAAAAAGCGAATTATTGCTGCAGTGGTACAATCCAATTGTACACCAAACGAACGAGTTAGACGGTCTACCGTGACCAGTGAAGCCGACAGCGATTGAATCGAACTGAACCGGAAACTGTTAAAACCGGACGGTCGCCGGTTGATGGAACAACAGACTTTTTCATTTAGGAAAACACAGGTACTCGACTATTAGGTAGACGCGGTGCGTAAGCGAACGGTAACTTAAATAGGACATATTAGAAAAAGGCCCTGCAGTAGCGTCATTAAATAGCATTAGAAAAAAAAGAATCCGTCTGTAAATAAGATTAATGCAATCTCACCAAAATAAATTATTTCCAATAGTAGCCGTTCTTTTCTATTCGTTATTTAATAGTTGCTCAATGTCTCAACGGCTAAGGAGAATAGCACAGAGGGTGCATCTTTATCTGGGCGTCTCCGCTTATCTAGTACATGTTCAAGGTACTTTAGTAAATGGTGGTTAATGTGTGTAGTTTTTGTACACTTCATTGCAGTTCAAGCTATTTCCATCACCACCACCTATCAATATCCACCCAAGAACCACCTATCAATATTATCTTATCGGGTGTCGCTTGATTTGATCAATTAATCCTACTCTCTTCCCGGATGGAACTGACCCGGTAGCAAAACTCTATAAAACGGCAACCATTAGAACTTGGCCGTCACAAGTAAATGAAGATGGGCACTCTAAAGCTCTTTTCGATTGTGTGTACTATTGTTCTGACTGTGTCTACGGTGAAATGTTTGGATCTAACCGAACCGACAACCCGCGATTGGTGGCAAAAGGCGGGCTTCTATCAAATATACCCTCGCTCTTTTATGGACAGTGATGGCGATGGAGTGGGCGATTTGAACGGTATTGTATCGAAGTTGCCATACCTGAAGTCCATAGGCGTGAAGGCATTTTGGCTCTCACCGATCTACAAATCACCGATGGTGGACTTTGGCTACGATATATCCGATTTTCGGGACATTCATGAGGAGTTCGGGACAATGGCCGATTTTGATCGGTTAGTGGAGCAAGCGCATGATCTCGGCCTGAAAGTAATTATGGACTTTGTGCCGAATCATTCGAGCAATCTGCACGATTGGTTCAACAAATCGGAAAACCTAGTATCAGGCTACGAGGATTACTACGTATGGCATGATGGCAAAACAAATCCGGCAGGCGGCAGGAACTTGCCGCCAAATAACTGGGTAAGCAGACCATAGTAAACGAAGTCGTAGCTGGCAGCTTTCTAATCGTATGCTTGATAGATTCAAGCATTCCGTGGCAGTGCATGGGAGTGGAGTGATAAGCGACAGCAGTACTATCTACATCAGTTCACCGTCGAACAACCCGATCTTAACTACCGCAATCCGAAAGTGGTGGAAGAAATGAAGGAGGTGTTACTATTCTGGCTAGGCAAAGGAGTGGATGGATTTCGCATCGATGCCGTTCCGACACTTTACGAAGATACGCAGCTGCGTGATGAACCACCAAGCGGTGTGGTAGATGATCCGGAGGATACCAACTATCTGCTGCACATATACACTCAGGATCTACCGGAAACTGTAGAGATGGTGTACGAGTGGAGAGAACTGATCGATAACTATCATGAACAGCATGGCGGGGAGACTAGGGTCATTATGACGGAGGCGTACTCATCGTTGGATGTGATAAAGACCTACTATGCGAGCAGCACCGGACGAATAGGATCACATATGCCATTTAATTTTAGGCTGATCACCGAAGTGAACAAGGATTCGACCGCTTCCGATTACGTGAAGGTGGTGCAGGATTGGATGAGCATATTACCTGCTGGTCAGGTACCGAACTGGGTGGTAAGTTGATGTTCTGATGTTTTGAATTGAACATTTTATTTTCAAATTAAGCTTCTACTCATTGACGACACGTTCTCAGATGGGAAACCATGACCGGCCGCGAGTTGGTACCCGGCTTGGGGAGGAACGTATTGACGCACTGAACATGATCCTGCTCAGTCTTTCTGGTGCGAGTGTTACGTATCAGGGTGAAGAAATTGGCATGACCGATGGGTATGTCTCCTGGGAGGATACTGTCGATCCGAGTGCCTGCAATGCGGGAAAGGACCTGTACGAGGAAAAGTCACGCGATCCATGCCGCACACCGTTCCAGTGGGACAATACATCGATGGCAGGGTTTACCACCGGTTCCAAGACATGGTTACCGGTCGGTGCTCGGTACAAGGAGGTGAACGTGTACATAGAAGAGCAGGCCGAAAAGAGTCACCTCAAGGTGTACCGATCAATGATGGGTCTGAGAAAGTCGCGAACCTTTCAGTTTGGTACGGTGAAAGCGATCGCATTGAAGGATTCGGTGTTGGCGATTGTACGGGAACTGCCAAACTTCAGCACTTACATTACGCTTGCCAATCTTGGCAGTCAGCTTGAGGTGATCAATGCCGTAGCACTGGCCGATTCTCTACCGGACAAGCTGTATTTTGATGTAGTTAGTGTCGAATCGCATAACATTCGAGGGTAAGTTTGGAACTGTGCGCGATCCGTTAGTCTAGAAGCACATGGTGATCATACTATTCTTTTCACAGAGGATCTGTAGCGACAAAGGATATTGTTTTGCTGCCGAACGAGGCGTTTGTGTTGAAAGCACACGTTGGACCGGTAGAAAGAGTGTACTCATCGATTTGCGATAGTTGGTTTGGATAAAGAAAGGAATGAATACGAGAGACAATAACTAGCGCATTTTGTTTTCGAGTTGCAAAAAATATTATGAACAATAAAAAACCACCTTGAAATAAGTTCTTGTTGTTGAAAGAATAGTTGAATACATACCTGACTTTTGTTGTGTTTAGCAAACGTTGTTTACAATTAGGAAAAAATGGGATAAACGATTTGCATCAACCGATTTGAAGGGAAATGTCACCTCTGACGGTTAAATTTGAATTCGCTATAACAGACGCTATAATGAAATTTCAAATTTATAGCAGGTCATCGGACCGGAACGATAGTTCCGAGACAGCTTGCTGCTAGTTGTGTAGTTAATCTAAATTAACCTGTTTTGCACTATGTTTGTTCGAAATAGCTTTGAAATAAATATTCTTTATTTGTTTCATTGGTTTCCATAGGCCAGAAAGGTTTGGTTGTTTAAAATTATGAACAGGAATCTCTGCATCGCTTCAATCGCTTATGTCAAACTGCGAAATGACATTCCATTATGGCCGCCGCTGTTTGCGATGGTATAACCTGTGAGCGGTAAAAGTGACGCCATCTTCCTGGCAATTCTTTTCGTGTTTCGGTGGAGTGAAAGAGTGTTCGCGGAATTTGTGGCCGGCCATACGAATTAACGAATTAATCGGAAAATCAACATATAAATATCGAACCCTACACCGTTTGATGCGTGTGCGTGTGTGTGCGTGAATGCCGATCTGTTTCCTGTTTTATTCTGTGTCGAAATTCCGTGCCAGCCGTGCGTGTTTGGGGCGAGCGAGTGTGGAAAGTGTAGAAGAAAAGCTAGAGCAGCGAGCGCGTGTTTGTTGCTAGCAGGGTTGGAAGTTTAACGCACAATCGTTCGGTGCTACTGTACTTGAAAGTGAAAATGTCGCAGAGAACAAAGCGTTCCGGTGCCTCGACGCCGGTCCCGGTGACGGCTAGCACCCCGGTACAGCAGAGCGGAAGCGCTGCGATGGGTGCGTCAGGGACGCAGCATCACAGCGGCTCCCGTCCGTCGAGCCCGCTCAGCCCTACGCGCCATTCCCGCCTGCAGGAAAAGGCCACCCTGCAATACCTCAATGACCGGCTGGCCGCATACATGGACCGGATGCGTATGCTGGAGCAGGAAAACTCGCGCCTCACTATGGAGGTGCGCACTTCGCAGGACACATCCACCCGCGAAGTTTCCAACATCAAATCGATGTACGAACACGAATTGTCCGACGCTCGCAAGCTGTTGGACGAAACGTCACGCGAGAAGGCCAGGATGGAGATCGACGGAAAGCGAATTCTCGAAGAAAATGAGGAACTGAAAAAGCGGTAAGGCAGGTGGAAACATTGACGGGAAATTGCCCATCGGGTTGGGCTTGCCTTTCTCTCTGTTTTTCCGTTGCACCCACAGCGCTAGCAGCTCGAATTGTTGCCAACTGCAGGCAAGCAGTTGTCTCCCGCCGAGCGTGGATGTGCTCGAAAGCGAAGGAAAAAAACCTTGGGCGTGTGTGTGGGATTATTAAGCTATTTAATATGGATGACGTCATCGATTTATGTGAAGCTCAAACCAGAGAAAACACACAAATAATGAATTCGGAATGTCTTTTGCGAACATTCGCTTCGATATTTCTAGTTTCGTTTTGTTTACGAGGCAACATAAGGCACCGATGCAAGGGTCTACCTTTTCACTGTTTCGAAATCTATTTTCGATGGACAAATCGTAGCAGTCGGATAGCGCCCAGATTATCGCGTTCTGCGAAGTGTCCATGACGACCAGCGAATTATAAACACATTACGTCATTGTGTATGAAGTCATGCATCATTGAACCGCACATAAAATGTGACGTCGTTCAAGGTTTTTTCGGACCTGGAAACACTTTGGATCTGTAAATGTGCCCGTCCAGTAGTGACGTAATTTTTTGGAGTGAATGAATGGATATCTAAAATTTAAGATGACATCAGTTCAAATTCTTCCCCGCTAATGCATTTTTTTTCCTTCGCAGTTGACATACAATCGGGCCGGAGTGGAAAAAGCCGGTTGTTTGACAAGCGAGAAACACTACCAACACATAACACACATCCTTTACCAATACAGCCGATCGGCAATGGTTGTGTCGAAAAGCATCTCACCCTACGCACTGGAAGCAAACGTTTCAAACATATTTGTCGTTTCGCATGCGGGTGGCATTGGCATTGAACAATAGAAGTTCTCCGTCGTTTTTATAATCTCACGAGTCGTGTTGTAAACAAGCACGTCCATTTTGTAAACAATTGGATAAAGGACAGATAAAATTGTGTCGCTCACTAGTTTGATAATGTTTACTTTTTACGCAACAAGTTATGTTTTATGCGACAGATACCATAACAGAGAACTCAACAGTGTGTTCCTTTTGAGTTAAAACATTATTTGTAATACGTTTATGGTACGGTAGTAGTTGTAGCGTACTGTTCGCTCGAAAGCAGTTTACGATTTTACGATTTCCGTTCTGTTTATTCATCCCCATTTCCCTACGGTTTGGTTATTGTTTCAAGAGGACGGGAGGCGATGCTGGTTCTTGTATGGCTTACCGTTAGGCTGCGTCCAACCGTCCAAGATGACGCTTAATTCCCACATCTTTCAATTTAAATTCGTTGCGATGGTCTTCTTCACCGCTAGCATGTTGAATAGTGCGACAGGAGAAAAGAAAAAAGGATAGAAAATAAATCATCGACACGCACACGGAGTCGCCGCAGTAGTAGGCTTTGACTCCATAGCGTCACGAGTGTAGCTTAACCTTGTCTTTCGGCTATGCTCGAAAGTTATTCAGGCATTTTTGGGTAGGTTTCATCGCTCGGGATGGAAAATCAAATATTGACTCTCTAAATGTAAATCTTCAGTCACTGCTGCGCGCATTCCGCGTCCACGGTGCGCCTGTGATGCGCAGCGACGACCCAACTCGTCGCTAGTTTGATCGCTTCAGGTCTCGCGAACGAATAACAGAATAAGCGGTGAAAAAAATAACCCGATAGGGGGAAAGCGTGCGTCCATGGCTGTGCGTCCCCTAGCCGTGTATGCGTGTGTATAGGTGCGCGGGCGCGAAACGCATGGCATGACATCATCCTCTCTGCGTACGATCAAAGCTTACGCTCCTACACGGGGACTGGAACCGAGAGTCTCGTGAAAGCGGGGGTAAAGCGAACGAACGGGAGAAAGACAATAAACGACTGGAAGCGGGCAAAACAATCCGTGTAGGGTCAGAGGGCGGCCCAACCCGTGGAAAACGTTTAGGGAAATGCATTTTTCACATTGAAAGGGGGAGGAATCATCGATGCAACACGGCACACACGTGTGTATGTGTGTTGGTGAGGGTTGTTTGTAACTTCCAAGTCAGCGAGCGAGGGCATAGCGTAGGAGTTCCATCCTGTTTCCCGAGAGACCCCGCGGAAACTTGTTCTTGTAGTTGGTGAAAGAGGAATAAATTAGAAGCATTGCTCCTCTTACTGCATTTCTCGCTTGTAAATAACGATAAGCATGAATTACAAGTACAATCGATTTTCACCGCCAGACTTGGGTCAAGCCCCTGATGAGTCCTTCCTCACCATCGCATGCTCTGCAGTTTTCTTGTGCTAATGGAGCATTTCCTGATGTACTTAAAATAAACCACCAATGGAACGAAAGTCGAAAGTCGGACTTGTAATCACTGGCCGGTGCATGCATCGTTTGTAGTTTGTTAGTTATTGGTGGGACAACGTTCGCTAAGGGATTTTAATTTTCCACTCTTCAATTCAGGGGGGTCATCGTTACCCCACCAAGCGCATCTTAATCAAAATCTCTTTGGTTTGTAAAGAATCCGGGAGGTTCACAACGATATGCACATGTTTAATTTACGGGCAAAGCAGATAGGGGAAAATGAAAAATGCCCACCCGAACGTATCATCACGCACGCACACTGCGCCTTCCGTCCGGGGCCGCGGTATGTGATTCTGGTGAGAACTAACTGCTATATTTAGTCATAGGTTTGCTCGCGTATGTCTGTGCGTTAAGCTAAAACTATGATCATCACGCTTATCTTGCCACATGTCCCGCGTAAGTCAAACGCGCAAAGTGTAAAAGGCACACGATCGTTTAATGATACAAACCACGTGTGTGTATGATGGTTGGAGCAACACATTCCCTTTCCTTCTCTCTCTCTTTCTCTCTGTGTCTTTTTCGTTTTATAAACTATAAGAATATGCGTAAAGAATGCGCCTTGGAGTTGTTGGGAGTTTCCTTTGGACGCGAATTCTCGCTAGACATCTTTTAATGATCTTTCTACAGCATTAGTAATGGCATTTCCATGACAAAGCATTACGAACACGCAGCAAAAGGAATGCGAAAGAGAGGGCGTGCACGTGCTCGGAATATGGAAAATGGCTCCATCCGAAGAAGGGATCGCTGTAGAAGGAATAATTGGTTCATTGATGAATCATATGAATGTTCTTTTGGTACATTTAACACTTTCATGGGTAAGATTGGGAACACTGTACCATTAAATTTGTTGAAAGGTGAAGAATGTTTGTCTATGAATGTATACGACGCATTACATTTGATTTTTATTATTATATAACTTAACAATACGGCATCAATCAATTATTGATGTACAGACGATAGTGAATGATAGAACGATCAAATCACAAACAAAAGCAAATCATAAAAAAAAACTGCTTCTTTGGATGTACGATCGTAGTCGATCTAGACTATGTATGGTTTGAATTCGCGATGGGCACAATGATTCAGAATGAATGATTTTAATCTTACTAGCGAATGAGTTAATTCAAAACCTACAAGAAGAGTCCTTTTACGATTTAATTCATACTAAGCGATTTGATTTGATTTAACTCTTGAGTGAGTGATCTGACGATTTGATTCTTCGAGATGACTCTTGATATATCCCAGTAGTTTATTGTTCAGTAGCAGTATAATTAAATTACATATTATTTAATGTTCATTGTAATGGTGATTAAAAGTAGCAAATTTATTGCAAAGGATTTGTTCTTCAATTTAAAAACATTGATGTATATTAAATTACTTAAGAGATATATAATTAATGAATCAATTGTGCTAATACTTTTGCGGTGTATACTTTTCTTTCACATTTTCACGAATAAAGCTTGGACCGAAAAATGAAGGAAGCCGCTGAAGCCGAACGTAACTTACGTGCACAGGAAGCGCGCGCAAACGAATTGGCCAATAAATACCACACGCTCGTCACGGACCATAAGAAGGCAAAGGATGACCAGAAGGAGTTGGAAAAGGAGCTGGCCAAGCTTAAAAAGCAGCTCGAAGCACTGCGCAAGAATCTTGAGGATGAAACCCTGACACGGGTCGAGCTGGAGAATACCGTCCAAACACTGCGCGAGGAGCTGACCTTCAAGGACCAGGTCCACTTGCAGGAAATATCCGAGACGAAGACCCGTCGTCAGGTGGAGATTAGCGAAATTGATGGCGTGCTGTCGGAGCAGTACGAGGCGAAGCTGCAACAAGCGCTGCAGGATCTGCGCAGTCAATACGACGATCAGCTACGCATGAACCGTGAGGAAATTTCCGATCTTTACGAGGTAAGCGGCGCATTGCTAACGAATGGATGGTGAATGAAGGTTTTCCTTAATTTACGATGAATTCTGACATTTTTTTTTGTAGGCTCGCCTGCGCGATTTAGAGCAACAGATGAACCACGAACGGTTGCGCCACGCCGACGAAAAGGCCAAGATGATGGAGGAGGTAGAGCGCCTCCGGAAGGAAATGTCCATGCAGCTCCAGGAGTATCAAGATCTTATGGACATTAAGGTCTCGCTGGACATGGAGCTTGCTGCATACGATAAACTGCTCAGCTCGGAGGAGGACCGTCTTAAGATCACGCCGGGCAATGCATCCTTCTTCTCGCAATCCGGTCTGTCGAGCAGCATGTCCCGTACCGGTATGCTTCGCCGCACACCTAATCGTGCTGCCGCAAAGCGCAAGCGTACGGTGTTGGAAGAATCCGATGAACGCAGTGTGTCGGACTTCTCCGTCACGTCGTCCGCCAAAGGTGACATGGAGATTGTCGAGGTTGATCCGGAGGGAAAATACGTAAAACTACGTAATAAATCCTCCAAGGTAAATGATCGGCGCATTTTGTGGTACAAAGCATAATTCGTGTTGTTTAATGTCATTTAAATTTCTTTCAATCGACAGGAAGTACAAGTCGGTGGATGGTCCCTCGTTCGGAAGGTGGGCAGTAATGAGACCGTCTTTAAGTTCCATCGTTCACTCAAGGTAGACGGTGGCGCTTTTGTGACCGTTTGGTCGTCCGATTTGGGCAAGGATCACGAACCACCGTCGACGATTGTAATGAAGGGTCAGAAATGGTTTGCCGGAGACAACATGACGACCCATCTGATGAACGGTGATGGAGAGGTAGGAATACAGTGGGAATTTTGAAACGTAGCATTGGAATTAAACTGTTTCGTCCAAATTGTTGTCTTTGCAGGAGGTTGCTGCTTCTGAGCGTGTAAAGCGGATGATTTCGACTTCTGCCTCGCGTCACCGCGAATATCTCGGTGGTTATGGAGAAGAGCTCCACCATCAGCAGGTGAGAAACATAATATTTTTATTATTTCAAACTTTATTGTTGCTACAAACAAATGTTTTGGAAAATTGTTGGAACACTTAAAAAATCGGGGAGCAGGACCACCTAGCACGAGATTAACCAGCAAGAAAAACATTTGTTTTAAAACATTTACTTAGCCCAGCTGATCGATACGTTTGTTAGACAAATATCTAATCTATAATAAATAGGGTCACTCAGCTTGTGAATTTGTATAGAAAGAGTTAGCAGCGGGTTTGCTTTCACATGTCAACAAAATGCTTACCAAATTATTATTTGAAGATATAATAGACCCGAATAGTGATAAATAGTTTGAATTCCTAACAAAATGGCAATGATGGTAATTTGTATTTTTGTTCGTTTTTTCTTCCAGGGTGAACCCAGAGGCGATGAAAAATGTCGGATCATGTAATTTGTTTGTAAGCGATTAATTTAAATGTCGCCACCGGCGACGTCGATTTGGAGATGGCAAAATATTAATAATTATTGACACACACAACAAATTTATATAGATAGGTATTCGTTTTGTTTACGTCCTACAAATCGAACGCAGGAATGTCCGCAGCACACAATCCACCACACGTTGGGTAAGGGATGAAGAAATTATTACTTATCACGCTCGTTTAATGTTTTTCTTTTACTTTTAATTCTTTGAATCGAAATTTTCTACAAAACTCAAAAACATACACAGACACATTCACGTACCCTGTATGCAAAGTGCGTGTTGCGAGATGTTTTACTATAACGTTTAGTAAACATCCGCTGGACACAGACTCATGCATGAAACACTGCGTGTGCTACGGGATATTATATGTAAAATATTACCAAACATAGAACTACGTATCGTGCGTGTGCAAATTATATCATGTCATCTTTTTTTTTAATTATTTCAATATTTGAATATAACAAAAAATATGAATTATTAACTTTCGCGTTAATGAAGTAATGTTGTGGTTGGCAACGATCAAACAAAACAAACAGTGGAAAAAATGTCGAGCAAAAAATACAAAAAAAAACTGAAAAGCAAAGCACACACAGTAAATGAGAGGCCTTTTGTTGCGAAAATCTTAATAACAAAAAACAAATCCACTAACCTAGTAACATTTAGAGGAAAAGGAACGTTAAAGCAACGAGGTGTGTACTATAAGCGTGTAAGAGAAATGAGCGAAGAACGAAATCAATAATTATACATGCTATAGGTTCTTCTAACTTTCACGAACAACGATTATTTTCTTATCCTTTTTTTTCTAACATTTACAATCAACTACGGTTTTTAGCTGAGTTCGGTTCGTCTGCATGTATCGATGTCAATTTTAACCGCTCGGTAGGCTGGCTAGCCATGCAATGTTTGAGTTAGATTTATTTCCTCGAATCAAGGCAAAGCCATGTTGTATTAATTTCATTACTTTGATTTGATTTAATTTATTTGTTTTTTTTCTGTCCACCTTTTGTGCTGCTAGAACTGCCTTAGATTTTGCCATGAATATTTTTTTGTTAATTAATAGAGACAAAAGTAAACAAATGTGTAATGGAAGGTATGGAAGGTTTTAAGAGAATTTTGCATACACAGTAAACCAATCAATCAATCTGTATTTCGCTTGGTTTGTCCAGAGTCGATTCGAGGAATGTATATGAGTGCTATTACGGCAGGGCATCTTCCAAGCAAACAGTACATTAAATAAGCGCCGAAAAGGAAAACAAAACACGAATATGAACTCGATCGCGTCTCATTGTGGAGAGGATTTATAATAAATGCATTTCAGATAGTCCCGTAGCGTCTGAAACGTGGTAAGGAGTCAATGTACGTCTCACATCATATCGTTTAAATCTCACAACTGCAGGAAAGAACGCGAACGTTTATGTTGTATTCATTTTATTGTTTTTTTTTCGAATATTTTTAAATACATAATTCTCGTTACGATGCCGTAGGTTTTTTTTTGGTATTGGCAATTTTGTGCGTGTCCACACACCGTCACCACGACCAATTCAAAAGAGGGAAACGCGTTCCCGAACAGCACGTGCGCGAAGAATAGATTATTTTTTGTTTTGTAATATTTTATTATAAAACAGTTACCGTAAAATTACTCTTTACTCTTCTGTGCGTGCGGAATGTAAACGCTTCCTAGCCGAACTTGCACACCAGCACACTCCGAAGTACAACATGCTAACCGTTGTTTCTCTCCTGACGAAGTGAAGAGAAGATAGATCATACCGGTGAAAATGGGGATGATCTACCGTGGAACCACTCTCTGCTCGCCCGTACGCGATGTGGCGAGAACAAACGAAATATCACGATGTGTTTAGGGACGAAAAATGTGTAGTTGAAGGAAAGTTGAACGAAGGTGTCCGAAGTAGGTACCGGGAAGATAACAGTAGTGGGTAGTTTTAGCCAAGTGAAAAAGTTAAAGTCGTCTTTAAAGAGTGGAAAAATGGCGCCAACCGCACCAACTAGAGATGAGGAAACTTTGTGCGGCAATGAGATACAAGGGATCATTATTTACAACAGTTTGGTTCCCTGTGGGGGAAAAAACGCGATTTTCTCCCGAAGGGCAATGGAAAACAACTAGTGGGTTTGAAGGACCTCCACTGCCTCCTCCATCGCTTGCGCGGGGGTTTACTTCTTGGAGAAACCGTCACCGGTGGGATCAAGAATCCATGGATAGTTGTTCGGGCACTCCATGCACGTGAAGAGTCGCAGCGTCTCACCGGGCAGCTCGCGGGTGGTCAGCGGGCAGGCGTTCGGCAGCGAGCAGTAAGGTTGCCCCTTAACGTCGCACTTTTCCTTCCACTCCTGGAAGTCGCGGAGCGCGTTCAGTTCGGTCGGGTTCTGCATCCACTGGATGACCTGCAGCATCGTGACGAAGAACACATCGTTGCGGCCAAGCATCTCCTCGATGAACTTGATCAGCTCCTCGCGGTACTCCTTCTTCGACTTGAGCCAGGACGCGTGGAAGTGGAGACCGAGCGGCGCACGGTTGCTGTTGTAGTGGCGGTTGAAGTTGTGCCGCAGCAGCCGTCCGAACTGTTCGCCGGACTGGATGTTCGAGCACGAGTCCACCATGTGACAACCCGGCAGCGATTCATCGAACGTCGGATCGTCACGCCGGTCCAGCTCGTTCATCACCATCTCCCACACCGGATGCGAACGGGACGGGCAGTTGTGTGCGTTACCGTTGCACTTGTGCGGCATGCGGAAGTACAGCGTGTACGGCCAGATGGGCACGCGGCCCAGCGAAGCGGTGATCGACGCATCGTACACGAAGAACTGGTCGGCCATCATCTCGAACTGCTTGTTACCGCCGACGCGCAGATAGGGCGCCCGCACGCCAATGATCGAACCATCGGTAATGTTTGCGAAGCGTTCCACGATCAACCGTGCACCGGCCATCTCCGCCAGCCAGTCGTCGTACGTGCCCTGCGTCCAGTAGTTCGGGTCGTCCTTGTGCGTGAGCGAGAAGACGGAAATTTCGTGTCCCTTGCGGTGCAGATCCTGCACGGCCGAGTAGTTCGTGTACTTGTGCGACACGAAGTACGTACCGCGGATCTGGCAACCGTTCGGGTTCTGACGCTGCCCGTTGAAGATGTCCTCGTACAGGTCGATGTTGTCCACGTTGACCGCACCGTTGAACGTGATCGTGATCATCTGCGGCACCTGCTGCGGTTCAATGTTGCCGGGTATGCGGGTACCGTCGGCCGAGCAGAAACAATCCGGCAGCACACACTGCGTCGTGTCACAGTCCGGGGCACGGTTCGGGTCAAGTTCAACGGCTGTGCGGAAGTAGTGGGTTAAGACACGTTGTTAAGAATGGCGCTTAAGAGAGGAGCTGAATGTGCATCTTCGGAACCGAATACTTACTACACGCATTTTCATCCGATTCGTCCTTGCAGTCGGGCTTGCCGTTACAGAACAGCTCCTTGTCGATACATTCACCGTTGCCGCAAGACAGCTTACCCTCCGGACAGATCGGTTCGTCCGTCTTTAGGATTGGTAGAACCTTACGTGGCTCTGATAAGGGAATGAACAACAGAACACAGTTGTAGTGCAATAGTGAAACTCGCGCAATCTGTTTTCGTTTTGCATTAGTTTAGAGATTAGTTTACAACGTTAATTACCACAACCATTTTGGGTGTTTTAGAAAAAAAAAAACAATAACGCAGGATTGGTTAGTTTGAAGTGTAGTTTGAAAGAGGTTTGAAAAGAGTTGTGTGAAAGCTCTGAGAGTGATGATTGAATTGTATTATAGACTCAGGTGTGTAGCATCATACGGTGTGTGATTCTAAAAGTGTGCTGGTTTGCGTGCTGTATGTACACTACTCTTCACCACACGATGCCTTAAATCACATCGTTTTGTAGCTGTGCCTAGAGTGTATTTGCTCGTTCCGTAACAAGCTCGTGAAAAGTTGTGTTTGTACAAAAAAAAAAAAAAAAACAAAGAGAGTATCGACGAAACTTGCAGTTGTGCAAGATATCTACTTTGCCCGCTATAAGTTTTACCATTGCCTTTTTTTCTGCTGGTCGTGTGTCGTGTCTCGTTTTGTTAAATCAATCACAATGACCAATGAACGTTATTTTTACAGGTTGGAATTAGACACACAGCTAGATGGAATGTTTTCGTAAAGTAACAGCAAGGAAATTATAGCTAAATGAAACGAATATTTTTTATAGTAAGCAAAACATTTTTGAAACGATATAAAGTTAGCAAACTTTCACTTTTTAAAACTTATATTAATTAAATGATACTTTTTGAGAGGAAAAACCAATCGAAAAAGCGTGAGCTCCTTTGTGGCAGAATAATTAGATGCTATAATTTTATGCCATAAAAACTGATATGTATGCGGATGAGTATACTTTCAGGGGTTTTTCTCTTGGTTGTGTGTTGTTTGTACTGAGTGGATGCTGATTTTTAAAGTAAAGTTCTACATAGTGCCCATCACCATATTCAAACAACAGTAAACGCACGAAATGAGTTTGTTAGTAGCTGTAAGTGTGCTTGTGTCTTATCGTCTGTATATCTAGCGTGTGTTTTGGCGGGTTTTTTATTGGTCGGAGTGTACTGAAGCGATAATTCACCGTCATTCAGCAACGTCACGACGGCATTTACAATCTTCCCTGTGCACTGTGGACTACAGCAAATGCTCTGCCCTGTCTGATCCTATCTGTATCCAAAACCAAAAATGTATGTCTCTCTTTTTCCCTCTCTCTTCCTCTCTCGCTCTGTGGTAGTGTCGTGTGTATACCGATGCTACGAACCCTTATCGCTAGTGTGCGCTCGTCCTACTCGGTGTGCCTTCTCTTTGCGTGACTAGCCTCTAGTGCATCTAGCAGTATGTACAAGCAGAACGCTACGCTCCACTCTGTGCACGGTGTGCCCTCCTAGCTGTTGCATCCCTGCCCACCTCTCCAGGTGTAAGGTATGTCCCGTAAACAAGCAAGCAACGCCTTGCATCTTTCTGTACAACCCACAAGCGCCCCGGGGAGTTGTGACCGCGCAGGGCCTGGGTGTGGTTCCAAGGACACTTACTCTCTTTCTTATCACACGTGGTGACCTTTGCTTTCCAATCGCAAGTCTGTTTTTCAATGTCGAACGCCAATCCGGACGGGCAAGTGATTTGCTTCAGTCCAGACCGTGTACACCTGATGCGCATGCATTTTGTTGGACGGGATTGGTTTTAAGGGCATGATGGTTGGACCAGGATGTTTAGGGAAGGGGGGCCCAACGGGGTGGCAGGATGCAGGGGATACATTCGGTTATTGACATTCAGTGGTGGTAGGTTGCATTTCGCGGTGAGTTACACGTTGGCGAATTCGGGGTTGTCCGTCAGGATGAGATGAAAGTAAGGATGAAGGGGGGAAGGAAGGGGAAGGGGAGGAAGTTTGTGGTAACAGGAAGCCACACACACACAAACACACACGCAGGTGAGAAAACGCAACGGGAGAAACACGGAGGGGATGGGGCGTAGGAAAAATCCGTGAAAAACATGGGTTGAATGAGAAAAAGGTGGTCATTTGGGGGGAGGGGGGGGGGGGGGGGGAGTAGGTTCAGTTCGTGCAGCGGGAAGAGAAAATCATAAGAAAGACAAAAGAAGAAAGAAAGAACACAGTTTAGTCGAGATGATAACACAAATAACCGGGGGTTCCGAACCGAACCGGGGTGCGTGCGTGTGTGTGTTTGGGGTGGATGTGTATGTTCACTCCCCCACACACACTAACACACACACACACACACGCTCATGTTGGCCGGTGTCCCCGGGGACTTACTTCCTATCAGGTCGCACGTTTTCACGTTCGTTTTCCAATCGCACGTTTGGCGCAACACGTCAAAGTACAGCCCGGTCGGGCAACGAACTTTGGCGAGCCGCGTGATGCCATTTTCGCCCGCATCGTCGCACCTATGCTTCGTCGGGAAGGGTTTTTTTTTAATCGGAAAGGGAGGGGTAAAATCACAACGGGAAAATGCGATAAGTACCGATTTTTGTCAGCGGTAAGGCGGACGGAAAGGTTAGTTTTTTTAAATCCCACACATAGTACGCACACCCGGAACCTGGGAATGCCAGAGTTCCAGCTAGAAATGGGAATGGTGCGCGCGGAACGCACGCGGAAGAACCGATCACGAAGCACCGATGCCGCCGGTGAAGTCATCCACGAGGGGACCATGCTTTCTAATGGCGGGTGATACTGTTGCGAGTGACAGCTGTCATGCGTGACAGCTGTATTAAGTCATTTCCGCCATGTTTGTTTTTTTTTAACTTCGCTTGATGTTTTATAGAGCAAAGAAAGCTTGAAAGAAGCCTGTGAGAATAGTGACTTTTAAAGCCACAACTCATTGCAAACACTCGCTTGCGGCTTTGGCGAGCAAGAGTAACGGTAACTCTTCAGAAGAGGGGTTTTTTTTTGCTGTATTCGAATGCGACATCGTTTTTTTGTTCGCTCTTTGACGAGCTTGTCGAGAGCCTTACCTCACTACTTCGCGGCAGTCACCGTCCGTGCTCAGGCGGAAGTATTCATCGCCCGGCCGGTCCTTGCACAGTTCCTCCACATTGATCGAGTCCGGATCGAGGTCCTCGTCTTGGCGCTTTACGCGAGCTTCGGCCGCTGTTGGAATATTGGAAAAGAAAAAAATGTGTGAAAAAGCTACAGCTACAAAGAGAAAGGGTACGCAGCAAGATAAAGAGCAAAGAGCAGGGGGAAATCGAACCAAACAAGCCGGCAACGACCAAGCAAATAAGGAGTGACGGCGATGAGGAGTTCCTCATCATGGTTAGGCAATCGCTATAAAGACACGGACACAGTGCAATTGGCCGTGTGGCGTAACATCCGGCCGTGGACATATAAAAGCGGCACACTACCGGTGTGAAAGTTTCCGTTGACAGGTGGACCGATCCAAGATGGCCTCCGGCGTATTATCACATCGGATCGGATCATCACCGAGTCCGAGGGGGGGAGGGTGTTGATGAAAGTGAAATTTATTGCTATTATCGTTGCCTGAGCCGAACCCTTGCTGTTGTAATTTGTTATCGTAAATAGTCACCGGGATCAGTAAGTTCGAATACAATTTCAGAATACGATTTAATTGCATGATTTATTGCAGAATATGATTTATTTTATGATTGCAACTTGAAGCTATGTTTGTGTAGAACTTATACAACATATCTTAATTAAACATCTGCATATCTTAATATTACTTCACGGATTTTACATATTCTCGAGCCTAAAGCAAGAGGCACGCACGACGTGAATGGGTATTTGTATCCGTTCAGCATCGACTTCACAAAGAACCAAATTAAAAGTCGATAGAATTCAAATCCGAGGAGCTGGGAGTTCTCAAAGTTTTGTCTAAAACGTCGCTTAAATCGTTCAAAATCTAGGTTTAGACCAAATTCCCATAAATCCTGGTGATTTGTCCTGCTGGAACACGTAGTGCTCATGTCCGCAGAGGTTTTGAAGACTGAAGTCAATAATCTGCACCTAAATTAGGCGCAGCTTTTCAAAGAATACCTAGGGAATTGACCACTTTTGATGATTGTGTCACAAATCACCATGGACGATGCCTTTGGGAAGCGTGGGATGTTCAAAAATGATGTCCCATGTTAAAGAATATCGCTGGTCATCCTGGACATCATGCGGACATCAAAGTTTCTCGTCGGAATAAATTGAATTTTCCATCCTCGTACCAAAACGAGGAAAATTTCGACTCAACGAGTCTTTGTGCAGTTCCCTCTGACAAGTGATATGTATTCCAACTGATTGATTGCGCTGTCACACGTCTGTGGAAGAAGGCAACGCGGGTCACGTTGGGTCTTTATAATCCGGAGCTATGCTCTCAAAGGTGATTCTATCGCGAAAGCTAGGTTTTTAGAACATGCTTTCGGGTCATGAACAGGACATGTCAAGGTAGATCACAATCTGTGTGCGTTGAAGCCCACTGCTACTGCTGCTGCTGCTGCTATTAAATCCGAGCCTATCTCAGCTTCCATCAGACGCTACCGGGTACCGTCTGGCACGGTTTTGTGCCATCTGTTTGTGCGATCTTTCGCGTAATTAATGAGGTAAGCAAACGTTTAGTGTCTTGCGTGTTTGTGCCGCTGTTGAAACCGGCTAAGATTCTCGCCCCGCCGCAGCTCTCTCAGTTGTGATGATCATTAATCACAAGAGCGCATCTCTCGTGGATGTGGAGGTCCCGTTTTTGCCCGAGAGAGACCTCAATTTTTAGAACCTAACGTTTTTGGGGTACGAGACATTCAAAGACGCGCCTATTCAAGGTCAAGGTCAACCGCCTAAGAACAACTTCGGGAAGCTCGGTTAAAACTTTTCGGGTTCGAACCGCTATTTCCCGACGACCAGACGAGACGCAGCAAAGGAATGGAAGTAAAAAAATCGCGCACCTCTTCTAGTGACAGTGGTATTTTTTTTTTATCGAACTCGATCGTACGCGTACGGTTGCGTAAGGGCATCCATTTTGTGGTTTAATCTTTAACCGAGACGCACACAGCGATACACGTGGCGACGGTTGGTACACACGGATCCCGCCAGTGTGTTATGTAAATGTGTCCGCTTTCCCGTCCCGGCACGGGCAGATTGATTGCGCAGGCGATGCCGGGGAGGCGAAAGCGAACTAAAGCCACTCGCACGGACGGTCGACGAAGAACCAGTTCTTCGTGCCAATACCATATTACCAGCGCGCCCGGCTTTATGGGTGCTGCTGCCTGGTACTCGTATGCAATTGATGAATGTTTGCGCTGGAGTGGGACACGACCGATGAACTGCACATTGAACAATATGCGAGATATGGCGTTTGGCTGGAGGTGGTTTTTTGCACTGCAACTAGAAAGGAGTTACCGTGCTGCACCGATCGTGCGGTGACGGTACCGGTGTTGGCATGAAAAAAGGGAAATGGGAGAATGGAGCCAAGCGTGGCGGGCTTCAGGGTGGCGAAGTAAATTGGCCTCCATTGGACCCCGTAAGGCATGACGGAAAAGAAAAAAAATAGAAATGCCACCTCTTGCTCCTGATGGTAGGCAATTTGCAACCGTGGTGCAATTCCAAATCAACTGCAATGGCGCTCTATGAGTGCGTTTGCAAGGAAGGTTAAGCTGTGGTGGTTAAGTTTAACACTTCTCCATTGATTGTAAAACAAGAAAAAAAATGCATTGGACACTTTTGTACTCGGAAATGTTCACAAATCCACACGAGAGGAAAAGAGGTGATCGTGCCGTATGTTACAGACCGTTTCGTTCATTTGTAATTCACCGTTCACCAAAATGCCATTTCCGGTTCCGGTTCTTCATACTGGCCACCATTTTGTTTCGGTTTTCCTTGACGATAGATTTATTTTATTCGTTGTGTTTGAACAGTTTCCCTTACCCCGAGGTGGTCGGGAATCTTTTGCTTGCGCTCTTAGACTGTTGTGTGTAATTTGATTTCGCTTACCGATCGTCACCACTAAACACAGCAAACCGAACAGTTTGAACACTCTGGCCATGCTGGTAGCCATTGAATATACACCACGCTTTTATTTGCCGCCTCCGGAGTACGGACACACCGGGCACACACTCTGCAAACACCACTACGCCTCGATTCACCGGAATCTGGACACCCGGGTGTGGCTTCTCCTGGCTTTTCCTGGGCAGCCTGGTACTGCTGCTGCTGCTACTGCTGCTGCTGCGTTTGCGCGTACTGCTACGCACACGTCGGTTCGTGGACAGGGCGCGCGCACTAAAACCGTCCTTTCCCGCAACCGGCTACTACTTATATAGAGGCTCTCGCTCGTCACGCCGAACCCTCGCCGAACTGTTACGCGACCCGCCGGGTGGATGCACACCGGACCGTGGGTGTGGAGGGGCCGCATGCGGTGGAGTTGTGTCTCGCGCTTCTCCGGGCAAAAATCTCTGTTCTCGCCGGTCGCTCAGTCACTCAGACCCCGGCTGGAATGGGTGGGGGTTGCACGGTGCGGGAGTTTTGCGTACTGTGAGGGTGTAAAACATTTCCACTTCCACGTGCCGTCCGCGAGCCGATCGGTACCGGATCGGTTTGGAAGGGATGAACGGTGGAATCTGGGAGAGTGAAGCCACTCGGAAAGCTTTGAGTGACCGGGTGAGCGAGCGAGCGTGCGTTGCGATTCTGCAAGCTTACGGCTGGTGCGGACAGTTGTTTGCTTTGTTTTCACGCTTTTAATTTTGTTTACATTACTGAACATTAGTTTCGGGCGGTTGCAGTAGTAAATTGAATTATAGTGGATGCAAAATGTTGGAATTTAATAATTTTTAAACTTTAATCCGCTTTTAATTAACCCATAATTTCCCAGCGTATGAAATTTCATTCGCAACATCCTCTTATTGAAAAGAGCTTTATTTATTAAAATGAAGTGTCCATGCTTGTTTTTAATAGCATTCGTTGATAATTATAACTCCAGAGTGCCTTAAGTTCCACGAAAAATAGATGTATTTCAATGATGGTACTTTATGGTGTATTTTGTAGTGCGCAAAGTTCGAAACAACGAGTCCATAAATCGGAAGATCATCCAAAATTAAAAACAGGATTTAAACGGATTTTACATTTTTTTAAATTAAATTTAAATTTTACAAAGCGATTATAAACAACTGAAGCAATATATTTTTCCAATCAAAATGTTATGGAAATAACGAAAGCGTACAAATATTAATACGGAAAATCTCTTTCTTCTTTCTTTCTTATCTCTCTGATCACCTATTTCGTGTATTATTAATTTGTTATGCTATAGTAATGAAATATTAGTAAAATTGATATTCATCATATGCAATTATTCATATAGAAACTGTTCAATTGTTCCCATTTTTCAAAGCAAGCGCAACTTTTAATTATTTAAATCGTTCTTCTTGTATTCCATTATAATATTTTTTTTTCTTAAAAAGCTGTCAAATTTCAAGTTGACTGTTAATAAAATGTTATTCTATTGGTATCGTTATTATTATTTTGATTTATTCACTGTTTTCATTTCATTTGTTGGTAAATATTGTTTAGTTTATGTATTATTAGATCTTAATTATGTTTTAAGTTTATTTCGAACTAATGATTTATCACATCTCATTCTATCTATGCATAAGTCGGTAATATTCATTATTTCATTACTGATAAATGAGTTCTATTGTGTACCGAACCTTCGTCTCACAACAATTGATTATGATTGATTGATTATTGATAACTGAATCATTAAATGTTTGTCTTTAGATACTTACGAATCACTAGGGAGATACATTTTAATGATAAGATTAAGTGCTGTTGTAGAAACTTTTAATTTATGACAGAATGACAATGAATTTGCTCGTCTAACAAAGTGTTAAACCATTGAATAACGCTTCAAACGAATGTTTAAAATACTTGTAACAAACATAACACTAACAGTTTACACAAACAACTTCTTTGTCAAGTTTTATGATCTTTCTTTTGCGTTCTTCGTTGGAACAACGCTTCACCGACACAACAGTGGTAGGTGCACTGGTGTACAGCGGTCCAAGTTGAGTTGCATGAGAGTAATCGGTACATAACTCTTGCAGCATTTCGTAGTTGAGTGACGCATGGTTTGTACACAGGGTAGGGGCAAAAAAAAGCTTTGCCCCAAGGGTGAGTGCACTCGGGTGAATAACAAATTCGATCGTCGAAATTCTGTCCGTTTCCACTCTGGACGTAGAAAGGAAGAATATATAAAAAAAAGCTTAAGTTTAGGGTAACCACCGGCCGTTACCAAAAAAAAGTTTACAGAATCGCCCATTGCTTTAACGTTATGGTTTTAATGGTTTTAACAGAGTGGAAGTTTTGCCAATTTAGACGGGAAATCCCAACAGAAACTGAAAGTTTAATAAACTGCAATAAATTGAAGTGTGAGTAGAATAGTAATCGGGCAAAACGGCACCAGCGAAGGGTATTAAAGTAACGGCTTGTGTTTGTGTGGAATGTAGCACCACCGGCAAAGGTGACGAAGATTGCATAATCACCAACAGCTTCTTGCTTTGTGTATTTGTTTTCGAACGAGTTTTGACTTCTGCAAAATCATTACTCACATCCGGGAGGATGTTTTGTTTTTTTTTTTAAGAGAATGGATTGACAGAGGAAGAGCAAATCACTCACGCGACAGGATGGTGCCCCAGTACGGGGAGTTGTTTTTGACTGCCACGTATCAATAACTTGTTTCCCGTCCAAGCAAGCTGTGTTGGGACGTAAATAGCACCCTTTGGTAGATTATTTTACAAAACCATCAGCGGATAAGTTTATTCTCACCATGCTGATCGGTGGAAATGGACGATAGTTTATAATATTTTAATAAATGATTGTGTACATGGCTATCGATCGCTTCTCAGTGGATCGAAGTCCGTTCACATTTGGAACGGGGACGTGTGCTGTTTTTTTTTCTCCACAACCTCTCTCACCCACCTCACACCGATCGAACGTGTCGCGAAACCACGGCACGCATTCGTGAGTGTAAAATGCAGATGCGTATTGCTAAAAATATTAACACGAGGCAGCATCCCAACCATTTTAGCAACCGGTCTACGTGCAACTGTCGATTGGACGACGGGGTGAGCAGACTGGGGGCGTGAAAGGTGCAGACAGGATGGACAATTTTGGGTAAACGGTTCAATTTGAGGTCATTTTGGGGGCAGCACTGCCTGTTTGCTGGTAGCTGAACTTTGCTTTGGTCGTTGCTTTGCTGTGCCCCGGCTGATGTCATCTCAAGTTGTCTTTGCTTTTGCCTTTCTGCCCTCATTTTAGTGAGTAAGATGCGAAATTTGTGATGCTGCTGCTTGCGTTTGCGGATTGGGGTATGTTTTTTTTGTTGCTGTGTGGGGCCAATATGCTAATCCAGTTCATTGCCAAAGTTTTGAGGTAAATATGACGATGTTTATCGCCATTGCATATACGAAACGTGCGTGAATCAATTCAAGGTTTCTGTTTAATTAGATTCAATTTAGATTGAATTCGAAATAATGAACATTTGCATTATGAAGATTAATCATCGATTTCATCGCATTATGCAATTTTTCGATAAAGTTTGGTTAATTTTATTCTCTCATACTAAAACCATTTCAATTGAGACGATGAAATAAGTTTTAATAACAAAAGACTTAAACGGTGGTAAGCGACGAACCCCAATTAAATTAATTCATATATCGACACTTTGTACAATTGCACCACTGCGTTGCTCCGTTTGTGTTGGAATGCAGAATGGCATGCCATTTCTTCATAACTTTCTTCCTTTTCATCCTTTTCTTTCCACCCCTCCGGCGCACCAGCCACCAACCCGGCATGATTAAATCGTGATTATTCGAATCACGATTTCCCATTACATAAACGACGGTCTCGCATCCTGTTCGATCCGAGATCGGTCACCAGATCGATTTGATCGCGACGATGCACCTCACGAGCCACTGATCCGGATCGGGCCGGTCGAAAAGGGAGTGAAAAAAAATACAGTGTCCGAAAGATAGTGTCTTGCACTCGCCGGTCACCTCTCCGGATGCTGAGACAAACCGACAATCGCGCCTGCGATCGATTGATAGGAAGTTTGGCATCCCCTCCCTCCCTCTCGATGCGGACTGATGCGATGAGAAAATCTGATTTGCATCGTGTGGGTAGCAATTAATACCGTATTGAGTAACCCGACCATCCGTGGCGTGCCATGACCACGGTACCACTTCCTGACCGACCGGCCTTTCGCTTCCACCTGTCCCCGCACCGACCCACAACGGTAACACACTTCCCTTTCGGTTGCGTTTCCCATCATGCCCGCCTGTCGGTGATTGCGTAAGGCCGGCGTTTGGACCGGTCGGGCTTATCAATGCACGTCTGCGCGTATTGTGTGTGTGCAGTATTGCGTGCGTTGCCTTCGGGGTGCGAGTGATAAAAAGGCAACGAACAACAGCCAGGCCAGGGCGCAGGAAAGCTGTGCGGCTATGCGTTTCTACCACGGCCTGGCAGGTGGCCACTTATTTTCTTAATTCTTCTATTTTCTTACCATTTCTCCCGCTCGCGCGCGAGATGGTGCGCGCGCTGGTGGCTGGCGAATGGGTGGAATGGGCTTTTGTGCAGGCAGGTAATTGAAATGCTAGCTTTTAGCATATCAATTTGGTTGGGTTTTAATTGCAAACATCCATCTTGCATAAATGCACGCCCAATCAATGCATAATGGCGTTTCAACCGTTGGCTGCAGCATCGCTGCCAGGTCTGTATGCTCACGTACGTACCTCATTAGTTCGTGTATTAGGTATTTGCAGTTTTCATTGATTGTTGATGCGGTTGTGGATGAACAACCTCCAACTTGTTTAAAACTGCAACATACACTACAGATCACCATTTTAAAATTGGATTCAATTCATGGTTTAAAATAATTCTACAAATTTGGAGGTCCCTCAAGATATGTGTTTCCGTTAAATATGTGGACTATTATTTTAAATGTCATTCGGATCCCGACTTATGTCTGGATGCACATTTACAGCATATTAATCGGGCAGAGACAAAAGTGTGTGGCTCGGAGTCCATGATGTAGACCATTTTCTATGGCAGTGCGTGGAATTCGAAACCGCAAGACTCTCTTTGACGAGTCGTGAACATTGGCAGAATCCCGGATACATCTGTACGAGATATTTTGGCTTGTAGGGACATGGAGTTAATGAGATTTATCTTCCGTTTCGTCAAGGACAACGGTCTACTCCTTTGAATCCCATCACAGTAGTCCCTTGTATCCCTTGTATCCCACATTAGGCCGATGAGGGAACAGCCGCCTTCGAGGACAACTCGAAAGCCACAAAAAAGGGAGGCAGACTTACGGGGGGAATTCTTGTAGTCCGTCCAAACCATTTTGTGTCCGTTTTGTTTCAGTCCCGTGAACGATCCGTCGAACACATTGGAACACTCGGAGGTTGCTCCAGTGAAGAGCGACGCAATCGCACATCAGCCACAACACAAATAGCATAATAGCTCACAATAGCTCCCCAACCACAACAACAACTACAGCAATAGCACCGGACCAAAACCATCCCATAAAACAATAGGACACATACAACTAACAACCATTGCAACCGAGTATGCCCGGGATAAGGTAATTTGCAAGGAGGAAACG
Source organism: Anopheles moucheti (assembly GCF_943734755.1). NCBI lineage: Eukaryota > Metazoa > Arthropoda > Insecta > Diptera > Culicidae > Anopheles > Anopheles moucheti. The sequence continues at coordinate 74,245,723 of NC_069140.1, forward strand.
CTTTGTAGGATTTGTACAAAAAAAAACAAACTCAACACAACGTTGTTGATAATAGGGCAAAAGACGTCATATTGGATGAAATAAATAAATAAAGTTATATTATAGTAAATATTAGTTATATTAGTTATATAAAATGAGAAGAAATTTTGGTGATCCTCCATGCAATCATTTTCTGTGTGTTAGTAAGATGGATATTAGAACACAATTCAATAGTGTCTTGTCTGTACTCAGAACGATGGGGAAATAGGGAATAGAGTCAATTAATTGTAAGTTTACTAGACATGAGATTTAGCGCTTATCTAGGAGAGACCTCATTAGAGAGACAGTGGAGTCATTGGAAAACACGTGAAGGCTTTACAACAACTTGCTGGCTTTATTTCTCGCAGGCGCACTCTCTGGAACTAACGATGTCCTGAAGTTGCTTCAACTCTAACATGCTTCCTCCGCTTATGTCGACAACCAAAAAGTACTTTTCGGGTTGACCTGGCTGGTGTCATTCTCATTACGTGACTACCCCAAAAATCCTTCTGAGTATCTTCCTCTCGAACGTGGCTAGAAGGGTATCGTCAGTTTTAGAAAAAGTCTATGTCTCAAAAGTCGTATGTGAGTACTGGAACTATATCAGTTGTATATAATCCCAGTTTATAATAACCGGTAGGCTGTCAGCACCCTAGGGCGTATCTCATGTTGTTGTTGGTGCTGATCTTTAACCTAAGATAGGTGAAATTTTGGTTGACTTCGATCTGTACGACCGTCCTGCATTAGTTAGGATTGGTTAGCCAAAGTCTTACTTTTACGACATTTAATCGACATTCAGGAAACGACTACATTATGCATATTAAAGCATTTTCTGAATATTATTTGCTAGTGACTCCTTGGTAAACCGATTCATGACATAAGTACATTAAATTAAAAATAAAATGTATTCTTGTACTGGACAAATTTTTTAACTCTTGTTTCTTTGACTGTACTTGGTTTAAATGTGCTTAAATGGATTTTCATGTTTGAGGACGTATATCAAATAGACAGATCTAAAAATAGTCAAGGTGAGTACCTGTTGGGTATCGAATATATTTTCTTTCCAAAATAGATACATCTTTTAATGGTCCTGTCGTGTGAGCATATCAGTTGTTATGTGACACCTATGTGACAATGTTGTTCAAGTTCTTCGCATATTATTTTGGAACAGCGTGGTCATTCTAGTGATAATATTGTCTGCTTTGCTTTTACCTGAAAGAAACTTTAAATGATTTGAATAGTCGCATTTTAAAACATTGCAAGACATTAATTAATGATTGACATTGTAAAAATTTGCAATAGAAGTTATCCATCACACCATGGCTGTAATAGTCTGCTCCTCAGTCTCTCGGCAGGCAATTGGCACACAACGAATAATTGCAACACTGCAGACATGCTAAAAAGACTTAGACCAAAACATGGCCGGCCTCGCCTAGTTTGCAACACACTTTTTGGAAGTTGCGTTTTTGTCCCTCCTGCACCCTGCCTGTGTGTGTGTGTGTGTGTATCTGTTGTAGTATTGTGAGGTTTTTTGCAGTGAATTAACATGTGATCAGCGTGGCACTCGATCGTACCTCCCCAGCAGATATTTTTTTAACGCACTTTGGGCAGAGTTTTACGGTTATCTCGTGTTGATGGCTGTGCTTTACTCGCACGGTAGCAACTCGTCCTCTTTCCTCGATGTATCTATTTATGGTTTATCGTTGTTCGATGTTTTTTTCACCAATTCGAACGGCTGATCGTCGCTTTATGCGTGCTGTTGGTATTTTTTTTATTATTGCTTCGCACTGATAACGGCTCTTAATGTATGCATATCGGATGATTCATGAAATTTATTCAAGAATTTCGTAAATGATGAAATAGAAAACGGCAGCAAAAATACCAACCACCGTCCCTCGTTGCTTACCTGAAGCCGGTAGCATCCCGACGGCGGCGGCAATCACGCGTGAAATCGCGTTGAAAAGTCGTCCGTCTTTTTGGCTTCCCGCCATTCCGGGCGTACGTCCATTCGGTTCGGGCCAGCGCCAGCGGCCAGCAAAATAAAGATCAAGGCCAACAACTGGAGCACGGGCGAGCGGAGCTTTTTTATGGTTTTTTTTTTGGATGACGAGGGATGGGGAATGAGATGCGAAGTGTTGTAGGAAACAGGAAGCGCAGGGAACGCAGGATTGCATAAAGGATCCCAAGGACGTACGGATTCCTTGCCTAACGTTTAATGTTGTGTGGATCTTTTCGTATGGAAACGTTCGCAACCGGGGTTGACTACTTTCGAGCCGGGTGAGCCGGTATTGCAGCCGTTTTCAAGACACGCATCATACGCAGTGGAACTCCACAGCCTGGTTCCAGCTATAACCAGAACTGTAAATAACCTTGATTGTTTTACCATTATTGTGAGAAGGTCACCCAGAGCGGGGTGGAAATTCCTCGCGTTAAGCGTATCACTTTCAGTTTAATATATGCGCCACGTGATCGCCATCATCATCCCGCCAATCAATACCGGTAATCCTTGATCCGGTGGCTATGTCATCATTTGTCATCGCGAAAATCCTTGAGGGCTTTCGGGATTTTCACCGGTATCATGCTGTTCTTTAAATTTCCCACCCTTAAAGAGGGTGCAAAGAGCAAATGATTCATGCAGAATAGCACAACCACTCCAACCGTTGGCTGAGAGTTCGATGCGCTGCCGGCATTTGGCACGCACGAGGAGGATGCTTACGGTTTGCGCAGAATTTCATTCTAAAACCAAATCGATGCCAAGGCTTTCCACTCTGGCAGCGAAATGAAACCAGCATTCAGCAGCCCCAGTGATGACGGCGGCGACAACGACGACGACGACGGCTACGCCAACGATTGCTGCCTTGCACAATGAGTTTGTGCATGAGTTTGCTGCATAAATGGTGACCAGAAATTCCACTGAGTCAGAACCTTTTCTGAAGTTTGGGTTGTCTTGAGTCGCTGTGGCATGTCGCTCTGAGCACATGGGATTTTCCTAAAATTATAGTTTCCATAATGAATGATCAAGGAAAAATAAGTGATTGTGCGTCTTAATTTCATATTAATTAATCTCATTTTTTCGTTATATGAAAAACTCTCATTGAAAATGTTGCAAGAACGTCAAAAATCTTGCCATTTAAATACAAAATTTGTCACCAAGTTGTTCCAAATCGTTCTTACATTAAAAATATATATTTTGTCAAAGCTTATACAACTCTTAATAAAAAAGCAACATCTTAAATTGTTATAATTTATAAAATTTAGCTTTTACTTAAGTTAATACATTTTGGTGCGTAATATAAGCCCTATAAACGGCAATGGAAAAAGCTCACATTGGTTAATGATAAATTCGGTTAATTTACTTTGACTTAAAAAAAAAACTCATTCTTGTGCTATCAGTTTGATTGACGATCTTTAACCGCGTATTGTCAGAAAAGGGATTGTAAAGTTGTTTCACCGATGCCATCCATCATCATCGACCTGTTGTCATCGGTACGAGAGCTTGATAGGTCCCAATTTCCAATGAGCTCGGTCGAATGAAAAGACGTCGCCCTCCCCGAGAGGGTGTTGGCAGGCTCGAAAGTTGGCAGTTTGCGGCGACGGCCTGTGGTTATTGTCCTCCGTTCATGCACCTTTTTGGCCGAAAGCGCGCCGAAGAAGTCGTTCGCTTTGGGGACGTGTGTGTGTGTCTGGGTCTGTGTGTATTTTTTATTACTATATGCCCGTTTGTGTGGTGTCGCGGGTGAACGTGAAAATGTAAAATAATAAATAACTTTCCCTTTTCTTTCGCCTGGTTCTCTGGTTCAGGCTTCTGCATCGATAATTTCACCGCGACCACCGATGAGAAAGCCCGTTGCGGTCTCGCAAAGCACCTCGCACCTCGCGAAGGTCCTCGGCGGATGGGATGCAGGATGGGAAAAGAAAGGTTTCGCGCTTGTTCGGTTTTCGACACGGGGGAGTAGACGGAGGATCGATCATTTGTCATAAGTTTGTGCTACTGGATACAGAAACGGCTGTTGTTGGTAGGGTAAATGCTACCGGATGTTTAAAATCTGTAGCTCTTGGTAGCTGAGCTAACTATTTCAGATGGAAGAATCGCTATCGCAATCTACTTTATTATTTTTTAACTGAGATGAGAGTGAAGTAATCTTTATCGTATCGTAGTGACATTAATGTTATATATTTTATTGCTGCTGCATCACCATTTTACGAATAAAAACAGTATGTTTTCATTCAATTCTGCATTATTTCCAACGTTTTAAATGATTGATTTCGTTGGGGCAGGGTAAATGTGAATGAACTCTAGCCAAAGCCGAAACACACTTCCACACATGCACAGAAGCGGGGCATAGCAGCAACGAAATACCCATCATCGTTTTCTTTCTCTTCCGCCGTTGCGCTTAAGCTGAGAAACAATTTAGCATTTGCGTCACGTGCATTCGAACGATGCAAACGGCACGCAGTAAGCGTAGAAGAAAACGCGCGGCGGTTGGAGAAGGAAATGAAACCAGAAATATACAAAAGACTTCAATGCACGGTGCGACACTGCAAGCGACGAACCCTTCCCGGGACAGCGCATACAGAAAGTTTTCAATCATGCATTCTGAACACGTTCTTAGCATCAATCGACGAAGCATTGTCGTGAAACTGGACGCAACCGACAAAAAAAACACCGTTCGCTACTCTGTGTGTGTTTGTGTGGCTTGAGTTCTAGTGATTCGTGTTTCGAAATTTATAAAGAAAATGCTCCTTCTGCTCATAAATCATGCTTTCATTTTGTTTGTGTGGAAAATACACAACAAAATATTGTTTCTGTTTGTTACCTCTTGATAAACCTTTGATTGGATAAAATGGAGGATTCTTTATTTCGTCACGTCGTAAGCGGGACAATGTAATCCATCACCTTTTAAGGCTGAGAGTTTGGGTAGTAGTGCAGCGACAGCAAATCATCCGTGCGATCGTGGGCAGGAACCGTCAACCGTTAAATATTGTGTGACACATTCCAGGTGGGTTTTGATTGAAGTTCGGTGCCCGTCGATTGTTTCGTACCGTTTCGTCAGCCAAAAAAGGGAACCTTCCAACAGTCAGCCTCCCCTATTCCTCGCAATCGCTCTTCTCCCTCTCTGTGTTGCTCGCCCCATAAACCTCATCTTGTTGATCGATCTATTGCAAAGAGAGTAGTAAATTGAGAAAGATGAAGACATTTTTTAAAGCAAAAGAAACAAAGCATTGGTTGATCGAAGTAAGCAAAAACACAAACTAAACGCACATTCTCAAAAAAAAAAAATCAACCATATGATTAACCTATTTCGTATGGCCATGAAATAAGTTACGGTCGGTGTGAAGCCGATGCGTGTTTATACAATTTTGCCTTTTCTTTTGTACACTGGGGTAGTGTTGCTAAATGTTATTATCACACAGTCATGCAGACGGTTGCACATAGGAGCACAATGTTGGGAGGGAACCCATCCACACGTCGAGCAAAGACATGAAACAATTTTTGCTCGAAAGAAGCCAGAAGGAAGACGAACTAATTCAGACAAACCAGTCGAATTGGAAGCAAAGGTTGTTTTAATTGATTCCAACGAACCAAAGGAGTAGCAATAAAGTAGCACTATCAGAGAGAATAGTGATTGAAAAATTTGCTCTTGATTTCTTATCGCTTTTTAACACATTTCAAGAAAAACAATCGCAAAATGTTATTATTGTCAAGCGAGAAAAGAAATTATGTTTAAATTTACTACAATAATATATGAAATATATACAAGTTATTAATAATGAAATAAAAAAGGATTTAATAATATAATAATCAAATAATACAGAAGTATTGTAACTAATGCTGCTCTGCTATTTATCGTCTCTCGTCTAATTTTTAAATGTTATTTTCTACCAAAAAGGAACAAACCCAGTTGCAGTTAAATCAGATAAAAGTGAAGTTTCATTCAAAAAATATCTTATTTTTTAATTTACTCACAATGGGACGAGCGTAGCCACTTGTCTAAAAACTGTTACGATTGAAGTTCACTTGCTTTATTTTATAGAGAATTTTTTCGATTTTTTTTTCACATTTCTGCTCACATATCGCAGTCGACCAGTTTTTAAAATAGTCTATAATTACACCATTATAGACGAGGGGGATAAACGAGAATAAAAAAATCATAGTTATGATGACAGATACGTATAGAATCTATAGAGAAACAATGAAGTAGCAAAAAACAGCATTACAAATTCGTATAAATCTGCTATTTCGGGTGATAAGTAGACGTCTGTTAAGCCCACTAATTTAAAATGACACAACATGATCAATCATTCCATTTTGACTGGGTAGGTAAAATTTCGCCAGAAAGTATAATTCCTGGACAAACATATTGGAACGAAACGAAGATGGTTGGAAGAATATTATTCTCAATACTTCAACTCAATGCTAATAGGAATTATGGTGACCCGAACATTGCGTAAACTATTTATTTTTATTTGCCTTTGGCTGCCTTTAATTTGCCTACTATTGCGAAAATCAGAAATATTTGGCTATTCTTGGCATTATGGGGCTATTCTTATTTCGCTCAAAGCTCGAAAAGGGGAGCTCTATATATCAGATCGATGAGTGAATTTATGGACGTGTAGAAAAAATGATCATAATTTGACTGTACTGTACTACTCTCTATTAAATAGCGACGAATCCGTTATTCCTACACGCTATGATGAAAAGCATGCCCACTAGAAAGTGGCGGCGCGAATGGAAACGGTATAAACAGCAACACTTCACACAGACGGAAGGCAGTATATTTTGGCAAATGTCAAGGAAATGGTGGACTCTTGAGTGTTGGCCGAAGGTGAAGAGACACGCCGAAGTGTTGGTGTACGGAGAGCTCCAAAAAAAATTTCGGAGTGCAATCCATCCATCCGTTCGAGGACGTTGGACGCCGCCGCGGGTGTCCGTTGCAGTTTGCGTTCGTTCGTTGCCTACCTCGGGCTGGCATGGAGGGAGAGTGGATTTAATTTTACGATGCACCGTACGGTCGTGAGTGGGTCTAAAAATATCCAAGAAGGAAGCATCCGACAATACGGCCGGACGGTGTTACGATCATGGCCGCAAATAAAAAAAAAAGTTAACAACACACTATGCGAATGTGGCCCTCGAGCTATGAAGTTTTTGCATGCTCATTATTTGCGAGTGATCTTGTTACACCTTCGCTGACCGGCACTATGGGGAAAATTTATCGCACAGTAAAGAAAAGTATTTTTATTTTATGTTGTTCCGTGATACGCTTAGATTTTTTTATATGGTATAATATTGCTTTAAGAACATTATTTTAAACACATTTTAATACTGTTTGCGATCCACAATGGCCCATTTTATTACTGTTCTGCTGTGAAGCTAAGTGAACGGTCTAAAATATAGTGATTGTAAGAAATGTCTTTCTAATACTTCAGTTCGAAAATTTTCTTCAACTTTTTAATAAAATTGTTAGAAACCCGTTTAAAATATAATGTGTAGTATTGAGTATATTATTGAGACTATTCAGTAAGTCAAGTGGATAGTTAAAGTTGGCGATTTTAATTAGTATCGTTTAGCAGGTGCTACAATTCGGTCTTGATATCTTGTTATTCTAACAATACGGCCTTGCAATAAAATCAAACCATTAGAAAATATTACAAATTTGCTTAAATATTAAGTTTGGAGACGTCTGCCCTAGATCGCTGACGGTCGAGAGTCGTCGTCAGCCGATCGGATACCGCGGCCCATTTGGTGGATGCATCAATACATTTTTGGCCTACCACACCTCTTCTGTCCATGTGGACGACCTAAGCGGAGTTTCCGTGCTGGGTCGTCCCGTGTCATTCTAATGACATGACTAGGAAACCGGCGCCTCTCAAGTCTAACAAGCTTTATGTCTGTGAGCTCCTCATACAGCTCTTATAGTTCCAAAACTACTTATGATCACCTCTTTCTCGAACGCGACTAAAAGGGAGTTTTAGACAGAGTCCATGTGTCTCAAGTAGTATATAAGAGCCTTGAAGTAATCTGAAATCTGACACAGCGGCGGATCAAACGGTAGGTGGAGTAGGCGGTCGTCTAGGGTCTCGCCGTGTTGGTTGCCCCAAAAAATTTGTGCCGATTGTGCGATTTTTGAAAATTTTACAACAAAGTTAATTTATAGCAAAAAAAATTAATTTACAAGGTAGAAAATTGATCAAAAATATCTTCCTTGGTTATATAAAACATTTGTTTCTATGTGATAAATTAAATGCAAAGAAGAATATCGACTTTGTGACTTTAAAGTATAAACGAAATTGCACCAGGACCAGGAAACTAATTTTCCCGTTGGTCGAGAAAAATTTCTTCGAAAACTACCTGTTTCCGAATGTATAATACCAGGAGAGCATCCACGGAAGAAGTAGCACCTAGTACAGCAATTTTGGTCGAAAACCGCCGAAAGGTATGCAATGTTTAAACACTAACTTTCCCGTTGGTCGTGAAAAATTTCTTCGAAAACTACCAGTTTCCGAATTTAAAGTACCAGGAGAGCATGCGCGGAAGAGGTAGCTCCTGGTACTGCGCCGTAAGGTATGCAATGTTTATACACTAACATTGCAACCAACTTGCAACGCAATGCGCCGTAAGGTATGCAATGTTTATACACTAACCTTGCAACCAACTTGCAATGCAAGTTTGGTGCATGCAAGAAACTTGCAGCAAGATGGCGCCCAAGTTTGCATGCAAGTTTGTTTGCAAGTTCTTGTATGCAAGTTCTTGTATGCAAGTTCTTGTATGCAAGAACTTGCATACAAGAACTTGCATACAAGAACTTGCAAACAAGAACTTGCATGCAAACTTGCATGCAAACTTGCATGCAAACTTGCATGCAAACTTGCATACAAACTTGCATGCAAACTTGCATGCAAGTTTGCATGCAAGTTTGCATGCAAGAATTTGCTTACAAGAACTTGCATGCAAGTTTGCATGCAAGCTTGCATGCAAGTTTGTTGCATGCAAGCTTGCATGCAAGTTTGTTGCATGCAAGTACGAAGTTGGGCGCCATCTTGCTGCAAGTTTCTTGCATGCACCAAACTTGCACTGCAAGTTGGTTGCAAGGTTAGTGTATAAACACTGCATACCTTACGGCGCATTGCGTTGCAAGTTGGTTGCAAAGTTAGTGTATAAACATTGCATACCTTACGGCGCAGTACCAGGAGCTACCTCTTCCGTGCATGCTCTCCTGGTATTATACATTCAAAAACTGGTAGTTTTCGAAGAAATTTTTCACGACCAACGGGAAAGTTAGTGTTTAAACATTGCATACCTTTCGGCGGTTTTCGAGCAAAATTGCTATACTAGGTGCTACCTCTTCCGTGGATGCTCTCCTGGTACTAAACATTCGAAAACTGGTAGTTTTTGAAACAGTTTTTTTCGGTGGTTTTCGAGCAAAATTGCTGTACTAGGTGCTCTTCCGTGGATGCTCTCCTGGTATCGGAAATCTGAAAATACCTGGTTTGTATGGAATTTCGTACCAGCCGACGGGAAGTTTGAGCGAGATGAAGGATGCTTTCCGTTTCATCCATCTTCCTTACACTAGCGATCGCCCTCACGGGTTTGATAGTATGTAATAGCAATAGTGATGGGCAAATTTATTCCACACTGCAGGTGTCACCTCTTTAAAAACATGCTTTCCTGATTTCGCAAATCTGAAAACAATTGTGTTGTTCATCGCCTAAAACGTCAACATGAGCGAAACTGGGTCTAAGACATTTCTCTGATTGTTACCGTAAAGTAAATCGATTGAAAACTGTACCTTAGGCGAAAAATCGTAGCAGGCACTGGACTAATCAGGAATCGTAAATGTACGTAAATCGTAGTAAATGTGATCCAAGTAGTGGCGTTATGGTTCTCCTTAGCGCATACAAACGTTTATATATAGAGTAGCTTACTAGGCCCGTTTACAGGGCTACGCAACAGAACTCTGAGATGTACGCAAGGGAGCTTTCTTTCCGAGACTTTGCTGGTGTTGTAACATTATGTTTGAAGTACATCTCCCTAACACCGATAATGCCGTAGCAAAATTATGGGCCTCCCTTGCAAAATTTCGCTCTGGGCCTCCAAGGGGATTGATCCTCCACTGATCTGACATAAAACGCAGATCATGTTCGTACAAATTCCAAAATTGGACTATAGTTTGTAAATCTAAATACGGATTGGTGAATATTTAATCAATAAATAGTAATTTAGTCCGAAATTAATTTAAAAAAATAAAACATTTCATCACCCTTATGGCCGTTAATGGCGAAGCTGTATTGATCAACACGTCGTACGTCGTACAACTTAAGACGATTCCATCGTATATTTTTAAGTCAATTAAGTCAGTCATAAAAAATATGACTACTTCGACTGGGACTTCTAATGTTTAATTAAGTAATTTGTGCTGCAATTTGTGCCTGTATTTTATTTCTCCTAGCTCTATAAAGTTGTAGTAGTATATAAGTTGTATAAATGGCCATTGGATTTTTGGCCACAGCGATTTTTAAATATAGAAATATAAAAATTAACGATTTTAATCTAAGCGATCGTTCGGGCGAGATCTAGTTTTCAGTATCGGTAATTTCGCCCAGACGTTTAAGTAAATGATCATGCCCTTGAATTGCTCTCCAAACCGAGCCATCTACAATGAGAAATTTTATCCTCATTCTCGACACATAGTGCCGAATCGGCGCCGGCTAATGGCAATGAATATTCGCCAAATGGACTGCAATGGCGACGCTGAATCAGATCCTGGTAGCCGATTACTGTGACGTGCCGCGGATACGGTTCGATCAATCGCAGATGCACTTACTTTCGATGCGTCTTCTTCCATCTGTTCCCTTTCCCCTCTCCCCCCCGCCGTTCCTTCCCCATCGGTGGTTCATTCACTTCGCGCGAGAAGAAACCGTCCACATGGCTGATCTAAAACGAAAGTGATTGCAATCGTGGAATGCAAACGACGCGCGACGTTCGTAATAGCCACAAGACGCACGGTAGATGCTTTGTTTGACCGTGCTTTTCCTTCATTTTATCGTACCATGTTTATCACACCGGTTGGCGAATGAGTGAATTCACGATTATGCAAACCTCAATCGGTGCGATCGGTGGGTAATGTATGCTTTGCATTTGGCACCTTTGTTTTTTTTCCTCTTTGCTTTTGTTTCTTTGCTTTGATTTCTCTCAACCCTGGGGCATCGTTCCACCAACCACGAGGGGGGAGAGGCTTTGTTTACGCCCATGTGGCCATCCTTCAGTGCGCAAGGTCTGCACCTTTGTTATGTTGTTTGCGCCGATCGCAGACTGGGGGAAGGAAATGCGCATGTCATGTACCAGGTGCTGATGTCACTGTGCCGCTGCATGCATTAATTGCCATTGCGGCGCGATCGAACAGCATCTTCCTGATACATCTCCCGGAAAAGGGTGCGTATGTGCAAAACACTCGCCGGGAGAACTCAGACTTGGGGCCATAGAAAGAAGCCATATTTTATTGCTCCAACACCGACAGAACGTGGCGGAACCAGTGTGCGGGGTGTGTTGTGAGCGAGAAATTAATGTTCCTCATTCCGGTGCGGCGTGCGATAGAGCGCGTTGGCCGGCTTCCTCTCAAGGCTAAGAGTTCACCAAGATCGGTGCCCGGTGTCGGTTCGCGCCAAACACCACAACTTCGGTTCACTTTCATCGGTTCGCTTCGCTGACCCGGCTGGCCCGACTCGTTAACCTTCCGCAATGCGCAAAACGTTACACGCGGAGGGTAGCAAACACGTATGTCTCAGTTGCGAAACCGGCATACCATACAAGTGACACCGGACCGGTCGCCCCAAAGGGAACCAGAATTGGTCCAGAACAAAGGCAAATACCTTTTTTTTGAAACACTTTTGCCCGCCCCGTCGCGCTGCATTTGTCGCTGAGCGAGACGATTTGTCACCGTCGGTTGCCGGAACAGGGCACAGAATTGGTCATATTTATCAAACGTTAACTTGCACTGCGCACTTGGAAAGGACACACAAATCTTATTTGTTGCTTGCAACCACCGGGTGGCGCGTAAACTGGTTCATTAGAACCGATGCTGGTTTGCGAATAAGGGGCCCATAATGTGTTGCATTTGTTTTTAATGTTGCACTCAGTTTGAAACAACACTGTAAATATAGTTATGAAATGAGTTATGTCTGTATGGGCATGATTACTTAGTGTATGGTAGTGTCAATAAATATACATGTTTGTTAATAGCAAAAAATGTCCCACATCACATAAAGATCACCTGATCCTTTTCAGATCTTCAGACAATAAAATATATTACATTAGTAAGAAGCCGGCTGAAGCTTCTTCTGAAAGGAACCCATATTTTTTTCTGACCCATAATTCCCATAATTTTCGATGACAAATAGATCTGATGTGTTGGGGAAGATCATGTCCATGGGCACGAAAGATACTTCCTTGGATTCGTACTAATTCAGTTAAAAAATGTAATTTGACCTTAAGCTAGACCAGGCCATAAGCTAATAGAACACTTGTTATGCTTTAACAGAAGAAATAGACAGGTCTGTACCCATTCCTTGAAGTAGATCATCCCGTTTAGCGTATTTAGAGCTTAGAGAAATTTTATATTTCTTGCTAACATTGAAGTATTCTGCTTCCTCACTTTGGCCGAGCATAACTTCGTCACGGTCAATGAGGCATTGAGGCTTCATCAACCTATAGTGCTGAGGCAATTTTCCAGGTTCTAGCGCAAAATCTGTTAGAGACCCTATTTTTCAGGGTGATGTCATTTTTAGTAATTTTAGATAAATTGGCAGCAATTAAAATAAATTGTGAACAAACCCCTTTTGACTACTTCTACTCAAATTTTCGAGAGAAAATCCACAACGGGTAATATACTGAGTCGTTTTTCTCCAAAGTAAGTACATATCGGATACTATTTATTAGGAAACATGGTTTATTAGGATAATGAAATTCTTCACTAAAATACTAGAAATATCATACCATTAAATAATTAGAACCATGGGTACAGGTACTTAGATGGTCCATCATATGTACCATAGAATTAGTTCAGATGTCAGCTGATTCCTGCACCATTGACGTATTGTTAGTAAGCATAGTTGTATTACGAAATAAAATACTCATACAACACATAATTTATTTTATACTTTATTGATATTTTACATTTTTACATTTAAGTAGACACGATATTGAACGAGAAGTATTAAAGATATAAATAAAACTTTCCAAAACGCATCTGACAGTTATCGGCCATAAATTCTTTTAAAAAAATTAAAAAATGAGCAATCATTTTAGCAACTTGTGTTGTCGAAACTTTTCTGTACTATTCGATAAATACTTTAGAAGAAAATACCAATACATTTGCTTCTATTAGTTAAAAATCATCCAAAGATCGTAAGCAAATTCTTCTGGTTGATAATGGCCACACCATTACGCCACATCGACTACTAGGGATCGAAAGCTAGAATTATGTCTACTGATCACCGCAAGCCGTGACCGTCGGCATCAAGCAGCTGAAACTATCGTTCGATCAACATCAACCGATTGTCATTCTAGGTTCTGCGCTCGCGTAAAGTGGCGCGCACAATCGAGTCAGAGCCCTCAGCGTGGCAGCTCGTGTGGAATACTAATTCCACCGTACAGTTATACGACTTAATTGCCGAGTGGTGGGTCGGCCCGCCGTCAGATAGGACGGATACGCAGATAGCGGTACTGGAGTCCGACTTCTAGCTTCGGCAGTTTCGGTAGCCGCCCCATTTGTCGGACTACCGACTACCATTCGTAATACCAGCCTACCTGACGGCCTGGTAGTCGTAGTAGTAGGTCAATTTGTGCTGACAGACATGCGCAACCCCGGTAGCCGAATAGAACGATATAGATAGCAACCGCAACCGAATCGGGATTGATTCGAATGGCGAACGATCGGTGGGCAGGTGAATGAGAATGTAGTAATGGTTGAACGGTTTTTTTAATTGCGTTGCCTCGCGCCTTTCCCTGCCGGATTGCACTCGGAGGTCGTGTCGTAAAACGTACACTTCTCGGGGAGCTTCTAGCGACTTTCGGATTGACGGTTAGGGTGGTAGTCGGTTTCCTTGGTCGTTAATGTTAGGATTTTGCTGTTTTATTTCCTTTAGAGAGATTTTTCCTGTAAGTCCATGTTGCACGATGCCGCATAGAACTGAAGAAGTTCCTAATTTCTCTTGAGGAAGCTCTCAAGTATTTGTGAGTAATGTACTTTTAACTTTCGCAACACGGTGGCAATGAATCAACGTAAATGAGCTTCTATTGCTGGTCAATAAAACACTTCTTCAGCGGACCCTAGAGCCTATAAATGTGAAATCCGCTTGGTAATAGACTGTCAATTTGACAGCGGATAAACTATAACCACCCCCCCGGCAGGATAAACCGGCAATCAAAATACGAAAATTATCATCCATTACATCGGCACACGATTGTGGGCACACCGATCTTCCAGCCGGCTTTCGCAAGCCATCTTAGCAAAACTGTACCACCGGGCTCGTGCACGAACTTGACATATAGCGTGGCATGACGTGGTCCATGCCCGCCAGCCGGCACAAACCCAGCTGGGCATCAGCCGCGCATCGTGAGAAGCCCGTCACCTTCGCCCCACACTCGCGCACACCCTGAGAAGATGGCGTAGCTGGGGCCGCTTCTTTTGTACCGAATTTGTAGCATTTTGTTAGGCGGCCGATAATTGACGGCCGACTACGATAGTGCAAGAAGGAAGTAGTAATGGGGGGCGGTGCGTGCGTGCGGGAGATTCGGCGGTGCGGCCGGGTGACGACGAACAGCCGTGGTGCCGCTGTCGTGGTCGAGGTGAAGGTGTTCCGCAATGCAACGGTGAATTATGAAAGGAATCGATCAGGGTGTGCTGGTAACGGTTTTGCCCAGGGTGAGGGTGCTCGTGCGCCATGAAATCGATCGCGCCTATGGTGGCGCGTCACCCCGAGTTTGGGTTTAGCGAGTGTTTTGCTTTGCGGCAACATCATCTTCATCACCATCATCATCATCACCATCATCATCATCATCACCATTGGAGGAGGTTAATTAGACGAACCCAAGTTCCTTGTTCAGCTGTCATGGGTTCATAATCGGGTGGTCTTGGCGGTGGAAAAACCCAACCCAATCCACGTTCTTCGTCGATACCAAAAAAGGAATCTCAGCAAGCGTTTTCATACGGGGACGGTGGGATTGGTTGTCGCGGAATGCTTGTGCTCGTCGAAAAGATCACCGCCACTTTCAAACCAAACCCCCTAAGCAAAAGTCTAGATCTTTGCATAGACGCTGAGAGGCTCTTCCCTATTGGCATTTATCAATGGAACGCGGAGAGTACAAGAATTAATTCGATTCGTTGTTGGTATGTTACACATTTCCCGAACGATAGATTGATTGAAAACGTAACCTTTGATTTGAAAATTCAAAAGTCATTGTTATTGAAACACACCAGGTCTAAACTATCGTCGGTGTAGGTTATTTAGTTACAAAAAGGAGGTGAAGCTGTTTATTGAAATGAAATCAGTGTGGCCCAGTGCTGACATTAAGAGAGGCTATTTTGCCAAACAATAAAATGACGTATGTTTTACATCATCTGCATGTGTTTTTACGTTACAGTAGTACAAGGTTTTGATGGTGGAGTCATTAGTTTGGGTAGCTCATGTTGAACAACTTCTCCTTGATCCCACCACATGAATAATGAAATCCATGGAATTTGTGGCTTTTCTTTTGCCTAGAATATCATAAATGCCCTACATTTTAAAGGTCAAAATAAGGATATTAAAAAGGAAATAAACCAAGTAAGAACAGATAGACGAACAAGTAGACAGGATATGAAAAATAGGAACTAGAAGAGCTAGAACTCTTTCAAGAAGAATCGTTCTTCTATTTCCTCTAACTCTCTCCAGAATTCCATGAATCATACAGGAGCGGTTGCCACGGCAATACGGCATGGCCGTTCCCGAAGAAATAAAAAAAGAGGAGTTCAAAAAATTTGCAATCGACTCTTAAAAGATTCCGAAAAAAAAAGAGAAATCTTCTATCTCTTATCTCTTATCTCTTAAAAGAAATCCGCAGAAGTTGAAGAATATTCAGAGATTCATGAATCTTCAGAAAATAATGTGTCTTTGAGGATTCTTCATTCTAAGAAGATTTTTGATTCTCTGAGATTAACGAATATTTGGAATAGGGATTCAGATTTATTAGGTCAGCTCAAAGATTCGTTAAAATTTATGAGTCTGAATCAGATTGACCCCATGCTAAATAAGTTATTTTTAATTGCATCTCATAAGAGAATAAGATAAGTTAAGATATGTGCAATTGTTGGTTGT
Source organism: Anopheles moucheti (assembly GCF_943734755.1). Lineage (NCBI taxonomy): Eukaryota > Metazoa > Arthropoda > Insecta > Diptera > Culicidae > Anopheles > Anopheles moucheti. The sequence continues at coordinate 74,262,094 of NC_069140.1, forward strand.
ATTAGGATACTACATCCACTGCAAGAAGCATGGTGCCTGTGCTCCATAGCGACTAATCCCTGATCAAAAATGTTAGGCCGATCACTCGATCGCTGTTTATTATAATGCCGTCTACAGTATGCGTCAAGCTTTTCATATTTCTAATCATAACTCGTTTTCTTTTTCTCGTAAAACACCTAAACGACCTTGAAACGGGCTTATGGTGCAGGTTCCATCCCGATTCCCTTTACACGTTCCGGGTTTTTTGCTTCGGTGTGAATTCTTCGCCTGTCAGCAAATCACAGACACTCACTGAAGCATTCAAAAATAGCGTCGCGCACCACGGTTCATTATCATAAATTCTACACAACATGTCAGTGGGCCTGCGTATGGCAGACAAAGCCTGTACCGGTAGCATATCTTAAGCGTGAAGGTGTAAATATGGCCACGCTGGCGTACACGTGGCCACATTAGCTACACGCTGGGAACGAGAAGCTGGTTCTTCGCCATTATTAAGATAACATGGTGGCGTCGTGACGATACACCACGTACCAGCTACATGGGACCGCACTGATGCCCGGTTTTTTTTTGTTTTAGAGAAGGTTCCCATCGAAAGCTGTTGCACCGAACGGGCTTGGATTTAATCGGCAACGTAAACAACGGTACGATCGTGCCGTTGGAACACACTGCCGGCGGTGCCGTTTTTTTTTTTTGGTGGATGAATCAAACGCAAAGCAGTGAAAAAGCACACATCATCGACTATTTCTAATTCAATCGGAGCCGTGCACGGCATCAACCGTCTTTCACTACACGGTCACGAAACCGCCGGATCAGACAGGGAAGCAGACGTGAAACCGTCGCGTAGCTGCAGGTAGAGACCGCAAATGCCCTGTTCGTTTACGTCGTCCACGTCATCCATCTGCGCGCGTGGATGCTGCCGCCCGCAGGGCCGAAACCGCTGGGTGTCATACGAGGGTGGTATGTGGTATGATTACTGGATCACCTTGGAGCGGATAGAAAATGAATGAATAGAAAAAAAAGGAGGAAAACCCGACGCCAACTCTCCCTTTCTTGCTTTCCCATCGCGCAATGTGTTGCGCGCGCGTTTCTGCGATGCACATGTTGTTACATGGAAGCGTACGAAACTTTCGAACGTGCGATCGATCCTAGACGCAGAACTAGATTGCAACATTTTAACGGCACAGATGCAAACAGACGACACAAGGGGAGGGGAAACACGAAAGCAAAAAAAAGAATCACACACAAAAAAGAAGGTGCCATTTTGGTTTTGTTTCTTTCTCTAAAATAGTCTTTATTTTTGTCTTCTTTCCAATTTTTCTGCTAACAACAGTCGTCGCTGTTTTACATGGAATGGGGGGGAGTGGGTGGGTGTCTGCGTGTGTTAAGAGGATGGAAGGCTTTTCTTATAAGCATTCAAACTAGCATTTGACATCATTTCGTCGTTCGAAATCGAGTTGTAATTCGTACATTTTGTTCTGTGTTTTTGTTGCTCTTGTCTGTTTGCCAAATATTTTGTTTTTTTTTTGCAACCATTCAATGCGTAGGGGCACCCCCAAACATTGAACCTGAAACGTAAGGACTTGGAAAGAGGGCTTTCTTCCATTCCGCGCACAAACATGAAACCGCTTATACGGCACAGAAATCACCTTAAACAACTAGCGTCTACACAGTATTTACATATTAATCGAGTCGAGAAGGTTTATGTGGGGGGTGGTTGGGAACTGTGGGGGAAAAGGGGAAGGGGTCCAGAGGAGGGTAAGTACCGTAAGTTGAGGCAGCAAAGTGTAAAAAAAAAATACAGGACAAGGTAATAACGAATGGTGTGACCAAATCCTCGCTTTAGGATGGCGCGCCATTTTGTGACCCCCCGCTGGTGGGAGAGTTTCAGTTGCGCATTCAATCATCTCTCGGTTGTTACGATTTCATTGTCTGCTCTGTAAGGAGGATCACGCGCTCATTGCGAATACCGTGGAAGGTTGTGGGTGGTTTTAGCAATGCGTCTGACTGGTCAGATGTTACAATAGCAAAAGGGTTACTTTCGTTGTCGTTTTTGTTGTTTGTTGTGGGTGTTTGTTGTTTGTTGTGGGTAGAATGGGTATTTTTTGCAATGTTTCTTGTTGTTGTTTCGTTTGATTGTTCAATACTTTTTTTTTCAATTTTTCATTTGTGTTGTATTAAATTAAGTTATAAACGACAAAAAAAATACATAATTGTAATATCCACAGCATTCGTTGTTTTCTTTCTACTCTTCTTTATGTGTGTGTGGGTGTGTGTATGTTTTGTTTTTGTATTCCGTTTTTTAGGAGGAATGACATCTTCCATCCCGGGAGCTGGATTGTATGGTAGTCTCGTGGATGGCCATCGGCAATGCTTGCAGTGGCTACGAGGCGCGAGACTAGACGTTGAGGAGAGACCCAGGTAGGATGAAGGAAACTCCTACCCAGTAGCTACCCGGGAAGGGACAAAAGTTCGAGAGGAGCAACGCCACAAGGACGAGATGCAAATGATCAAGAATTGGCTGGAGCTTCTTGTAAAATAGAAAATATCAAGTCACAAGGACGAGACATTGCATGAAGGATGCTAAAAATGGATGTCCACGATCGTCATCCTCCTAAGAGAACGTGTCACGTAACGTATAGTTACGTAACGTAACGTAACGTAACGTATAACGTAAAAAAAGCGTTAAAAGTATCGAGAAAAGGAGTAGAGTTGCAAAGCAAAGCACGATAACTTAGAAGAAACCATCACCGGTGGGATCATTCACCCACGGGTAGTTGTTGGGACAGCGGACACAGGTCTGCAGATTGATCGTTTCCCCGGGTACCTCCTTGGAGGTGAGCTTGCAGGAATGGGGCACCCAGCAGGCAGGCTGTCCCTCGACGACGCACTTCTCCCTCCACGGCTCGAAGTTCTTCACTTCGTTGGTCGTTCTCGGGTTCTGGATCCACTGGATCACCTGGGTCATGGTGACGAAGTACACATCATTGTGGTTCGAGAGCACCTCGTCAATCCAGTACAGGAACGCGTCCAGGAACTCCGGGTTGTTCTTCAACCAGGCAGCGTGGAAGTACAGCCCGAGCGGGGCACGGTTCTGGTCGTAGTGCCGGTCGAAGTTGTGGTTGAGGAAGTTGTAGAACTGGTCACCGGTGAGAATGTTCGAGCAGGAGTCCACCATGGCGCAACCGGGCAGGTACTCGTCGTTGGTCGGATCCTCCCGGCGGTCGAGCTCGTTCATCACCATCTCCCAGACGGCGTGCGAGCGGGTCGGGCAGCTTTGCAGATTACCGTGGCACCGGTGCGGCATGCGGAAGTACATCGTGTACGGCCAGAGCGGTGGGTTCGAGAGTGGCGCAGTGATGGTGGAGTCGTACAGGAACGCCTGCTCCTCCATCATGGTGAACTGGTTGTTGCCACCGACGCGCAGGTACGGTGCACGCACACCCACCACCGAGTTGTCCGTGATGTTGGCGTACTTCTCGATGATGATTCTCATGCCGGCCATCTCCTTTGCCCAGTCGTCCACGGTGGCGTTAGACCAGAAGCGTTCCTCATCGTTGTGACTGTGGCACAAATTGCGCAAGTGTGAAGAGAGAAAAAGAATGGTGTCCAACAGATGATGGATAAGACGCTACGCTCTTTTTGTTTTTTGGTATGCAGAAAGGGCAAACAGGCTGAAAAGATGCAGCATAACGGCAGGCCCCGCTTTGGTGAGATCTCACCGTACTTACGTGATCGAGTGGACCGCAATTTCGTGACCCTTGCGGTGTGTCTCCTGCACAGCGGAGTAGTTGGTGTACTTATGCGAGACAAAGTACGTCGCCTTGATGTCGCAACCGTTCGGGTTCTTGCGCTTGCCGTTGAAGATCTCCTTGTACAGATCGATGTTGTTGTTGTTGATCGCGTCGTCGAAGGTGATGGTGATCATCATCGGCACATCCTTGGCGGGCAGACTGCCGGGGATGGTCGTACCATCCTCGGAGCAGAAGCAATCGGGCAGCTGGCACACCGACTCATCGCACGGTGGCGCACGGTTCGGATCGTTCTCGATATCTAAATGAAACAAGAAATGGCCACATAAGTACCGTCCGGTCGTCGATGCATCTCGGAGATCTCTCTCTCTTTCTCACACTCTTCCAGCGCCAATAAATGTATCTTGAGCATGTACATGATTGATAGTTGAACCCGGACATTGTATGTGCGAGGTTTTCAAGGTTTGCAACCTCCGGATGGACGGTGGAGTGGCTTCAAAGCATGCAGTGAACAACAGCCGGCCCGTGATCGTTGCATTTCCACTTATGACTTGCGGCTTGATAGCGATCGGTGCCTCCCTCCCCCCAGGTTGATCGTATTTGTTATGAAACACAAAGGAAACATGTTGACCGTCACGCGAAGAAACTTCACGTATGCAGTCGGGAAAGTATGAACTTGTCAAGTAAGGTTGTCCCGACCGGTCAAACGTATTCCAGCCGTCTATCGCCAGGAATCTGTTACGCTTGTTTTGTTTGTCCCCTACGGTACTTTAGCTTTTTTTTTTGTTTTTGGTTTGCCGTTTTGGCGGGCATCTTAACAAAGTAAAACCATGATGAGGCGAAAACAGAAACGGCTCAAACTGGGCAGCACCCAGCACAAACCTGATAAGAAAACAAAGCAGCCTGTTGCTAAGCTAGCTTCATGCCTTACGGGGCCTTACGGGACCGAAAATCCAGTTTTCTCAAACGAAATCGAGAGTGAAATTCAATTTACATATCGACGCAAACACACCGCGAACCAGTGTGTCGGAGTGTCCACACCAAGCCCACAGACACTCGCGCGTAAACTTTTACCACCCCGCGGGGGAGGGGGAGGAGGGTGGTACCACACCCGCCAGACGCTGGCACGGGGGAAGGTGTCGGAGTGAAAGATCCGTAAAGATCACGCCGATTTGATAACCGCGCACAGTTTCGATCGCATCGGGGCAGAGCGAGCCCGGTCCTGGGCCTAGTTTTTGTGTGCGTTTCAGGTTTGTGCTGTTCGTTCACTTTCCTTACGGCCACAAACCGGCTCGGGATTATGCGTCCCACCACGCATTTCGGGAGAAGGTGATATTACGCAAAGCGAAAGTGTGTGCTTACGGCGCTGTGGTTAAGTCTGTGGCCGTATAGAGAGAGGTCCGCTAAACCTGCGGTACGCTGCCCTACGCTCGTGATACCGCGAGGGAGTTGACTTTGGGGGGTATGATATGGGGAGGGGGGGGATGTGATGTCCGAAAATAAGTCACCACACGGCTGGGAGCTCGCCACCAGGCCGTGGTCGCCTATAATGAGCCACCGGCAAACCTGTTTGACGGACACCACGCTCAGGCAGGTAGCTATATGACCCGGCTGGTACACGATCACCGATCATTTGCTCGTTTTTTGCTCACTCAGCAAAGGTGACGACGTGGCCAGCGCACATATCTTTCGAGGAGAAAAAAATACCAAACCCTCCCATATGTGTGACGTACGCGGAAGGGAAGGGCCCGGCTACATGCCAACCCACCGTGATGATGATGATGTGGGGAACCGTGTTTGCACATATATGCCACCCCGAATCGCGAACTAAGTGGCAGCTCTACCGTTGACGCTTCCTGATTGCTTCCTGCTTCTTGTATTGCGCGCAGCACAACAGCGCACCGAGCAAACCGGATCCAGCGCTAAATGCTCGCGTTGATAGCGAGACGGGTGCGTGCAACGGCCAGGAACGGTCGGTTGGGACTTTTTTCTACGCAACTTCCTTTTAAGATGTCTAGCCTTCGAGCTTACTCCGCCTCTGAGGAACTGATAGAGTCGGATTTGTTGAAGGACACAACGCAACAACGGTTGAGACATCGGGAGAATGTAAGACTTTCTGGTTTCCAGAGCTTTTGACGTGACGTGTTCTAAGGAGTTGAAATTGACTAAAAGGCAATGAAGTGGGCAAAATTCATCACGCCCAGTTCCCAGCACATAAAAGTAGCGGATGACGAGGGTTTTGATTTAATTAAGAGCTATGAGCTCACTCTTTGTAGCGGTGGTAGAATTTATTTCCTGGAAACAGCACACAACATGTTTTGATTTTTCTTCAACGATCATAATGGATTTACTATAGATGTGTAAGAGGTAGATTATCCACTGCGAAAATTAAGTGGAGGAGAGGTGCCTCGAGCAGCTAGGGGCCCTGAGTACAAATAGTATCTGAAGAATCTGTCCGAACTGTTCAGCCCTCTTTTGGATTGTCAGACGAGAGAATCTTCATAGAGAACCCACATACTTAGCCAAGGAAGCCTGCTCAAACAGGAACCACCATGGTCAGGGAACTGCTCGATTCGCCGGAGCGTCTACGGACTAACAACTCCTCAAGCCTCAGGCACTTATGCCGGATGGGCAATCGAACTGCTCAATCGCTCGCTTAGCAACCTCAAGAAGCTTGAATCACTACTAATGTGTCTGCCACATGTATACTGGAGTACCAGACTCATATTTACATTCTAGTCGGAATCTTAGTACTCGATACGAAGGAACTGTCCGAATGAGATTTTGTGTCAGTGCGGACTACTTTTGAGACTCGGATAATGAGACTCGGATTCTGGAATTCGATCCTTCAACGGATCAAACTGAATCTTAAATCTAGGACCATCTTGACCTCAAATCTGTAGTTGGGATTGAGATCCAAACCAAAAATTCTGATTCGGACTCTTTTAAGAATCCGGAACTTGCATCACGAGAATCGGAGATTGGAATCTAAATCAGAAGAAATCCGACAAGAATTCGGATCCAGATATGTCGTCTAGGAATCCCGGATTGGATTTCACAACAATAATGCTTATGCAAATCTGTCGATATTCGGATAATCATGTTATAATTGGAACTATGAGTTGGAATCTTCATTATTTACGAATTGTATGGAATTATTCTTAATTAATCATGTATCAAGGTTTTGTTATTTTAGTTCAATGTCAACAAAACATGTTTATATAAAAAAGTTTGGAGAGATTTTAGCAAGAATTAATACATCATTAATTATAATTTTCTAATCTCTCTTCATCTCTTCTCTGTGATGTATTCAGAGGAGATCCCTGGGAGATTCTGATCGGATGAATCGTATCCCACATGGGAGCTCATACTATCATACGACTCGGCTCATACTATCAGCTATCATACGAAAACTCAGACATCTATTGATCGTTGTGCAGGAAACATCTAGATCCTATCATACGCAAATAAAAAAGCTTCATCTTTTACCTTCCAATGCGTCGAACACCTCCATTACACAGCCACATCAAACTATGGCTGTTGACGTCTTTTGTGCCGTGGGCAGTTCACCTACAATCGCCCAAAAGGAATGTTTGCACCGCGAAAAGCGCATTCTCATGTTTCGTTGCGCCGCACTCGTGTATCCAAATGGACACCACACAGCGGGACGGAAATTAATCAACAATGGAGCGATTAGAGGTGTCCATTACCGCCGTCCCCATCGGGTGATGAAAGAATGCACACGAATGTTGTTTTTCGGCTGGGTTTCGTTTCGTTGCCAACCGGAGCGATGCTATTTCAACAATTCAACCAGATGGCGCATTTTTGTACGGTATGTCCACGGGGTTCGCGAGCCCAACGGCCCAACGGCTAAGCAAATAGCGAATAAATAACCCTATTAGCTGCAGTACGTCCCACGCCACGATATGGACACCAGCGTGCGGCTGCAACCACATCGTCTGTTGCACACTACTGACGGTCGCCAAGAATTAAGGGTGTGTGGCGATATATTTGCACTACGGCGCACTGTAACAGCGGCTTCCCTTGCAGTGGTTCAAACGATTCGGGTCGATCGGTTCTTTAATTTCATTGTGTCTGGTATTTGGTTTTTCGGTGCATGAAATTGAAGTCACCGTTCCCGTTCCCGTGTTCGGCCGCCGCCGCCGAGAAAGCGCACCCGATCCTCGATCCAGTGACTGCCACACGATCGATTACAAACGGTCTGTTGCGATGAGGACTAGACGAAAGACCCACCCGCTCGAGCCAGTATCGAGCCCATGGTTGCATAAGCCGCAACGGTTCCAATCGCATGCTCTGGGGAGAGTTGCCCACCGAGAAAGAGTTGCCCCAACAGAAGGTGTACACCGATCGGCGTGTAACCTACAAACCCGCTTTACCACACGCGCGTTCAAGTCTCCTGGTTGACGGGGTCCTTCTGCTTGCTATCACAACCAGCCGCAACCAGCTTCAAATCCAAAACCCCGTGAGCCCAACCAAGACAAGGCCCGGTCCGGTACGACCGGTTCGTCGCGGAGTTGATCCGAGTGACCTAAACACGCGCGGACACATGCGGCCGGAATCTTGTCTGCTGCACCTTGTCGCCGTCGTGCCGTGTGTGCGATTCGCAATTGATAGAGAAATTACACGCGATACACCGGACGAGACTGTGGCGAACTGGGGAGATTTGAATCCTTCGGGGTTGAAGCTCAGTGAAGCTGGCTGGAGAAGAAAAAAAATCCCCGCCAGACAGATGTTTGCGGTTTGTGGTCCGAAATGGAGCAAAATCCGTTTTGTCCGCTAGTTTACATATTCGAGCTGAGTGTGTGCAAAAATAGTGAGCAAAACAACCCGAAATCGATGCAAATCCGACACATTTTGCGAGGAGCTCTCCGGACATTGAGTTGTGTTGCGAGGTGTTGCGCACGATGCGCAAAATCTGCAAACCACCCCGGCCACCCTTGGTACCGGTCTAAAATATGCGCACATAATTATCCGAACCCCATCCTCCCCATTAGCCCCCCTCGGGCGGAGAAGAATAAGAAGAGATCTTAAAATAGGCTTTGAGTCTTCCAACGCCACCAAGAAGCCTTTTTATTCCCAGCGTTTCTCGATTGCCTAAAGCGGAGGGGTAGCTTCTTGCGTGACATTGTGGCACTGGTGGAGATGCTGGGCTTTCAAGACGACGACGGGCTGCCCGGTGTACCCGGTGTGGTGGCACAAGCCATTGCGTAAGCTTTTGCAATTCCACCTGCTGCTGCTTTTGCTGCCGTTAGGCCCCGACCGTTTGTTGTTTGGTTCGTGTTGCTATTTTCGCGTGAGCATCATCGTCCGGGAGTGTGCGCGATTGCATGCATAACCTTTTGGGGGGATCAGTGCTGTTTTTTTTTGTTTGCTGTCTAATTTGTACACCAACTCCATTTTGGGTGGAGATAGCCGCCGGCGGGGTCGTTGCCGATCCGCGCCAGTACAAACAATAGTATTGGCGAGCCTGAGCAGCAGTAGCAGCAGCAAACAAAAACACAACAACCATTGGCCAGCTAATTGCCTCGCGGGCTCCAAAGGCTGGTACAGTAAATGGTTCGTACCATAAACAAAAGCAAAGCACAAGCCAGCGATAGAATCGACGTTTACATCCGGCTCCGAAGTAGCCTTTCTCCTTTCACCTTCACCCACGATATGTTGCGCGAGCGTATGTTTAGGGGGAGGAGGAGGTTTACCACCGTTCAGGTGAACGGGCAGGATTTGTGCAAAAAACCCAACCCGCATGTGCAAGAAATTGGCACCAAAGTAAAGCTTTACAGCGCCACACTCAGGGCATGCTAAAGTGCATGCAAAATGTGAAAGCAGCACCCGGGAGAGAGAGAGAGCGGGTTGTGGGAACTTCGTCTAAAAGGCGTAAGAGCGTTATCGTTATTGTTATTTGGTAATGTCTGCGTGATGTAAAACGCACCACGGAAAGTGTGGAATCTCACCAAAAAGGAGAACTTTTTTTTTTTGGTAAAAGGTCCTTTCCCTTTCTATCTTTTTCTCTCTCTCTGTTTAACTCTGCCACCTAATGGCTTCAGGTGCTCAGTAGAAAGAGAAAGTTTTTCGGTGAAATTCGGTTCGCCCTAGAGCGAATCCCTTTACGCGAGTTGAAACTTTGGGTGATTTAGACGAGATCTAAAAATAGCCACCCGAAATGAACTCCACCATGATCTCCAACGGTTGTTTAATATCCTGAGGTCCTCAAGGCTCCAGAGTTGGCGAAATGACATCCAACATCTTCACCACTTACAGCAAGGTCAACGCAGCAGAGTGCGATGTGCAAGATGTCTGGTGAAAATTTCTTCAGTCTTGGTCAAAATTAGGCAACGTCGATCGATCCTGCTGTGCAGATCCCCGTACAATGGCCGTGCTGTACGTCGCCAGGGACTTGGTAAACAGATTGTGTGTGTGTGTGTGTGTGGGGGGTTTTTTTTTAATTCCTTCACTACATGCGGTGTGTCTATCTGGGTCCGTCGGTTATCCCTCAAGGACGTCCAGGTGGGGTTTCCAGCGCGTCTGCAAACGAAAACCGATCGTTCGGCACGTGGTGTATGTTTGTATGCGAGTCGCCCCGCATGGAATGTGATCTTTTCCAATATCCCGTGCGGGAGTGTTGCGAGAAGTGGGACGGGGGGGGACCAGAGGGAGGAAGGGAGACAGAAGTGGTTTTTAGCACCACTTTTCGTAACAACTCGATTAGGTGGAATTTGGCTTCTTCTTCATCATCTTTTGTGTATGTGTGTATGAGTGTGTGTGTGTGGATTTATTTAAAGGAATCCAGTTTCGCTGCCACGCCTCGGCGCGGATTGTGTGGAGGATTATGCAAATTCCACGGTTCGATCGCAGCACTGCATTGTTGTGCCACGCGGTGAGGATGCCGCTGCCGCTGCTGCTGTTACTGCTGGTTATGGATATGAATTTTATATACGGGTGTGATCTATGGTATACGGCCTCCACTGGACGAAAGGTTTTTGGGTGGCTAATTTTGGCGCATAACATTTAGGAAATTCGATCGGATTGTGAAACCCCTTGCAACGCATCACCTCTCACTGGCGGTCAATGTTGGGGTGTGATGGGTACGACACGGGTCATGACACTTACCGCAGGAGTTCTCGTCCGAACCGTCGGTACAGTCCTTCTCGCCGTTGCAGAAGAGCCCGCGCTCGATGCAGTTACCGTCACCGCAGGCAAGGAACCCGTCCTGGCAGAGCGGCTCGTCGGTGATCAGCAGCGGTTTCACTTTGCGCTCCTTGTTCTTGAATTTACAGTTCTTTACCGCATCCTTCCAGTCGCAGGTCTGCTTCTCGATGTCGAAGTACAAACCGGCCGGGCATCGGATGGCTTGCAGACCCTGTCGACGATCCGAAGGATTAATGCTAAAGTACAAAAAAAAAACATAACAAAGAGTGCGCCGACGCTGCTTACCGACGATGTGCACTGGATGACGTCGCGACAGTTATCGCCTTCGCCCGCTACCAGCCGGAACCATTCACCGGCATCTTTGTCTTTGCAAAGCTCCTTCTCGAATGACTCTTCCTTCTTGGTCGTTTCTTCCGCCTGTCGCTTGATTCGCACTTCGGCCGTGGCTGCGTGTGTCGCGGGGAGAAGGACGTTAAAAAACGAAGATCAAATTAACATCGAATTAAACTTATTCTTAACCGATCGTACCGGTATCGGTTGTAATAAGAGACTAGTGCGAAGGTCAGAACGGTTATGCTCGAAAAGGCACGAAAAGAATTGCTCGGATTCATTCTTTTCTACCCGGCCTGGGGTGGGAATGTTGTTGGTGGGGAGGGAGGGTGCAACGAGGTGAGTAAGGGGCACAGTTAGTCGGTAATTTGGCACAGGCAGGTTACGTTCATGAATGGTGTTACCAATTTGACCTAGTGCCCGTTTCACAGGGTGATACCGATCACCGCAACGAAGAATCATCTCAGCGCAGTGGTTCGGTGTCGCGGTGTTTGTTTTTTTTTTTGCTTCGCCTTCTCCCCCAGTTGGGTAATCAATGGCTGACTAAGCATTGAGCGGTTCACAGCGTGAAGATCTTCACCAGCCCGAGATGGTGTTTACCAGGCAGGCTTAAAGTCCGTGCCAGAGTGTTTGCGACGGGAATGCGACATTAATTGACTCACTTGCGCGCTGCAAGTCGCACAGCACTTGGAGCACTTGCTTAAGTATCGCTTGAAGACACTTGAACCTTGACCCTCCCCGGGTGATCGATTGCAAAAAAAAACAGCCCTCCAAAGCCACAAAAACCGACGCAGAAACGCTGTGGAGGGAAAGCTACGGCCGGTTACGGTAGGAAAGACTTCAACGCCGTCGAAGCGACGAACACTTTCGCTTCAACAACCCCCCCGGCGCTGTGGTTGTTGGATCGTAATGTAATCGATCTCGTGATGAGTGTGTTAAATTACCGATTCGGGTCAGGGAAATGATACGTACCCCCCAAAATGCGACCATTACACGAGAGCGTGTATCGTAAATTACGCCTTCCACCTTTACCATTTGCACGAACAGAGTTCGCATTAAATAAACCCACGGCAATCGGGGAGGGTTTTTTTGTTGTTTTTGTTGTTGGTTAGGGGCACTCCTTTTAGCATAAAAGAACCATTATTGGGAAAGCTTCTTGCGGTTGCAGTCGTCACAGACATTTTTTTTTTTTGCAAAAACTTCAGCACCGACAACATCAGCTCGCATGCACGTTTTCGCAGTCCGGATCGTACCGTGCTAGATGCAGCAGGTGCAAACAGTGCCCGGCTGCGATTTCGATTTGAATTTGGGTTTGGCAAAAAGGAAGGTACATGCCAGCCGCGAAGAATGCATTTGCACCCCCGGGTTCGCTTGGGTTTTGCCCTATAACGGGCCCGCTTAATGGTACCGTGTACACGAGCAATCTCGAGCTTCGTGATCGTGTGCCCATCGCCCCAAACAATCTAAAGGGGGTTAGGAAAAAGAAAGAAACTTGTCTCCCTCTTCCTCCCCCCCAACCCTCTCCACCACACCATCGACACTTCCAACCCGAAGGGGGTTGACATTTGATGCGGCACCCAAAACCGTTGCGAAAGATCGCCTGCCATTGCGATTCGATGGATCATTTTCCATACCAGCATAATGTCTACTCGGCTCGGCTTCTTTCATCTGGTGGTTGGTGAAGCGAAAAACAAAACTAAAACATTCCAACAACCACGATCGTGTCGAAGCGGTTCGGGTTGAAGTTCATTTATTTTGATTCTGATCCTCGCCGGGCACACTCGAAGCACGGATGTTCGGTACGAGATTCAGCTAATGAACCGAAAACAGCCACGCAATCGCACAATTGTTTCTTTTGCACCAAATTTGCGCTGAGGTGCGTCTTGACACGGACGGCCAATCATAATGGAAAAGGAAATGAAACATCGGCCTGATTGATTTCGACTCCACAAAACTCAAGGAAGCAAAATCGTGTTGGAGAGCAAATTATTACAAAAAACAGAAATAATATCACTCCGATTGCGAACCGCAATCGTGTGGCGCTCGTCTTTCGGGCAAAATGCGGAAAGGTTGCGCGGTTTCGGTCCGATCTCACCCGTGATTCGATCGTATTGCATAAGTCACTCCCTCCCTCGGCAGCTGTATACCGGCGGAAGCAACAAATCAACTTTACCCCCTTCGGTTGGAACCGCGGTGGAAAGAGGATGTGTAATGGGCAAAATAAGTAACCCGCACCCATAATTGCTGACACGGTATGGTGCGGCCCGAGCTTCATTACCGTCGCCGGAGTGAGTGTGCGTACATGCTGGGTTTTATAAAGAGAGGCAGCAACAACAAAAAAAATGCAAGCCATACTCATCCGTGCGTGGGGATATATCTCGTCAACTACCGAAAGTGGAAGGTAAATGTACGCCATTTTTTTTTGCTTTTGTTTGCAAGCTGCTTGCATAAACTGCACAGGGTAAAAAGGAAACGTACAGTAAATTTGTTAAATTTATCCACGGAATACTGCCAATTATAAGTCAGTTCCATGTATTTTCATGCCTAATAGCTTGCTGCAATGCACTTTACTTTTTGTTCATTTTATTACACCTCACTGATTTACCAACTTCTTCATGGTTTCGTTCGATGATAGTGACTTCAGACAATATTCCAAAATTTGTGGAATGACAAACAAATGAACAAAGAGGAGAGTGGCCAAATAATCAATTTATTCAGAACTTAATTTTAATTAGATTAAATAAGCTTGTAGCTTAAACCATGCACGGCGAGGTAAACACAATCTTCAAACGCTTTTTATATCGCACTGCGTCTGCGACAATAATAAAAATAGTATAATTTGCTGATGTATACATTTAAAAGTTGTATATGTTTAAAAGTGATTTATTCAGCATTATTAGTAAAACTGGAACCGTAATCTTGTGAATGATCAGACATAAAATTCCTAATCTACTTGGTAGAGCTCTATGTATACAAAATTGATAAAACCTATATCTACAATATTCAGAGTGTCCTAACAATACTTTGATTGAACAAATTTAAAAATATTTTCGATAAATAAAGAAATGATTTCACACTAGCCGTCTTAGTGGCACACAAGTTAATTTAAAAGGAGTTTTACTTGATGAAAAGATATCAAATAGTGTACGCAAAACGGACTCCGGTGGTTTATTGGTAGCAAATCCGGTCTTTAAAAGCCAGAAAGCCAGAAATAACAGGCCTAGACCTCTTGAGGTTGTTATTAAACCTATTTTCATACGTTTTTCTTGTTTAACTCCATAAAACTTTTTGTTTTCTCTTCAATTAGGAGTTTTACTACCAAAAATATAAATGATTTAACGGACTGTGGTATGTCAAAGTATAGAATTATTACAAATCATCAAACTACGCCAGCATCACAACCAAAAAAACCCATTTACACTAGCAGGCATGACATTTCGACCCTAGCGGTGATGATTCGAAAACCTAAAAATCTGCATTTAAATTCTTTTTGCTTTTGGTTGTCTTCTGTCCTTTTTCGTTTTTTTTTTGCTTTTGCAGTCGGTTTCAATTTCCACTCGGAATGGAAAGGAAAAAATGCCACCGGAGAAAGAGATGAGTGTTTTGTAAATTGGCTTGCATTATGCGCTGACCGGGGGAGGGAAGGAAACAGGTTTACCGTTTGCGCGTCCCCAAGGATCCCACACCGGATCTTACACGCGGATCTCTCTCCCCCGCCCGGGGGGTTTTGCCTGTTTTTGGACCTGGCTGCACGTATCACGTAATACGACTGGGCCGAAAGAAAGCCGGTACCGAACCAGCCCGGTTCGACCCGGTTCCGGACGCAAAAACCGATGTAAAGTGTGGAAGTGAATAATAATATTTAAGAAGAAGAGGAAAAAAAAACAACAACAAAACCAGAGTGTCAGCGACGTGACGTGGTGACGTTTGGTGCGCAATTCATCCAGCATGGGGTAGGCAGCCCCGATATGCTGATTGTATAATGTTATCTCAGCCCCGAGTCTCCCATATCCGGTAGTGGGAAATATGTGATGGTGCGGTAATCGAACGTTGGTCGAAACGATCCTTCTCCCAGCGCGTGTTGGGATCCGTTTGCGGAAGTGTGTGCCCACCGCGTTCGTTAGCGCAATTAGGACATTCCAACCGGAATGGATGGAAAAGAGAGGAGTTTTGTTCCACACACACACACAAGCAGCATCGAATAACGATCGAAGCGCCAACTGTCAAACTCCCACGCAGGATGGGACGGAGACACGCTGTACACGTCTAACGATCGATTGTTGTGCAGCGCTTGGGGTGGTTGATGCGTGAAAACCGTACCGCAAAGTACATGCGACCGGGTGAGACACTGTTTGTGAAAGGTTGGCCCCAAAAGCGGCACTGCAATAATGCATTTCCAAACCCGACCGCATCTCGTTCGAGGAGTGAACCTTACGTGTGACACAGAAACGGGTTCTTGTGCAGTTTTTTATATTTTTCTTTTGCTAAACCCTTTGCAATGCATCGAACGCGCTAGTCCGCCATTACCTTCGACGGTAGGGGCGAGAGCAAAAAAAAAATTAAAAATACCCTCCACCCTTCAAAAACCCAGGCGGAAGCTCATTTCGCACCCCATAATGGCCAATGGGGCATAGAAGGGACGGCGGATGATGTCAGCCGTTCTGCGCAAAATGACTGCCAAAAACCCTTTAGGCAAAAAAAAACGGGGAAGCTTAAGACTAGACCTGCTTACCTGTTGCCACCGTCAGCGCGAGGATGCCAATTAAGGCCAGCAACTTCACCATGTTGACGTACACTTTCGCTGCACTGCTGCTATTTCGCTGCCAGAGGATAACACACGCTCAATCTCTCGCTACAGTCTTGCTACCGATTTGCGTTAATTTCCCTTACCGGTCGCGTATCGTTTCCCCTTTTTGCTTAACGGTTACACTTAATATCCCCGCAACAACGAAAACATAAAAAAAAATATCTACCGAACCAATGTCCTCTCGGGTGCCAGGGCAACTTGTTGCTCGCTGGCTGGCTGGAAGTTATTAAAACAACACACTGTACCAAGCACACACTGTTTGTCTTTCCGTTCGGCGCCTGTTTCTCGTGCTCAGAAGGCTTTTCGTAGCATCAGCAGCAGCAGCAGCAGTAATGAAAAGGAACCTCCGCCGACTGGGACCGTGGTGGAGACACTGATTTAACGCTGCGACAGTCGCGCAGCTTTGCAGCTCGGTTGGTCGGTGCTTTCCTTCGAAACGGGCGCACACAAGACCGTTCTTCGGGTGGCAGGGTTTTTAGGGGAATGTGTGTCTCGCTTTGCTGTGCAGTAACTTGGGGAGGGGTAGGCTCACACGCGAGTGACCGATCGAACTCACTACCAAATGTGCGAACACTCACGCACACATACACCACCGATGGTCGCCAAAAAGTCGGTTGAAACTCGCCGATGCAGCGCCACTCCCGGCTTCACGCTTGCGGTGACTTGTTTGGTGAAAAGCGACGAACCTCTCAGCGGCGAGAATCGTTGCTTTTATATCGTGGGGAAACGATACTCTACGGCCCAGAGAGTGAGACCGGCCGGCGGTACTCATACATCGCCGCACTCGGACGGGGAAATCCTATCGTTCGAAGCTTTTATTCGAAGCGGGCTCTGGGGGTACTCACGTACCTAAAAGCCCATCTCACCTTTCGGTACATTCGCTGAATCGAAACCATGACGACCGTGAAATGATTGTACTGGGGTGGGATTGTAGGGAGGCGAAGGAAGGAGATATGAGGGATTGGAGACATTTGGACGTTCCTTTCAATTGTCGATTGTTTAGCGCTGCATGAGCATATTTGCAACCGATTAATTGTAACCAACGGTAACTGGAATTCCACACAACTCACTGAACAAGATCATGCCAAGGCAGGGGCGTTGAAACGTGGCGGCATCGTTCAATTGTGGTTTTTTTTTTGAAAAATGTGTTTTCTATCAATGTTTTTTTTTTGTTTTGGGATAAGCTTTTTGATCTAGTCTCCTCAATTAACTGCACCGCTCTTAGTGTAGTAGTATGGGAGATTTTCACACGAAGGGACCGGTACCAAGTCCGAATTTCATTGCTCCCCCTATTTAGTTGAAATTGACTGAAAGTTAGTCAAAACAACCATGAAATAGTGGACAAAGAGCTCCTCAGGATTTAATAACCAGAAGGTATGAATTAAGTCGATAAAAATTAACAACCAAAATTACCATCAGACTTGCAACGACCTAAGTTGCTAAGGTAAGGAACTCTTGGTCAACCCTCAAGAGCACCAATCAGGAGTGTCTTGGTTCTCTTAATCTCTTGGAAAACCTTCTTTTTTTATTTCATAAAGGACTATTCGTCTGAATGGCTTCACTTAGCTCGTCTACTAGAACTTAAATCGTAGAGTATTATAGATAACTCCAAATATAAATACTAGTACCACTGAAGAACATCACTAAACTATTACACAACATGTAGGGCAATCTGTGTTCAACACATATACCGTAAAGGGATGAATATTTGTATACATGTATTTAATTTATGCCTTTGTAGTGTTTTAGTACATCAGCAGATCTCAGTTAGAAATTATCAACAATGTGATGATTGTACCATTTAGTATTATGTTGTTAGTAATATGTTGGAATTGATAAATTAGCATCACTAAATACTTAAATTAAGGCGAGACAACTTCATGATAGAATTAAAGTTTTTAAATTAATATATTGTATAAATGTTCAAATAATATTGAATAATTGGTGGTTTACAAAATAATCCTAATTTAGATTAAAATTAATTTAATTTTTAAATAACTTCTATGAATAAAATTATAAGAAATAGTCACAAAATAGACATAAAGCTAACATTTTATTTTTTTTATTGGCAAAAGATTTTTTTAAAGATTCAAACAATAACTGTATTTCAATATCAAATATCTTATTCTCAAATTCTGTATTTAATAATTCTTTACTTTTGTCAACATCGGGATTTTGACTAACCGTATTTATGTAATTAACGAATTGTTTGAAAATCGCACCTTTCTTGGTAGTATAAGGAAAAACAGATTTTTTCTAGCTTTGAGTTTTTATGCTACTGAATTGTTTGGTTGATTTCAGAAAAATTTGCCATTTTAGATTTATCATGGGATAGGTTGCGTACTTGTGTTCTAGCGTTTCTATTTCATTGCAAGAAGATTAAACGAGCCTTTTATCTTGCAAACTATCATTATTATGAAATATTTTATACCAAACTTAATTCAAGTTTTGCGGTTGAACCTGGTAGTGAGTATTCACAACATGTATCGTTACTGCATGTTTATCATAATGTTGTGTGGTTGAACGAAATGAATACATTGTTTCTCGTTCTTTAGGGCTAAACGCATCATCCTTTATTAATCAATTTATTCCCAGGAAAATAGTTCAAGTTAAAGTGCCCTATACTATGGTGGATTAAGAGAATTTATCAGCTATAATTTTAAAGAGCTGTCGTCTATGCAGACTAGTTGCTCAAATTATACGTATCCTTGTGCCAAAAGCTGATGCCATCATATTGGTCTCCGGTGACGATTAACTATAATATGATAGGTCCTATATATAAAAGGTAGTATCCTTCTATTCTACATGTCAGAAATGCAGCTTTAAGATGTATTCAAAAGGAACTGGTTTAGTTTAATGCAACATTTTAAAACGATCTTCCAAATGAGCCAGCTAAACTAATAACAACACTGCACAGTTGAACGGAAAGCTAACAAGTGAATAATCTTTTGCCAACCATAACTCCGGTATAAATTGTACATCGATTTCGAGGAACGGATGCGACATCAAGACTCACTCACTGCAATCACACCGAGCGGGAGCATTGCAATACGACATGGATTAAGAATTCCATGCCGTTCCTCATCAGGGAGTGGGCAAAACCGTTTGGGCGGGTGAAGCAGCGCGTGGGTGACGTGGGGAGGGAATTTGAATATGAAATCACTGTTCCATCCCTACGCGGCTAAGGGTGAGTTTATTAACGCGTTTCATGCACAGTATAGGGGGCAGCAACACCGTGTGACATGTGACGGCTGAGCTACGATGACATTTTCCCTTCTACCCGGGTTAAGCGGTGAACCCGGGAATTGCTTGATGTGCGCCAATGCACTTGTACATGCACCGGGTGTATGCGCATATGCAGCAGTTAATGAAGCTAATTTTTTGTTGACTCTTTTCTGTTTGTTTACCGGCATATGAGTGGTTACGTTAATCATTAATGACGGAAACATTGTGTGGGTTCGTAAGTAGGCTTGTTACTTCTGGTGTACCCTGGGCAAGTTATCCTGGTGGTGAAATGTGCTATCTATTAGGTGAGGCTAGTTGGTGTTAGGCTTTAAGGTGGATCAATCATTCACTTGAAAACATAAGAGAGTGTAAAATTAAATAAGTGTCATTAGGCTTCCCTCTCTTTATAGACTATGGACTAGATCGTACTTTAAGTTAGAAAGCTTCAATCTTAAAACGGCATCTGTCAAACAATCCAAGTACCAGGTTTAATTTCGTAAAGAGATTCGTTAAGGATTTATCATAGACATCATTTTTATAAAACCACAATTTAAGCAAAAGAATTTGAAGTTAAGCCTATTAACCTAATCGTGAAAACTATTAATTTCAAACCGTTTAAAAATATAGTTATTATTTTTTCCAAATTATAGCTTTTTGGATATGAATTATTATGAATTATTATATAAGCTAAAAATGTTGAAAAATGCTCAACTTAAATATTTATCATTTTTTTCAATTAATCAATTACAACACAATGCTGAAAAATTGTACATAAATCCTTTAAGTAAATAAAACCGTATGTAAATAAATAAATTATTGATGTAAATAAACCCTCAAATAAAAACAAACAGGTTAACTTTGAAAAAGAATTTTAAAAACAGTTTAATTCTCCTTGGCTAGAATGGAATGTAAATTTGTATGGGGAGCTGACAGTGGATAAGCCTTAAAACGTCAAAACGCATATAGAAAAACAAGTGGAAAGCATGATCTAGCCCAATATAGGCTTTACAATGCCAGCTTGCTATCCATGGTTTGAATGACCCAAAGCCGAATAATTAGCATTTTGCAGTAGATGTACGGCCAATTAGGACATAGAGTAGGTGTCAGGGATTCAATAGTACAAACTAATTCTCTGCTAGGACTAAATATTAAATCGTTTACTGACTTGTTAGCAAAACTCACTAAGCGTTGCTCACCAGCTCTTTGAAGTGAGTTCAAAGCACTCTTTTCAGAAGGATTCTCATGGACTTTTCGTTGCGAAGTGGGAAAAAAAACCGGCACCGAATGTTCGCTTTTATTTTATTCACTTTTTATCGAACAACCAGTGTTCCATTTTAGGTAAGCCTGTTACACTGACCTTCATTGGAACCCGGATCTCGTTCGACAGGTTTCTCCTTTCTTTTTTTTTGTTTTGTTTTTAGGGGCGGTTGTTCCATCGGCTCAGAATCAGGAAGACATTCTCGAGCCTCCTGGATGCTTTACATGGGCGCTACATGGGTAAACACATGAAGACACGCACAGCATGGCCCCGACCCTGGCGCCACCGATCGGTGCGGAGGGAGTTACCCGCAAGCGAGACGGAGCCCCTTCTTCGCTATCGGGCGAAAAATTGACTCACCTTGAAATTATTATGATAATATCGCGGAGCTATCGGTAGCTCTCAATGTCGCCCAACAAAAGGGAAGAAGAAAGAGGAAACCAATGCCGCTGTCGGTATTTATCACAATCGCCGGGCTCCCGAGCCTTATCGATGCTCAATTGAACCAAGGTGGAGCTGATGGGGCACAGCATGCCGTGGACGGGTTTGACGAGACCCGGCGTCCCGTGGCGGGATGTGGGGCAACGAACATGGCGCAAGAGTTCCCGTGATCATAATCGATCGAGGAGGAAAAATCGATACCACGAGCTGCTTCGGCAAGTTTCCGCCGTGTATCCTTCGAGGAGAGATGCTCCATTTGAAATGCAAATGGCCTTTGGAGCGTTTTAACTTCACCTTTGCGCCGCCTGCTCCACCATCGGTGCCATCGCATCGGGGAACGTAAATGGTACCACTATGTGCAATAGCAATAAAACCGGTGGCAAAAGTGTGAAACCGCTTTGGAGTTTATCGTTTTCGATGTTTTGCCACCAAATTATGCTAATCCGGTCGCGTCTGATAAAGGAGTTCTCCGGACGTCTCGGACGGTATAAATCATTTCTTGGGCATTCTATTTTAGGTGAAGGAATGTTTTTTTTATACTCCTGCGTGTCGGTGTTTGTGTTTCGGTTGTTCGGTTATATGTTTATTAAGTTCACTAGGTGGGTTTGGGTGGTGATCATAAATAATTTATCGATGGCACCTTCAGCATACAGCCACCGGACTTTAGGTCAATGCGTCGATAGCTGTGACAGAGTGTGAGTGTGGTGTTACGTGTCATCTCATGTGGAACAGCTTCAGTTCAAGGTTCACGGCGTTGGTCCGGTCGGGCGTTAGGTCGAAGGTGAAGAAGGAAGCGATTGTGAGGTGTTCAATTTTCGTCTTGACGACGGTGGGCCAATGAACCAAAGTTCATGTTCATTGAAACGATACAAGCAGATAGACACAATAGATTTCCACGCACCGCAGTCAGTAGGAATGCGACATGTGAGGCGTTCTGTTCCGGGGTGTCAAAGCTTTCACTCTGTTGAGCTCTATTTTATAAAATGATTTATTATAGTTCATGATATAAATTGAGGAAAGGACAGTTGGAGAATCGGAACAAACAAGAAACAGTATATACTGGACAACATTCGAAGTTTAACTTTCTGTTCTCTTCCAGTTATATTGAATTTATATTTCAGCATAGTTTAAATTAAAGTTATAACCACTTTGAGCAATTGATAACACTCTTAGGTATTGTCTTATGAATAGATGCATGGAAACTTATTACATTTTCGGGTGTTCGCATTCGTATTTGTATTACAAGTTACAAAATTATTCTCCCCATCCGTGTGCCAAATATTAGTGCGTCGTTCTATTCATTGCGTGCGTTGTGCTGAATTATCATTCTTATACAGGTGATAGATGAATAACCGTAATGAGTAATACCTAGCCAAAGAATACCGAAGAATGATTTTTCAAGAATGTATTAACCTTAGGAAACATAGGTTTGAAACACTTTATTGGAATCACTTTGTACTGTAATTTACAGAGTTTTAAAAATTTTCTATTGGCATTTTGGTATTGTACTTGTATTTTATCATTTGTACTTTGTATTTCATTCTATATTTAAATTATTAGATTGAATTTGTTTAATATGAAAAAAAAAATTAAATAATTTCAACATGATATCTTAAATCCTCTTCATTACGTTTTGGTGTCTAACGTATTACGTATACATAATTTTAAACAAAAGCCAATCATTTTTATTTTTTGACTTCTTTTCAGTAACAAAAATTATTTTCTTGTTAGTTTATTAATTGCTTTTTCATTGAACATTACTATTATGCGTATTATTTCAAACAGAACACATCATCATATTGTTAGAAGATTTTTATTCATAGCAAAACGTGTAAAGTAATGTGAAAACAAATTAAAATAATATCAAAAATAACATCTACACACCCTACAGGGAAAAATTTGTCGCGTTATAATTGACCGAACAATAATTGAACTTCACCCACTGTGCGGTGTGATTTGATTGGCTTGAATCCAACTTGCATAGCTTCTGGTATGCAAACGTGTAGTATTTCAACCTTCGTTTGTCGCTCATCGATTTTTATTTTGTTTTTAAAGTTTTTACAGGTTTGTACAAGTTTTTGAAGATTTGTTTCATAAATAAATTAAGGCATTACATGGTATTTAAAACTATAATCACTTTCGTGGTATAATCCACTTATTTTCTTGAAGAAAATCAAAATCCTTTTCTCTTGTATATGTATCATCAATATTTGGGAAGTCTTTAGAGAAATGTTTTCATTTAATTATGTTTCTGTTACTGTCAAAATTAATTTTAAAATTGTATGTACCCTACTTGATGGCTCATTATTTCGTTCTTAACAGTGGAGGATCAATCCCCTTGGAGGCCCGGGGCGGAATTATAGTTGGGGCCTCTAATTTTAAAAACGACGAAGGAGGGGAGGGGGAGTGGCATTGAGGCCCTTGAAACGAGACAAAGCAAAGACCGCAGTAAGAAGGGGCATACTCCGCCTACCGTTTGATCCGCCGCTGGGCCGCCCCTAATCATCTTCTTCAAATGGTCCGCTAGGGCCATCATCATCTTCGAATACAATATCGGAACCGGCTATATCACCACCAATTGTATATCCATTTTTCCGAAGATATTAAGTCAATAAGCTGGACCTACAATCCAGCCTCGAAAAAGTAAAAATCAAGAAAGACAGAAATGGTATTCCAAGAACCATGAGGTATGAAATAACAAACGGAAAAGAGAGTTCTAATGATTGTAATATGATTTTATTCATATTCTATGACAATGCTAACTATGTCGTAGTACACTGACAGATTGTGTCGGTTATAACATCATTGCCGGCTTGCAAACTTGCAGAAATTGTGACAATCGAAATACTAAACACAATACTCCACCACAATACTGTTTCGAAACACGTAGGCTGGACATTTTCACGGTTCAATCGGGGAAAGAAAACAATACCACACCACGAGTATCGCAATGGCAATTGCTGGCGAATATTGCGGAAGTGAAAACAAGCATGGTTTCTATTCTAGCATCTAATGATAGGATCATTTACGAACAGATGAAAAAATCCCGTTGAAGAAATAGAATACATTATTAATTTGAAGTAAAAAGGGTTCACGGGGCGGCCAGATGGTGTATTGGTAGCGCAGTCGGTCTGCACAAGACAGGACCACGGAAAAATTTCATTTGGACCACCAAACCTCCGTACGCAGCACTGACTATCTACCCGTAGGATAGTAAAGTAAAAAAAAAAATAGAAATGGTAGGCTTAAACATCCTAAAGATGTCGTGCCGATAAAGAAGATGGAGTTTGAGTACACTGCATACTTCTCTTGAGTAGCGGTGTAACCGGGCCAATATAGCTAATCAAATAAAAAAAAAATCTAACCAAGGATATATAAAATCTAAGGATATTTTCGATCAATGTTAATCTACCTTTTAAATGAATTTTTGCTATAAATTAACTCTACTCTAAAATTTTCAAAAATCGCACAATCGGCACAAATTTTTTGGGGCCCCCAACACGGCGAGGCCCTAGGCGACCGCCTACTCCGCCTACCGTTTGATCCACCGCTGCTGATATGAACCGAAGGTTAATAAAAGGAGGCATATGTGCATCAAACATGTATAAACAAGCAATCAACAAGAGGCAATAAAGCTTAATCTTAATGCTTTTTGCTGCTTTTTCCGTGTCGATCGTACCAGAAAACGCGCCAAATATGACCAGTTTTTCAAGCTCCTGATTTCAGGAGAGCATCCAACGCAGGAGGATGCATTTTCCGTGTCAATCGATCCAGACAGCAAACGCGCCAAAAATGACCAGTTTTTTAAGCTCCTGATGCCAGGAGAGCATCCAACGCAGGAGGATGTTTTTTGCGTGTCAGTCGAGCCAGAAAACGCGCCAAAAGTGATCAGTTTTTCAAGCTCCTGATACCAGGAGAGCATCCAACGCAGGAGGATGCTTTTTGCGTGTCGATCGAGCCAGAAAACGCGCCAAAAATGACCAGTTTTTCAAGCTCCTTTTTCCGTGTCAATCGAGCCAAAAAACTCGCAAAAAATGACCAGTTTTTCAAGCTCCTGATACCAGGAGAGCATCCAACGCAGGAGGATGCTTTTCCGTGTCGATCGAGCCACGGAAAAAGTGAGCAAGTAAAAAGTGAAAGTGAGCAATACAGATGCAAAAACATTGGTGCAATGATGCCGGTTTCCATGATAAGAAAAAGCATAATGTATGTAGAAGCGACATGTGGACACAGTTAAATCTGCCACAACAGGACTAGTAGAAATCAAGATATAAAAAATATTTGATATTGTCAATTATCTTCTCCAGTTGCTTGCGTATTTAAAAAGGTATTTTACTTTTTGAAAAACTAAGAGTTTGCAACGAATCAAGCACTGAAGCAAATGTTCAATTTTGTAAATAAAAATGTTGGATAGAGCATGCAATTTTTAGTATCACAACTTATGTAACATTGCTTTAAAGCTGTTTAATCTGTTAATAATTATAACAATTTGTTCCAAAGGTTTCTTGATCAAATTAAACATATAGATACTTTTTCATGCAGGTCGCTGACTCAGTTGGAAGCGTTCATCTTATTACTCTATTATATTAGTTGGATTTGACACCAGTACTGGGGTGTACAACCAGCCAACATAAATATTTAAGGTTCAACTTAATTCGTAAATCAAAGTGTATGCAAAATGATAGCAATATGTTTAAAAACCGTTGGCATAGACAAATATGAAAGATCAAACAAACAGCAAGGTAATAACATCCGACAATCATTAGTATTCCAACGGAAGTGATCTTAATTCCGTACTTGATTTTGCCACAAAAATATCCGTGACCTTCTTTCGTTCACCTTTTTTTTTTCAAATGCCAAACCGCGATGGCAGGTGAGATTATGTGAATATTATTGATTGCACGATTCCAGCCTGCCATGCCTTAACCTAGACCTAAAACCTGGCCTACGTTTAAGCACCTATCTCGAACCAGGTTATCCTGCCATAACCGTTCTAAGGAGTTTATCAACCTTTCAAATCCTGCTAAGCTTTCGCTGACAGCTGAAATGATTGTGGGTCAAATTTAAAGGCCGCGAGGGAAAAGTCCTCCGCTACGCTTACTTCAACATCAAGTTGACCCACTCCTGCGCTCTCGCTCTCTTTCGAGTGGTAAGTGAGAAATTCAATTTTTATTACACTACCAACGCCAACCGGTGGGTTTTGCTTTTCCCGTCAAACCGTGCCAGAAAACATGGTATCACGAGCCAGTTTAATCATCTGCTTGCGTTGTTGATGTAGCCGGTATCAACCGGTAGCCAATAATCGTAATAATGTTATAAAGTTCATTTATTCGCCCTGTCGGTACATAAATCTATTTTATAGTCCTTACGTGTTTAATATTTCGCTGTGCGCTTTCCCGTCCGCGTCGCGGTAGACGGGACGAGGTCGTGGTAGAATGCGGCTTTCACCGAAAGGAAAGTCGCACTGATGGTATCGTAATGATAGCAACGCCATTGAAGGTAGTTTGCGTTATTTTTCGGGAAGCTTTCCCCCATCCACTGCGGAGAAGCTGTCGGACATGCGAAGCGGTGGTGTGGCTTTATGTAAATTGAAGCACGCATACGTCCGATGACAAAGAACCTTTGCGGGGTAACGGTTCTCTCTGACGGTTCTGCTCTCTGACGCTAGAAATGCGAATATCCTTTGGGGAATTCGGCTGCTGAGCGGCACGTGTCCATGGCGGGCAATGCCGGGCTCTGCTGAGCGAATTGTAAATTCCTGCGAAGAAATCGTTCAAAGCACACATTTGCCACGGACAAGGCACTGTCAACCAATGCTCCCCCAGGATCTAACCGGAGTCGCGGTTGCGGCCTATAGCCGCACGAAGAGTAGACGAAATCTGATTCAATTATCGTGAGCCGTAAATAATGGTGGATTGGAATTTATTGAAACACGATCCGCTGGTCTCCTGGGCCGTCCAGTGCCGGAAGCATCGTGCGATAGGTTCCTTGTGGACCTATCAATTCGTACACCACGTTGTTAGCGGTAAGCCTTAAGTCCACCAAGACACGTGTAATGTAAAACCTTTCACGTTGCGCTAGTTGCAAGCAGGCAATCTGTTTTGCGATCAATCCATATCAAACAGATAAAAGGGGTTTGAGTAGAGTTTTGTGATGGAAAAACCAGTAAGCTTATGTTGTTTTGGTTGGGCTAACATAATTAAGAACCGATAGGCGGAGTAGGTGGTCGCTTAGGTCCTCGCCGTGTTGGGGGCCTCAAACAATTTGTGCCGATTGTGCGATTTTTGGAAATTTAACAGCAGAGTTAATTTATAGCACAAAATCTAATTAAAAAGGTAAAAAATTGATCGAAAATATCCTTGGTATATCGAAAATTTCCTTGGAAATTATATAGCCTTGGTAGTATAAAACATTTTTTTCTATTTGATTAGCTATATCGGCCCGGTAACACGGCTACGCACGAGAAGTATGCAGTGTATTCTAACTCCTTCTTCTTTATCGGCACGACATCTTTAGGATGTTTAAGCCTACCATTTCTATTTTTATTTTTACTTTACTATCCTACGGGTAGATAGTCAGTGCTGCGTACGGAGGTTTGGTGGTCCAAATGAAATTTTTCCGTGGTCCTGTCTTGTGCAGACCGACTGCGCTACCAATACACCATCTGGCCGCCCCGTGAACCCTTTTTACTTCAAATTAATAATGTATTCTATTTCCTAAACGGGATTTTTTCATCTGTTCGTAAATGATCCTACCGTTAGATGCTAGAATAGAAACCATTCTTGTTTTCACTTCCGCAATATTCGCCAGCAATTGCCATTGCGATACTCGTGGTGTGGTATTGTTTTCTCTCTCCGATTGAACCGTGCAAATGTCCAGCCTACGTGTTTCGAAACAGTATTGTGGTGGAGTATTGTGTTTAGTATTTCGATTATCACAAGTTTGCAAGCGGGTAATGATGTTATAACCGACACAATCTGTCAGTGTACTACGACATAGTTAGCATTGTCATAGAATATGAATAAAATCATATTACAATCATTAGAACTCTCTTTTCCGTTTGTTATTTCATACCTCAAGGTTCTTGGAATACCATTTCTGTTCTTCTTGATTATTACTTAATCGAAGCTGGAATGTAGGTCCAGCTTATGTCCACCCATCCCAAACTGTACAAACACTTCATCATATCCCCTTGTAGAATACTGTTCAAACTACATTGTTGCAATCTCGGTAACATTGGCATCGTTGTTAGACTGAAATTGTTCTATTATTTCCAATTATAAATCCATACGGTTTAAGATCATCACCGCGAAATCGTTGATCTAAATTAAAAAAAGAACACGATACCAAAATATACTTGAAGAAATCGATACATTGATATAAAAACGATGTATTCAGCGAAGAACTTATCATAGTAGTCTTGCTAAAACATTGTCGTGCGTGCTGAAAGCGGTCTCGTTTTTTTTTGCATTGAAAACTCAGTTTGTTTGAGAAAAATTAGAGAGTGTTTTGTGGAGTTGTATCCCTATAATTTGCTACTGGCTATCAAATTGTGCATGGGGAGCACGTAGTGTGTTTCATATTGATGTAAATGTGCAAGTGTAAATGTGACGAAATGATCGCAAGTGTTTTCACAATGAGCGAAGAGATCGGCCCAGAAATTCTTGTATTTTTTGACGCACGGACAACCGACCTAAAATTGGAGCATCAAACTTAATACGCGAAAATCAAGCGAAAGATCGAAATTCACATTAACATGTGCAGGGCCACGAGAGTTGTCCAATGACCAAATAAACTGGGCAACTGTGAAAACCACTAAGCCGTAGCCGCGCACACAATTGTTTTCAGATTTCCGATACCAGGAGAGCATGGTTTCCCAGAGGTGACATCTGCAGCTTGGGACAAATTTGCCCATCACAATTGCTATTGCATACTATCAAACACGTGAGAACGATCGCTAATAAGTGATATCAATAAAACGGAAAGCATCCTTCATCTCGCTCAAACTTTCCGTCGGCTGGTACAAAATTCCATACAAACCAGCTTTTTTCCGATTTTCGATACCAGGAAAGCATCCACGGAAGAGGTAGTACCTTGTACAGCAATTTTGGTCGAAAACCGCCGAAAGGTATGCAATATTTAAACATTAACTTTCCCGTTGGTCGAGTCAAATTTTGCAGCAATTTTGCTCGAAAACCGCCGAAAGGTATGCAATGTTTAAACACTAACTTTCCCGTTGGTCCTGAAAAAATTCTGCGAAAACTACCAGTTTTTGAATGTATAATACCAGGAGAGCATCTACGGAAGAGGTAGCTCCTGGTACTACGCCGGAAGGTATGCAATCAACTTACAATGCAATGCGCCGTAAGGTATGCAATGTTTATACACTAACTTTGCAACCGAATTTCCGCCGTAAGGTATGCAATGTACACAACTTTTCATACCAACCAGCTGTTTTCAGATTTCCGATACCAGGAGAGCATGTACTTCAAGAGGTGACATCTTCCATCCCCCTCCCCCCCTTCCTCCGGCAAGATGGCGGCCAAGATGGCGGACAAGATGGCAGCCCAGATGGCGGCCAAGATGGCGGCCAAGATGGCGGCCAAGATGGCGGCCAAGATGGCGGACACAAGATGGCGGACAAGATGGCGGACAAGATGGCGGCCAAAATGGCGGACAAGATGGCAGACACAAGATGGCGGACAAGATGGCGGACAAGATGGCGGACAAGATGGCGGACACAAGATGGCGGCCCAGATGGCGGCCAAAATGGCGGCCAAGATGGCGGCCAAGATGGCGGCTAAGATGGCGGCCAAGATGGCGGACAAGATGGCGGACAAGATGGCGGACAAGATGGCGGACACAAGATGGCGGACAAGATGGCGGACAAGATGGCGGACAAGATGGCGGACAAGATGGCGGACAAGATGGCGGACAAGATGGCGGACAAGATGGCTGACAACATGACGGACAAGATGGCGGACAAGATGGCGGACAAGATGGCGGACCAAGATGGCGGACAAGATGGCGGCCAAGATGGCGGCCAAGATGGCGGACAAGATGGCGGACAAGATGGCGGCCAAGATGGCGGACAAGATGGCGGACAAAAGATGGCTGACAAGATGGCGGCCAAGATGGCGGACAAGATGGCGGACAAGATGGCGGACAAGATGGCGGACAAGATGGCGGACAAGATGGCGGACAAGATGGCGGACACAAGATGGCGGCCAAGATGGCGGACAAAATGGCGAACTAGATGGCGGCCAAGATGGCGGACAAGATGGCGGACAACATGGCGGACAAAAGATGGCGGACAAGATGGCGGCCAAGATGGCGGACACAAGATGGCGGACAAGATGGCGGCCAAAATGGCGGACACAAGATGGCGGACAAGATGGCGGCCAAGATGGCGGACACAAGATGGCGGACAAGATGGCGGACAAGATGGCGGACACAAGATGGCGGACAAGATGGCGGACAAGATGGCGGCCAAAATGGCGGACACAAGATGGCGGACACAAGATGGCGGACAAGATGGCGGCCAAGATGGCGGCCAAGATGGCGGACACAAGATGGCGGACAAGATGGCGGACAAGATGGCGGACAAGATGGCGGCCAAGATGGCGGCCAAAATGGCGGACAAGATGGCGGCCAAGATGGCGGAAGGAATGGCGGACACAAGATGGCGGCCAAGATGGCGGACAAGATGGCGGACACAAGATGGCGGACAAGATGGCGGGCAAGATGGCGGACAAGATGGCGGACACAAGATGGCGGACAAGATGGCGGCCAAGATGGCGGCCAAGATGGCGGTCAAAATGGCGGACAAGATAACGGCCAAGATGGCGGCCAAGATGGCGGCCAAGATGGCGGACAAAATGGCGGCCAAGATGGCGGACACAAGATGGCGGACAAAATGGCGGACAAGATGGCGGACAAGATGGCGGCCAAAATGGCGGACAAGATGGCGAACAAGATGGCGGCCAAGATGGCGGCCAAGATGGCGGACAAGATGGCGGACAAGATGGCGGACAAGATGGCGGACAAGATGGCGGACAACATGGCGGCCAAGATGGCGGACAAGATGGCGGACAAGATGGCGGACCAAGATGGCGGCCAAGATGGCGGCCAAGATGGCGGACAAGATGGCGGCCAAGATGGCGGCCAAGATGGCGGCCAAAATGGCGGCCAATATGGCGGACAAGATGGCTGCCAAGATGGCGGCCAAGATGGCGGCCAAGATGGCGGACAAGTTGGCGGACAAGTTGGCGGACAAGATGGCGAACAAGATGGCGAACAAGATGGCGGCCAAGATGGCGGACAAGATGGCGGCCAAGATGGCGGACAAGATGGCGGACAAGATGGCGGACACGATGGCGGACAAGATGGCGGACAAGATGGCGGAAAAGATGGCGGACAAGATGGCGGACAAGATGGCGGACACGATGGCGGACAAGATGGCGGACAAGATGGCGGACCAAGATGGCGGCCAAGATGGCGGACAAGATGGCGGACAAGATGGCGGACAAGATGGAGGACACAAGATGGCGGACAAGATGGCGGACAAGATGGCGGACAAGATGGCGGACAAAATGGCGGACAAGATGGCGGAAAAGATGGCGGCCAAAATGGCGGACAAGATGGCGGACACAAGATGGCGGACAAGATGGCGGACACAAGATGGCGGACAAGATGGCGGCCTAGATGGCGGACAACATGGCGGCCAAGATGGCGTCCAAGATGGCGGCCAAGATGGCGGCCAAGATGGCGGACAAGATGGCGGACAAGATGGCGGATACAAGATGGCGGACAAGATGGCGGACACAAGATGGCGGCCAAAATGGCGGACAAGATGGCGGCCAAGATGGCGGACACAAGATGGTGGACAAGATGGCGGACAAGATGGCGGACACAAGATGGCGGACACAAGATGGCGGCCACGATGGCGGACAAGATGGCGGACAAGTTGGCGGCCAAAATGGCGGACAAGATGGCGGACACAAGATGGCGGCCAAGATGGCGGACACAAGATGGCGGACAAGATGGCGGACAAGATGGCGGACAAGATGGCGGCCAAGATGGCGGACAAGTTGGCGGACAAGATGGCGGACAAGATGGCGGACCAAGATGGCGGCCAAGATGGCGGCCAAGATGGCGGCCAAGATGGCGGACAAGATGGCGGACACAAGATGGCGGACAAGATGGCGGACAAGATGGCGGCCAAAATGGCGGCCAAGATGGCGGACAAGATGGCGGACAAGATGGCGGACAAGATGGCGGACACAAGATGGCGGACAAGATGGCGGACAAGATGGCGGCCAAGATGGCGGCCAAGATGGCGAACACAAGATGGCGGACAAGATGGCGGACAAGATGGCGGACAATATGGTGGACAATATGGTGGCCAAGATGGCGGACAAGATGGCGGCCAAGATGGCGGCCAAGATGGCGGCCAAGATGGCGGACACAAGATGGCGGCCAAAATGGCGGACAAGATGGCGGACAAAATGGCGGACAAGATGGCGGACACAAGATGGCGGACAAGATGGCGGACAAGATGGCGGACAAGATGGCGGACACAAGATGGCGGCCAAGATGGCGGACAAGATGGCGGCCAAGATGGCGGACAAGATGGCGGCCAAGATGGCGGCCAAGATGGCGGCCAAGATGGCGGCCAAGATGGCGGACAAGATGGCGGACAAGATGGCGGCCAAAATGGCGGACAAGATGGCGGACAAGATGGCGGACAAGATGGCGGACACAAGATGGCGGCCAAGATGGCGGACAAGATGGCGGCCAAGATGGCGGACAAGATGGCGGACAAGATGGCGGCCAAGATGGCGGACAAGTTGGCGGACAAGATGGCGGCCAAGATGGCGGACAAGATGGCGGACAAGATGGCGGACAAGATGGCGGACACAAGATGGCGGACACAAGATGGCGGCCAAGATGGCGGCCAAGATGGCGGACAAGATGGTGGCCAAGATGGCGGACAAGATGGCGGACAAGATGGCGGTCAAGATGGCGGACAAGTTGGCGGACAAGATGGCGGCCAAGATGGCGGACAAGATGGCGGACAAGATGGCGGACAAGATGGCGGACACAAGATGGCGGACACAAGATGGCGGCCAAGATGGCGGACAAGATGGCGGACAAGTTGGCGGCCAAAATGGCGGACAAGATGGCGGACACAAGATGGCGGCCAAGATGGCGGACAAGATGGCGGACAAGATGGCGGACAAGATGGCGGCCAAGATGGCGGACAAGTTGGCGGACAAGATGGCGGACAAGATGGCGGACCAAGATGGCGGCCAAGATGGCGGCCAAGATGGCGGCCAAGATGGCGGACAAGATGGCGGACACAAGATGGCGGACAAGATGGCGGACAAGATGGCGGCCAAGATGGCGGCCAAGATGGCGGACAAGATGGCGGACAAGATGGCGGACACAAGATGGCGGACAAGATGGCGGACAAGATGTCGGCCAAGATGGCGGCCAAGATGGCGAACACAAGATGGCGGACAAGATGGCGGACAAGATGGCGGACAATATGGTGGACAATATGGTGGCCAAGATGGCGGACAAGATGGCGGCCAAGATGGCGGCCAAGATGGCGGCCAAGATGGCGGACACAAGATGGCGAACAAGATGGCGGAAAAGATGGCGGACAAGATGGCGGACAAGATGGCGGACACGATGGCGGACAAGATGGCGGACAAGATGGCGGACAAGATGGCGGACAAGATGGCGGACAAGATGGAGGACACAAGATGGCGGACAAGATGGCGGACAAGATGGCGGACAAGATGGCGGACAAAATGGCGGACAAGATGGCGGAAAAGATGGCGGCCAAAATGGCGGACAAGATGGCGGACACAAGATGGCGGACAAGATGGCGGACACAAGATGGCGGACAAGATGGCGGCCTAGATGGCGGACAACATGGCGGCCAAGATGGCGTCCAAGATGGCGGCCAAGATGGCGGCCAAGATGGCGGACAAGATGGCGGACAAGATGGCGGATACAAGATGGCGGACAAGATGGCGGACACAAGATGGCGGCCAAAATGGCGGACAAGATGGCGGCCAAGATGGCGGACACAAGATGGTGGACAAGATGGCGGACAAGATGGCGGACACAAGATGGCGGACACAAGATGGCGGCCACGATGGCGGACAAGATGGCGGACAAGTTGGCGGCCAAAATGGCGGACAAGATGGCGGACACAAGATGGCGGCCAAGATGGCGGACACAAGATGGCGGACAAGATGGCGGACAAGATGGCGGACAAGATGGCGGCCAAGATGGCGGACAAGTTGGCGGACAAGATGGCGGACAAGATGGCGGACCAAGATGGCGGCCAAGATGGCGGCCAAGATGGCGGCCAAGATGGCGGACAAGATGGCGGACACAAGATGGCGGACAAGATGGCGGACAAGATGGCGGCCAAAATGGCGGCCAAGATGGCGGACAAGATGGCGGACAAGATGGCGGACAAGATGGCGGACACAAGATGGCGGACAAGATGGCGGACAAGATGGCGGCCAAGATGGCGGCCAAGATGGCGAACACAAGATGGCGGACAAGATGGCGGACAAGATGGCGGACAATATGGTGGACAATATGGTGGCCAAGATGGCGGACAAGATGGCGGCCAAGATGGCGGCCAAGATGGCGGCCAAGATGGCGGACACAAGATGGCGGCCAAAATGGCGGACAAGATGGCGGACACAAGATGGCGGACACAAGATGGCGGACAAGATGGCGGACACAAGATGGCGGACAAAATGGCGGACAAGATGGCGGACACAAGATGGCGGACAAGATGGCGGACAAGATGGCGGACAAGATGGCGGACACAAGATGGCGGCCAAGATGGCGGACAAGATGGCGGCCAAGATGGCGGCCAAGATGGCGGCCAAGATGGCGGCCAAGATGGCGGCCAAGATGGCGGCCAAGATGGCGGCCAAGATGGCGGCCAAGATGGCGGCCAAGATGGCGGACAAGATGGCGGACAAGATGGCGGCCAAAATGGCGGCCAAGATGGCGGACAAGATGGCGGACAAGATGGCGGACAAGATGGCGGACAAGATGGCGGCCAAGATGGCGGACAAGATGGCGGCCAAGATGGCGGACAAGATGGCGGACAAGATGGCGGCCAAGATGGCGGACAAGTTGGCGGACAAGATGGCGGCCAAGATGGCGGACAAGATGGCGGACAAGATGGCGGACAAGATGGCGGACACAAGATGGCGGACACAAGATGGCGGCCAAGATGGCGGCCAAGATGGCGGACAAGATGGCGGCCAAGATGGCGGACAAGATGGCGGACAAGATGGCGGTCAAGATGGCGGACAAGTTGGCGGACAAGATGGCGGCCAAGATGGCGGACAAGATGGCGGACAAGATGGCGGACAAGATGGCGGACACAAGATGGCGGACACAAGATGGCGGCCAAGATGGCGGACAAGATGGCGGACAAGTTGGCGGCCAAAATGGCGGACAAGATGGCGGACACAAGATGGCGGCCAAGATGGCGGACACAAGATGGCGGACAAGATGGCGGACAAGATGGCGGACAAGATGGCGGCCAAGATGGCGGACAAGTTGGCGGACAAGATGGCGGACAAGATGGCGGACCAAGATGGCGGCCAAGATGGCGGACAAGATGGCGGACACAAGATGGCGGACAAGATGGCGGACACAAGATGGCGGACAATATGGCGGACAAGATGGCGGCCAAAATGGCGGCCAAAATGGCGGCCAAGATGGCGGACAAGATGGCGGACAAGATGGCGGACAAGATGGCGGACACAAGATGGCGGACAAGATGGCGGACAAGATGGCGGCCAAGATGGCGGCCAAGATGGCGAACACAAGATGGCGGACAAGATGGCGGACAAGATGGCGGACAATATGGTGGACAATATGGTGGCCAAGATGGCGGACAAGATGGCGGCCAAGATGGCGGACAAGATGGCGGCCAAGATGGCGGACACAAGATGGCGAACAAGATGGCGGACAAGATGGCGGTCACAAGATGGTGGACAAGTTGGCGGACAAGATGGCGAACAAGATGGCGGACAAGATGGCGGACCAAGATGGCGGCCAAGATGGCGGACAAGATGGCGGACAAAATGGCGGACAAGATGGCGGCCAAAGTGGCGGACACAAGATGGCGGACAAGATGGCGGACAAGATGGCGGCCAAGATGGCGGCCAAGATGGCGGCCAAGATGGCGGACACAGATGGCGGACAAAATGGCGGACAAGATGGCGGCCAAGATGGCGGACAAGTTGGCGGACAAGATGGCGGACAAGATGGCGGCCAAGATGGCGGACACAAGATGGCGGCCAGGATGGCGGACAAGATGGCGGCCAAGATGGCGGCCAAGATGGCGGACACAAGATGGCGGACAAAATGGCGGACAAGATGGCGGACAAGATGGCGACCAAAATGGCGGACAAGATGGCGGACCAAGATGGCGGCCAAGATGGCGGACAAGATGGCGGCCAAGATGGCGGACAATATGGTGGCCAAGATGGCGGACAAAATGGCGGCCAAGATGGCGGACAAGATGGCGGACAAAATGGCGGACAAGATGGCGGCCAAGATGGCGGCCAAGATGGCGGACACAGATGGCGGACAAAATGGCGGACAAGATGGCGGCCAGGATGGCGGACAAGTTGGCGGACAAGATGGCGGACAAGATGGCGGCCAAGATGGCGGACACAAGATGGCGGCCAGGATGGCGGACAAGATGGCGGCCAAGATGGCGGCCAAGATGGCGGACACAAGATGGCGGACAAGATGGCGGACAAGATGGCGGACAAGATGGAGGACACAAGATGGCGGACCAAGATGGCGGCCAAGATGGCGGACAAGATGGCGGCCAAGATGGCGGACCAAGATGGCGGCCAAGATGGCGGACAAAATGGCGGCCAAGATGGCGGCTAAGATGGCGGCCAAGATGGCGGACAAGATGGCTGACACAAGATGGCGGACACAAGATGGCGGACAAGATGGCGGACACAAGATGGCGGACAAGATGGCGGCCAAGATAGCAGACACAAGATGGCGGACAAGATGGCGTACACAAGATGGCGGCCAAAATGGCGGACAAGATGGCGGACAAGATGGCGGACACAAGATGGCGGACAAGATGGCGGCCAAGATGGCGGCCAAGATGGCGGACACAGATGGCGGACAAAATGGCGGACAAGATGGCGGCCAAGATGGCGGACAAGTTGGCGGACAAGATGGCGGACAAGATGGCGGCCAAGATGGCGGACACAAGATGGCGGCCAGGATGGCGGACAAGATGGCGGCCAAGATGGCGGCCAAGAAAGCGGACACAAGATGGCGGACAAGATGGCGGACAAGATGGCGGACAAGATGGAGGACACAAGATGGCGGACCAAGATGGCGGCCAAGATGGCGGACAAGATGGCGGCCAAGATGGCGGACCAAGATGGCGGCCAAGATGGCGGACAAAATGGCGGCCAAGATGGCGGCCAAGATGGCGGACAAGTTGGCGGACAAGATGGCGGACAAGATGGCGGACAAGATGGCGGACACAAGATGGCGGCCAAGATGGCGGACAAGATGGCGGCCAAGATGGCGGACAAGATGGCGGACAAGATGGCGGACAAGATGGCGGACAAGATGGCGGCCAAGATGGCGGACAATATGGTGGCCAAGATGGCGGACAAGATGGCGGACACAAGATGGCGGACAAGATGGCGGACACAAGATGGCGGCCAAAATGGCGGACAAGATGGCGGACACAAGATGGCGGACAAGATGGCGGACAAGATGGCGGACACAAGATGGCGGACAAGTTGGCGGACTAGATGGCGGCCAAGATGGCGGACAAGATGGCGGACAAAAGATGGCGGACAAGATGGCGGCCAAGATGGCGGACAAGATGGCGGACACAAGATGGCGGACAAGATGGCGGACAAGATGGCGGACAAGATGGCGGACAAGATGGCGGACAAGATGGCGGACACAAAATGGCGGACAAGATGGCGGACAAGATGGCGGACAAGATGGCGGACAAGATGGTGGCCAAGATGGCGGACAAGATGGCGGACACAAGATGGCGGCCAAGATGGCGGACAAGATGGCGGACACAAGATGGCGGACAAGATGGCGGGCAAGATGGCGGACAAGATGGCGGACACAAGATGGCGGACAAGATGGCGGCCAAGATGGCGGCCAAGATGGCGGTCAAAATGGCGGACAAGATGGCGGCCAAGATGGCGGCCAAGATGGCGGACACAAGATGGCGGACAAGATGGCGGACAAGATGGCTTACAAAATGGCGGACAAAATGGCGGACAAGATGGCGGAAAAGATGGCGGCCAAAATGGCAGACAAGATGGCGGCCAAGATGGCGGACAAGATGGCGGACAAGATGGCGGACAAGATGGCGGACAAGATGGTGGACAAGATGGAGGACACAAGATGGCGGACAAGATGGCGGACAAGATGGCGGACACAAGATGGCGGACAAAATGGCGGACAAGATGGCGGAAAAGATGGCGGCCAAAATGGCGGACAAGATGGCGGACACAAGATGGCGGACAAGATGGCGGCCAAGATGGCGGACAACATGGCGGCCAAGATGGCGGACAAGATGGCGGCCAAGATGGCGGCCAAAATGGCGGACAAGATGGCGGCCAAGATGGCGGACACAAGATGGCGGACAAAATGGCGGCCAAGATGGCGGACACAAGATGGCGGACAAAATGGCGGACAAGATGGCGGACAAGATGGCGGCCAAGATGGCGGACAAGATGGCGGACAAGATGGCGAACAAGATGGCGGCCAAGATGGCGGCCAAGATGGCGGCCAAGATGGCGGACAAGATGGCGGACAAGATGGCGGACAAGATGGCGGACACAAGATGGCGGACAAGATGGCGGACACGATGGCGGACAAGATGGCGGACAAGATGGCGGACCAAGATGGCGGTCAAGATGGCGGACAAGATGGCGGACAAGATGGAGGTCACAAGATGGCGGACAAGATGGCGGACAAGATGGCGGACAAGATGGCGGACAAAATGGCGGACAAGATGGCGGAAAAGATGGCGGCCAAAATGGCAGACAAGATGGCGGACACAAGATGGCGGACAAGATGGCGGACACAAGATGGCGGACAAGATGGCGGACAAGATGGCGGCCAAGATGGCGGCCAAGATGGCGGACCAAGATGGCGGCCAAGATGGCGGACAAGATGGCGGCCAAGATGGCGGCCAAGATGGCGTCCAAGATGGCGGACAAGTTGGCGGCCAAGATGGCGGACAAGATGGCGGACAAGATGGCGGATACAAGATGGCGGACAAGATGGCGGACACAAGATGGCGGCCAAAATGGCGGACAAGATGGCGGACAAGATGGCGGACACAAGATGGTGGACAAGATGGCGGACAAGATGGCGGCCAAGATGGCGGACAAGATGGCGGCCAAGATGGCGGACACAAGATGGCGGACAAGATGGCGGACAAGATGGCGAACAAGATGGCAGACACAAGATGGCGGACAAGATGGCTGACAAGATGGCGGACAAGATGGCGGACAAGATGGCGGACAAGATGGCGGCCAAGATGGCGGACAATATGGTGGCCAAGATGGCGGACAAGATGGCGGACACAAGATAGCGGACAAGATGGCGGACAAGATGGCGGACAAGATGGCGGACACAAGATGGCGGACAAGATGGCGGTCAAGATGGCGGACAAGATGGCGGACAAGATGGCGGACAAGATGGCGGACAAAATGGCGGACACAAGATGGCGGCCAAGATGGCGGACAAGATGGCGGCCAAGATGGCGGACAAGATGGCGGCCAAGATGGCGGACAAGTTGGCGGACAAGATGGCGGCCAAGATGGCGGACAAGATGGCGGACAAGATGGCGGACAAGATGGCGGACACAAGATGGCGGACACAAGATGGCGGCCAAGATGGCGGACAAGATGGCGGACAAGTTGGCGGCCAAAATGGTGGACAAGATGGCGGACACAAGATGGCGGCCAAGATGGCGGACACAAGATGGCGGACAAGATGGCGGACAAGATGGCGGACAAGATGGCGGCCAAGATGGCGGACAAGTTGGCGGACAAGATGGCGGACAAGATGGCGGACCAAGATGGCGGCCAAGATGGCGGCCAAGATGGCGGCCAAGATGGCGGACAAGATGGCGGACACAAGATGGCGGACAAGATGGCGGACAAGATGGCGGCCAAAATGGCGGCCAAGATGGCGGACAAGATGGCGGACAAGATGGCGGACAAGATGGCGGACACAAGATGGCGGACAAGATGGCGGCCAAGATGGCGGCCAAGATGGCGAACACAAGATGGCGGACAAGATGGCGGACAAGATGGCGGACAATATGGTGGACAATATGGTGGCCAAGATGGCGGACAAGATGGCGGCCAAGATGGCGGCCAAGATGGCGGCCAAAATGGCGGACACAAGATGGCGGCCAAAATGGCGGACAAGATGGCGGACACAAGATGGCGGACACAAGATGGCGGACAAGATGGCGGACACAAGATGGCGGACAAAATGGCGGACAAGATGGCGGACACAAGATGGCGGCCAAGATGGCGGACACAAGATGGCGGACAAGATGGCGGACAAGATGGCGGCCAAAATGGCGGCCAAGATGGCGGACAAGATGGCGGACAAGATGGCGGACAAGATGGCGGACACAAGATGGCGGCCAAGATGGCGGACAAGATGGCGGCCAAGATGGCGGACAAGTTGGCGGACAAGATGGCGGACAAGATGGCGGACCAAGATGGCGGCCAAGATGGCGGCCAAGATGGCGGACAAGATGGCGGACAAGATGGCGGACAAGATGGCGGCCAAAATGGCGGCCAAGATGGCGGACAAGATGGCGGACAAGATGGCGGACAAGATGGCGGACACAAGATGGCGGCCAAGATGGCG
Source organism: Anopheles moucheti (assembly GCF_943734755.1). Lineage (NCBI taxonomy): Eukaryota > Metazoa > Arthropoda > Insecta > Diptera > Culicidae > Anopheles > Anopheles moucheti. The sequence continues at coordinate 74,303,036 of NC_069140.1, forward strand.
GACAAGATGGCGGCCAAGATGGCGGACAAGATGGCGGACAAGATGGCGGCCAAGATGGCGGACAAGTTGGCGGACAAGATGGCGGCCAAGATGGCGGACAAGATGGCGGACAAGATGGCGGACAAGATGGCGGACACAAGATGGCGGACACAAGATGGCGACCAAGATGGCGGCCAAGATGGCGGACAAGATGGCGGCCAAGATGGCGGACAAGATGGCGGACAAGATGGCGGCCAAGATGGCGGACAAGTTGGCGGACAAGATGGCGGCCAAGATGGCGGACAAGATGGCGGACAAGATGGCGGACAAGATGGCGGACACAAGATGGCGGACACAAGATGGCGGCCAAGATGGCGGCCAAGATGGCGGACAAGTTGGCGGACAAGATGGCGGCCAAGATGGCGGACAAGATGGCGGACAAGATGGCGGACAAGATGGCGGACACAAGATGGCGGACACAAGATGGCGGCCAAGATGGCGGCCAAGATGGCGGACAAGATGGCGGCCAAGATGGCGGACAAGATGGCGGACAAGATGGCGGCCAAGATGGCGGACAAGTTGGCGGACAAGATGGCGGCCAAGATGGCGGACAAGATGGCGGACAAGATGGCGGACAAGATGGCGGACACAAGATGGCGGACACAAGATGGCGGACACAAGATGGCGGACAAGATGGCGGACACAAGATGGCGGACAAAATGGCGGACAAGATGGCGGACACAAGATGGCGGCCAAGATGGCGGACACAAGATGGCGGACAAGATGGCGGACAAGATGGCGGCCAAAATGGCGGCCAAGATGGCGGACAAGATGGCGGACAAGATGGCGGACAAGATGGCGGACACAAGATGGCGGCCAAGATGGCGGACAAGATGGCGGCCAAGATGGCGGACAAGTTGGCGGACAAGATGGCGGACAAGATGGCGGACCAAGATGGCGGCCAAGATGGCGGCCAAGATGGCGGCCAAGATGGCGGACAAGATGGCGGACAAGATGGCGGCCAAAATGGCGGCCAAGATGGCGGACAAGATGGCGGACAAGATGGCGGACAAGATGGCGGCCAAAATGGCGGCCAAGATGGCGGACAAGATGGCGGACAAGATGGCGGACAAGATGGCGGACACAAGATGGCGGCCAAGATGGCGGACAAGATGGCGGCCAAGATGGCGGACAAGTTGGCGGACAAGATGGCGGACAAGATGGCGGACCAAGATGGCGGCCAAGATGGCGGCCAAGATGGCGGCCAAGATGGCGGACAAGATGGCGGACAAGATGGCGGACAAGATGGCGGACAAGATGGCGGACACAAGATGGCGGCCAAGATGGCGGACAAGATGGCGGCCAAGATGGCGGACAAGATGGCGGACAAGATGGCGGCCAAGATGGCGGACAAGTTGGCGGACAAGATGGCGGCCAAGATGGCGGACAAGATGGCGGACAAGATGGCGGACAAGATGGCGGACACAAGATGGCGGACACAAGATGGCGGCCAAGATGGCGGCCAAGATGGCGGACAAGATGGCGGCCAAGATGGCGGACAAGATGGCGGACAAGATGGCGGCCAAGATGGCGGACAAGTTGGCGGACAAGATGGCGGACAAGATGGCGGACAAGATGGCGGACAAGATGGCGGACACAAGATGGCGGACACAAGATGGCGGCCAAGATGGCGGACAAGATGGCGGACAAGTTGGCGGCCAAAATGGCGGACAAGATGGCGGACACAAGATGGCGGCCAAGATGGCGGACACAAGATGGCGGACAAGATGGCGGACAAGATGGCGGCCAAGATGGCGGACAAGTTGGCGGACAAGATGGCGGACAAGATGGCGGACCAAGATGGCGGCCAAGATGGCGGCCAAGATGGCGGACAAGATGGCGGACACAAGATGGCGGAAAATATGGCGGACAAGATGGCGGCCAAAATGGCGGCCAAGATGGCGGACAAGATGGCGGACAAGATGGCGGACAAGATGGCGGACACAAGATGGCGGACAAGATGGCGGACAAGTTGGCGGCCAAAATGGTGGACAAGATGGCGGACACAAGATGGCGGCCAAGATGGCGGACACAAGATGGCGGACAAGATGGCGGACAAGATGGCGGACAAGATGGCGGCCAAGATGGCGGACAAGTTGGCGGACAAGATGGCGGACAAGATGGCGGACCAAGATGGCGGCCAAGATGGCGGCCAAGATGGCGGCCAAGATGGCGGACAAGATGGCGGACACAAGATGGCGGACAAGATGGCGGACAAGATGGCGGCCAAAATGGCGGCCAAGATGGCGGACAAGATGGCGGACAAGATGGCGGACAAGATGGCGGACACAAGATGGCGGACAAGATGGCGGCCAAGATGGCGGCCAAGATGGCGAACACAAGATGGCGGACAAGATGGCGGACAAGATGGCGGACAATATGGTGGACAATATGGTGGCCAAGATGGCGGACAAGATGGCGGCCAAGATGGCGGCCAAGATGGCGGCCAAAATGGCGTACACAAGATGGCGGCCAAAATGGCGGACAAGATGGCGGACACAAGATGGCGGACACAAGATGGCGGACAAGATGGCGGACACAAGATGGCGGACAAAATGGCGGACAAGATGGCGGACACAAGATGGCGGCCAAGATGGCGGACACAAGATGGCGGACAAGATGGCGGACAAGATGGCGGCCAAAATGGCGGCCAAGATGGCGGACAAGATGGCGGACAAGATGGCGGACAAGATGGCGGACACAAGATGGCGGCCAAGATGGCGGACAAGATGGCGGCCAAGATGGCGGACAAGTTGGCGGACAAGATGGCGGACAAGATGGCGGACCAAGATGGCGGCCAAGATGGCGGCCAAGATGGCGGCCAAGATGGCGGCCAAGATGGCGGACACAAGATGGCGGACAAGATGGCGGACAAGATGGCGGACAAGATGGCGGCCAAAATGGCGGCCAAGATGGCGGACAAGATGGCGGACAAGATGGCGGACAAGATGGCGGACACAAGATGGCGGCCAAGATGGCGGACAAGATGGCGGCCAAGATGGCGGACAAGTTGGCGGACAAGATGGCGGACAAGATGGCGGACCAAGATGGCGGCCAAGATGGCGGCCAAGATGGCGGCCAAGATGGCGGACAAGATGGCGGACAAGATGGCGGCCAAAATGGCGGCCAAGATGGCGGACAAGATGGCGGACAAGATGGCGGACAAGATGGCGGACACAAGATGGCGGCCAAGATGGCGGACAAGATGGCGGCCAAGATGGCGGACAAGATGGCGGACAAGATGGCGGCCAAGATGGCGGACAAGTTGGCGGACAAGATGGCGGCCAAGATGGCGGACAAGATGGCGGACAAGATGGCGGACAAGATGGCGGACACAAGATGGCGGACACAAGATGGCGGCCAAGATGGCGGCCAAGATGGCGGACAAGATGGCGGCCAAGATGGCGGACAAGATGGCGGACAAGATGGCGGCCAAGATGGCGGACAAGTTGGCGGACAAGATGGCGGCCAAGATGGCGGACAAGATGGCGGACAAGATGGCGGACAAGATGGCGGACACAAGATGGCGGACACAAGATGGCGGCCAAGATGGCGGACAAGATGGCGGACAAGTTGGCGGCCAAAATGGCGGACAAGATGGCGGACACAAGATGGCGGCCAAGATGGCGGACACAAGATGGCGGACAAGATGGCGGACAAGATGGCGGACAAGATGGCGGCCAAGATGGCGGACAAGTTGGCGGACAAGATGGCGGACAAGATGGCGGACCAAGATGGCGGCCAAGATGGCGGCCAAGATGGCGGCCAAGATGGCGGACAAGATGGCGGACACAAGATGGCGGAAAATATGGCGGACAAGATGGCGGCCAAAATGGCGGCCAAGATGGCGGACAAGATGGCGGACAAGATGGCGGACAAGATGGCGGACACAAGATGGCGGACAAGATGGCGGACAAGATGGCGGCCAAGATGGCGGCCAAGATGGCGAACACAAGATGGCGGACAAGATGGCGGACAAGATGGCGGACAATATGGTGGACAATATGGTGGCCAAGATGGCGGACAAGATGGCGGCCAAGATGGCGGCCAAGATGGCGGCCAAGATGGCGGACACAAGATGGCGAACAAGATGGCGGACAAGATGGCGGTCACAAGATGGTGGACAAGTTGGCGGACAAGATGGCGAACAAGATGGCGGACAAGATGGCGGACCAAGATGGCGGCCAAGATGGCGGACAAGATGGCGGACAAAATGGCGGACAAGATGGCGGCCAAAGTGGCGGACACAAGATGGCGGACAAGATGGCGGACAAGATGGCGGCCAAGATGGCGGCCAAGATGGCGGACACAGATGGCGGACAAAATGGCGGACAAGATGGCGGCCAAGATGGCGGACAAGTTGGCGGACAAGATGGCGGACAAGATGGCGGCCAAGATGGCGGACACAAGATGGCGGCCAGGATGGCGGACAAGATGGCGGCCAAGATGGCGGCCAAGATGGCGGACACAAGATGGCGGACAAAATGGCGGACAAGATGGCGGCCAAGATGGCGGACAAGTTGGCGGACAAGATGGCGGACAAAATGGCGGCCAAGATGGCGGCCAAGATGGCGGACAAGATGGCTGACACAAGATGGCGGACACAAGATGGCGGACAAGATGGCGGACACAAGATGGCGGACAAGATGGCGGCCAAGATAGCGGACACAAGATGGCGGACAAGATGGCGGCCAAGAAAGCGGACACAAGATGGCGGACAAGATGGCGGACAAGATGGCGGACAAGATGGAGGACACAAGATGGCGGACCAAGATGGCGGCCAAGATGGCGGACAAGATGGCGGCCAAGATGACGGACCAAGATGGCGGCCAAGATGGCGGACAAAATGGCGGCCAAGATGGCGGCCAAGATGGCGGCCAAGATGGCGGACAAGATGGCTGACACAAGATGGCGGACACAAGATGGCGGACAAGATGGCGGACACAAGATGGCGGACAAGATGGCGGCCAAGATAGCGGACACAAGATGGCGGACAAGATGGCGGACACAAGATGGCGGCCAAAATGGCGGACAAGATGGCGGCCAAGATGGCGGACACAAGATGGCGGACAAGATGGCGGACAAGATGGCGGCCAAGATGGCGGCCAAAATGGCGGACAAGATGGCGGCCACGATGGCTGACACAAGATGGCGGACAAGATGGCGAACAAGATGGCGGCCAAGATGGCGGACACAAGATGGCGGACAAGATGGCGGACACAAGATGGCGGACAAGATGGCGGCCAAGATGGCGGACAAGATGGCGGACAAGATGGCGGACAAGTTGGCGGACAAGATGGCGGACAAGATGGCGGCCAAGATGGCGGCCAAGATGGCGGACCAAGATGGCGGCCAAGATGGCGGACAAGATGGCGGACAAAATGGCGGACAAGATGGCGGCCAAGATGGCGGACAAGATGGCGGCCATCTCACTTGCATTGGCGATCGTTCTCACGTGTTTGATAGTATGCAATAGCAATAGTGATGGGCGCCATGAGGTGAGTGATAAAGGGTGAAGGGGGGAGAGGGGGAAAGAAGATGTCACCTCTTGAAAAACATGCTCTCCTGGTATCGGAAATATGAAAACAGCTGGAATTGTATGGAATTTCGTACCAGTCGATGGAAAGTTTGAGCGTGAGAGATGAGAGATACTTCCCATTTCATCCATCTCACTTGCATTGGCGATCTCACGTGTTTGATAGTATGGAATAGCAATAGTGATGGGCAAATTTGTCCCAAGCTGCAGATGTCACCACTTGAAAAACATGCTCTCCTGTGCATGTGCCACAAAACAATTGTGTGCGCGGCTATGGTTTAGTGGTTTTCACAGTTGACCAGCTGATTTGGTCATTGGACAAATTTGTCAGTATTTTGTCAACTCTCGTGGCCCTGCACCTAATGGATCAAAGAATGCTATAAAACATAATCAATTGTTGAAGTAGTTCAGTAAGTAGAAGCTCACCACAGAAATCAACCGTTAATTTTTGTTCATCGCCTAAAACATCGACGTGAGCGAATGATCATGGAGGTAGTCTTTCAACACAAAAACTTGACCTAGCATTTTAGTTTTCAAATGCTAAAAGCTATGCAAATCTAACCGACTGTGCATAACACAAATTATTATTATTATATAAAATTTGCGTTGTTTGTTTTATGGAATACACAATGGTAAACATTCCACTAAATAATAAATAAACAAAAAAATCGAAAGTCACAACTTAGTAACTCGCTCATTCTGTATTGAAAAATGTATGACAGCCTGACTACCCCTCACAATGCATCAGAGAATGAGCGATCTCCCGCCAGGATATGCAATATATACGCGGCATATTTACGTGGAGTAATTTGATTGGATGAATTTTCCTCTGCATTCGGCTCCATCTGGGGATCATTCTCATTGATGACGTCACCACTGTCTGTGTTTGTACCCGTGCTCGATTGTTTCGGCTGTCTTCCTCGTCGGTGTATCTTAAACATACCATGAGTACAACCGGCTTCACCCCGTGGAAACAGGATCGGGTACTATATTGGACGCATCATCTGATTGGTCTCATACACTGGCCTTAAGGATCCTGCAGCACAATCTCCCATGTATATTCCGTGCTACCGGTGATATCGTCACAAACACACATTACCCATCTCACCTGCAGTCGGTGTGTTGTTCCGGCACTGGTCAATACCTGGTATACGTGAAAGGAGGCAAAGGCGCAGTTCATCGCGAACAGTTCATGCGATCATACGTATGACTGAACATTCATGTTAGGAGATTGCGTGTGATAAATACTCGCTGCAGGATAGACAATATCGATTAAGTCCACCACCAACTACTGGTGCTTGAGTGTTTTGTAAAGTTAAGTTAAGATCGAAGAAGTATAACTGAGTGTTGCATGGCGAATCTCCCGGAAGCACACCGAGCGAACCAATTCGATGGCAAAGTGCTCCTTGGATGCTGTAGTTGTAAATTCCACTACGTGCAGCTTCTCGAAGTTGGCGCACGTATGATTGTAGCTCCATTTAGAAGAGTACAGGTACAGTGGTAACTGGTGTTGGTGGTGATATAACCGATTCCGATATTAAATTCGAAGATGGTGATGGCCCTGGCGGACCAATTGAAGAAGATGATGAGGGGCGGCCCAGCGGCGGATAAAGCGGTAGGCGAAGTAGGCCCCTTCTTACTGCGCTTTTCGCCTTGTCTCATTTCAAGTCCCCTCAATGTTCCCCTTCCCTCCTGCATCCTTTTTAAAATTAGAGGCCCCAACTATATTTCCGCCCTGGGCCTCCAAGGGTATTGATACTCCACTGCATATCAGATTAATTTATCTTGTACAGAAGTCCCATTTTAAATTTTTGGTGTAATTTAAATAAAGATTAATGCTATTGAAATTCTTATAGTTTATATCCCACTGTGTAATACACTGTACAGTTGTTCTCAATTTGGGCCTAATACATCACATCTGTCCATGAGGACGACCTAAAAGAACAGTCCGGGATGGGTTGTCTGGTGTCATTCTTATGACGAAGTCCAACGAAGACTGGGGAGTCTAATCCGCTGTACGACAGTCAGTTCGAGGTACAGGTCTTAGAGGTCGTCATTACAGCGGTTCCTCCATAGCCCATCCATACATACGAGGCCAAAAATCCTTCAGAGCATCTTTCTCCCGAACGCAGCTAAGTCGATTTTCTTCCGTTTTGGACAAAGTCTTTGAGACGTATTGTGAGTTCTGAAACTATTTAAGTTCTTTATAGCCCCAGCTTCGTTCGTAGAGACAGGTGTTTCGAGCGGGAAAATTTCCTCAGAAAGACCGGACACCGGACTGTTTATCGGTGATGTCCTTTAACCCAAGACAGGTGTAATGTTAAAGGTCGAATTATACCAAAAGACACCGGCGAGTGGTTTGGAAATATATTTGAAAAGCACTGGTTTACAAGATATTATAGTTGACAATTTTAATGGCTGTTGACCCGTGCCTGATCGAACTCTTCTTCAGTGTAAAAATAAATTGGTTGATAAAATCACCATCAATAGACATGAACCAGAGGTAACAATTGTGTTGCACTTTTATTGTAAAACATATGTTTTATTCGATTCAATTTTACCACCGTTCGATCGATTTGCAAAACAGCATCCTTCTAATGGTACCTTATTTAAATAATCATGTTTTCCGCATGCAAAACCCATCAATGCAGCTCGTTATTTCCGACACAAACAATATCATTTATCAAATTTCAAGACCGACCCGCGATTTACAAGACACTCGGGCGGCATCGTTCTATAACCGCACCGTGTACATTAGCACCCGCTAGACCGGGCCAAAATCCCTTCACCGCACATCCCGAAGGTCCAGCAAACAAGTGTGAACGGTGAAATATACGCATTGCAGATGCAGGATGTAGCACGACCGGGGCCAGAAAACTGCTACCGGCACATCCGGCAGCCGCTGGGTCGGCGTATGGCCGTGTATGGTGCGAAAGCTCACCACCGACTCACATCCGGTGTGTACCGAGGGCTACATTACAACACGTTTCGCTTCGGACTTCCGCCGTTATCCGGACCGGTGTTTGAAGTTGTCACGGCATCGGCAGACGGTTTGGAGCAATGTTCATTGCGACTAACCTCGTGACTGTCGCGCCATGTTGGACCGTGACCAAGAACTTTTGCTCCCCTCGGAAGCATTCGTTCTGATTTTGCAATGCAAACAAACAAAACATGTAATAAAACTGCCGGGCTGATGTGCGCGGGTAGGAAAATCGTTATCGGGAACTTTCCCTGCGAGTGTGAGCGGAGTTTAGCTGGCGTGTAAATGTAAACAAACGCAGAAGAAATGGAATTAATTTCAATTCTTTTCCGTTGATTATGAACGCTGTTGGGCAGACTGTTGGAAAAACGATTGCCTAGAAACCCACCCTGTCTGTTCGATCTGTTTGATTGATGATCTTTACTTGCTAATTCCAAAGCCCTTCGGATGGCGTGAAAGTTTTCGTGAAACCCTTCTCACCGCTCGTTTTCTTACAAAATAAATTTATATGATGCATGAGATGTGTTTCTAAGAAAGGAAAGTTGTTCCTTCGCATAAAGAGACCGTTGCGAAGATGCGCTATCTCGGAGCTAATCCAAAAGAGTTTGGTGCTGCTTTTCCTGAAGCTATCACAATAATTGGTTCGATGCGGTGCAAAACTATCTCAAAATTAAAACAAAGAAAATGCTTTCCCCTAACGATAGCCGGCAAGTGGGGTTGGGACCGGGTGCTTGGATGAATCTTCTACTTCTTCCATTTGCGGACTGGCAGCGCCAGGCCGGAAAGCGCACAAGTCTGCGGAAAAGCCTACCCAATCGACTGAGAATCACTTTTCGCACCTTATCGTCGTGGTTTGGTGCAGCCAAAAACTCATTTGAAACTCATTCGGCCCAGGGAATGGGAAGGGAAAGTTATCGTCCAGTTGACCTTTCTGTTTGTCGCTTAGTTCGGTACCGAAAGTTCATCGGTGTGTCCGGCTCGAACAAACCCGCAACAATGGTAAGCCGACAAACTTTATCCATCCATATCGTGGTTCAATCGTTGGTGAGGATTTGACATGAAATGCTGTCGTTGTTTTCTTTCCATTTCTACAATGCAGTGCTGTTCGGAACTGTGTCTGTGGAGTTTTTTTGGTTGTATGATGAAAAGAAAGAAAAAACCAACAGAAAACAGTTCCATCGTGCGTGCGAAAGAATCAATGACGAATGGGTCCGGAAGCGTCAAGTGACGGGACCCACGAAAAAAAAAAATGCACTACGAAGTGTGTCTCATGTTCGTTTGGTTTGGTGTCTTCATATTTGGAACGCAGGCACAGTTGCTGGCTCTCAGGGAAAATGATTCATTCTCTCTCTCGCTCGCACTCTCCGTATGTTGGAGCTGTCCATAGCGTTGGGTATCGCGAAAAGGGATGATTTAGCACCGATAATGGATGGAAAGCCACCCTTTGGTGTATCCGTTTCAGGGCTTAGCTGTGCGTGTTTCAATTTGGTAGATTAAAATCGTGATCAACGGGCGTTTCCATTCGGTGGGCCTCTGACCTTGGCGTTTATCCTTGTGCGTGGTTCAACGGTTCGGCAAAACACTTGAAGCGTAAGGATGTTCATGATTAAATGAACATTGATCACCACTACCCCTGTCTGGCACGTTGCTGTACGCAGCCTTCAGGTTATTTGTATTTTCTTCGTTAGAACGGATAGCCAGTCATAGCTAAGGGGGGGAAGTCGAGATGGGATTTTTCGTCGGTCCTGTCGTGTTCAGCCCGGTACCGCTACAAATACACTTTTGTATATTTGTTTTATATTTCAAAAATAGTCCCGAAAGCTCAAATATCAAGTATGTGTGCATAATGTATAAAAAAAACTTTGTAACATTTTTTCATCTAAGGCTTCTAAGTGAGGCCCCTGGGGAGAGGGGGAAGGGGAGATTGGAAAGTGGTGTCTTCCGCGTGCACCACTGGAAGGTTCCACTCTAAAATCTGTTGTGTCTGCAGTGGGCCGCGAGATGTAGGAAACTTTTACCAAACGAGTTCAACCCTAAAATCCGTTGTACCCTGCAAAGTTCGAAGGGGTCGAAAATAGGTGGTGATGTTGGAATATTTAGTCAACCACTAAAGTAGGCCATAGCATGGCTCCAGCCGGGACATTGTAATTTTTGTAACTAGTTGTTTTGAACGCATGTGACTGTGTACTAGCTCCTCAGTCATGAGAGACCAATGCAATGGGGATAAGCGTTGCCCATCGGTGTGCCAATGTGCCATATCTCTAGCATCTGGTTAATGAGTTCTCTTTATGGACTAGTTAACCGGAGTCTCACTTACGCAACTACTACCTTGATTTGCATGAAGGGAAGTGCGAAGATTACTGCTGTGGGTCTTAGGTCAAGGTGTCCTCCCTACTCAACCCTGAGTAGGGAGGGATTGCTGAACCTGCGATAAGTGTCCCTCTCATTTCTCAGACGTTGACTACCTAAAGTCCTCCAAGTTAACTCCACACAGTATTCGGAGTATGCAAAAGGAGTGGTCGCTTTGAACGCGAACGTTTGACACATCCCGGATGGTCAGCGTCCAAAAGCCAACGGTGGTAGTTGACTGATGTATTGTGCGCCAAGTGTACAAAACGGTGTCCACATTAGTTGAACGCTGTCGATGCGTTCTCTGAGTAAACCGACTCTCGGCCATTTACAGTTCTTTGTGGACAGTTCTCGGTTTGTGGATATCGTGGTACGCGTCGATGCAGGGGCGCGCCACGTGGCCAAACCCGCTACTGTAGCCGACATGGAGGTCTAGCTACCTTGCATCCTCTAGTTTATACTTGGATCATACTTTGCCTATCACGAGGGGAGTGGACTGAAGCAAAGACGGTCGCCACTGGTCAATGCCTGCGTAGATGTCGTGATCATCGCGAACGCCTGACATCTAACCAATGTACAGCGCGCGGCGCCGTAGGGATTTTGTTAGCTTCTCAGTAAGGACAAATGTACCTAGGAGGTCTATCGCTGACGTGAATGTTCTAACGTACCATCCGGCATAGGTTCTGAAGCCTAATGAGTTGTTAGTCCCTAGGCGCGTGATTGTCCGTAGGCGCGTCCGTGATTGTATGAGTAGATAATAGCTCCTTTCATTGTTCAAAGCTTCTGCCAAAGAGAGCTCTGAATAGTGTGTCAGAAATGTAAATGAAGATTATTTGGTCTCTCAATCTGCGTTTTCCTGTCTATTATTTTAACAATCTAACATTATTTACTCAAGCCTACCTTAATTTTAAACCTCGTCGCTTTATGTTTTAAATTTTAAACTTAATTTGTAACAGCCACTACCAAAACTAGTAAGTAAACTACTTCTGATGATTTGTTCAAACGTCAAGTGTCACACCGAATGGAAGAAGTTTTAAATGGTAAACAAATTCGTTTACGCCCGATGTGATTAATCGTTTTTTTTTTGTTTTGCTTTCCTATATATCCGAAGGCCAAATACTAGTTTTCTGGCCACCACAGCATAGTCGCAATAGAAGAAATAAGCTTAAAGTGCAGCTTAACCTAAAGATGAAGATCGTAGATAAAGTGATCAATGCGCTATCCCTATAAAGTTGTAGCAATAGACCAGAACAGTGCAGAATTCCATGGACAAGACACGATCCTCAAAAGGCTCTAAAACTACCATCTAATGACCATTTTTTAATAGGAGTTCCGATTAGAATCCTACTGTTTAATGTGTTTTCTAATAGCTTTCATTTTCTAATTGTTAGAATAGAGCATGGATAGAATAGGTTGGAGATGAAACGATAACTGGTACAGAACTCCTCGTCCGAGTTGGAGCGATAACGAATTTTGGTAAGGGCAAACCACCCCTGTAAAAGCACTGTGCACTGAATGTGTGTCTATCCTTTTTTGGCTTATCTTTGTCTTTTCGTTTCCAGAATTGTTTGTTCCCTGATTTCACAGTTGTCCTTCTATTTCGATATTTTCAAGCCTATCCTGTCTTAATCCTACCTCATTACCATTTTGTTAGTAATGTGGTCTTATTCCTAGAGGGCGCTCAAATCGCCACAATTTCTTCAGAAACCTCTAAACTTGATTTACCTTTCACAGCCATGATATAATTTATTGAAGAATGAAATATTTAGAGTGGAGTATACCAGTTGAGTGCTCAGTTGTAGAAAAAAAAAATTCATAAATTAAACTTATGATATGTTCTAAACCCCGTAAGGCCCGATCTATTCCACACTTGTCACTGATTTTGCGTACTCCTGAAATTTTGAACACTGTCCGTAAATTAATCCACACGAAGGCATCAAATCGACCATTCCTGCGAGGATATCAAACGGCGAACCAAACACAATTAACCGGACAACAACAAAAATTCTAGCCAGCGATTCCGCTACACGTGTCTGGGACAGGGTGCATGCGTACAGCATAAACCAATTTTCGTAATGAAATTCGTTAGCACTGCTGGTTCGTGACATCGGCGAACAGCACGCAGCCAGCAGGTGAGGTGAGCCACCCAGTACGTAGTGCACGTCGTGCCAATAATGTGATGTTTGGCAGTTTGTGATGTCAAGCCGGGACTGCAAGTCAACGCACAACGTGCCATAACCCGTGTAGTTGGACCCGTATGTTCCGATGTCGTGGCTATTATCACTGGTTATTATCATAAATTAAAGGCAGCCACATCAGTGAGCATCATGGGATAAGACACCGCGACACGTGCGAGTGAGCTAGTGAGTAGTGAGCAGTAACGGCGAGGTGATGATGGTGAGCTTCCTTCCGACCGTACGATGAGCTAATCGACTGCACGACGGAAAGGAAAGCAAACTAACCGCCGACAAACGCCTGCGGTGATAAAAGTAGTTGATGAGAGCGCATTAAGTAAGCAGAAAGAAAGTGAAAATGAGCTGCTTGTTGTCTTATCGTCCATCGTAAGCAGTGTCGCGCACATCAAAGACATGAATGGTGTATGTAAAAAGGAAAGAACGCAACAGCAAAAAAAAGAATCAAATGAAAGCAATGCAAACATGCCGGGAGTATCCTTTATTCTAGCGGGAAGTGCGAAACAAGAATACAAAACACCAGGCACGGTCACGGGCGCTCGGAATTCTGGTTCAGTCGAAGCAGAAAGATAACAACAGCTTCTTGCACACCGTAGCGTAACATCTGCCGGTGCCGGGCACGCCGGTATCCCGTGAAGCAGGAAATAAAAGAAGCAGCAGCAGTAGCACTTAAGGCTCAGGTATTTCTGCCTGCGGAGATGCGCCACACCAGCGCAGCGTTAGAGATTGGTTCGAAATTACATCTGCTGCTGCCATTTTCCACAAAGTACAAGACTGCGGTTAGAGTCGCGTTTCTAGCCATTTGGGAGATCAGGGCCAGCAAGCAGAATGCAACAATGCTGGGAGAGCACGAACGAAGGAAAGCGTCAAGCACTTGGCGAAGCATCCATTTACTGTGCATTTCTCGACTACCTCGTTCGGTTGGGTGCCATCGTCTGCTTCTGCACTATTAAGTATTTAAATCTTTTCACGGTACTTCCGCTTTTAAAATGCCACAAACACAAAGTCCTGTCGCCACGTTCGTCCATCCGTCCGTTCCTGGAGGAATCGTTCCGCCATAAACAAAAAAGCAACAGTTCGTCCAATTCCGGTGTGCCGTACTTGCCCAAGACCTGATATTCAAAATATCGAACTGCACCGTACCGGAACCCGAAGTTTAGTCTGCCTGCGAAAGCTCCGGCACGGGAAAGCTCAACCGTTCGGGAGCGTTCGGGTAGTGTTCGGTTCCGTTCGTAACAGGGCAAACATCCCCCATTGCATACATTCAGGCTGTCAAAACCATTCCACCCTTTTCGGCACGGTACGTACCCCGGGCTCGAACGCTGTTGCGCTTCGCCCTACGCTACGCTTGCGGAACCGCAACCAACACCGCAAAAACCCAAGCATCATCATCGGGCGGACGACGTTCGGCAGCGGCCACGAAGCGCATAAGATTTCCTGGCCGAGCAGGCGAGCTTATGCTGGGGCTCCTTTTTTGGGGGTACGTGCGAACGAGCGAGCGACAGTTTGTTGCTGACGTTTGCCACGGGATAGTGTGCACTCGTTGGCCGCTACGGGACGTTTTATCGCCGGTTTTGTTAGCCCAGAACTAGAACCGACTGCGCAGTCCTTGACCAGCTGTTGGGGCAGTTTCGTGCGGTACGGGTGCTTTCGTGTGCTCGTGCCGTTACTGTTGTGGGTGAAGAGCAGTGTCGTGTCTACTGGTGACTACTACTCCGAATTAGTCTCGTTAAATAGTAAAACAAATAATAATAGATTGTGGAAGTAAAAATTGTAGAAGAGTATTTAAAAATCTAGTTAAGTGCTGTGATGTTCATTCATTAAAACAAACCCCTTCCTTCCGAGCGATTGCAATTTCCAGTGGTGTGTGATCGTTCGAAAACCTAAAACCCCCATTCGTAACTGTCACAAGTGGTTCGTTGAAAGCTAGTAAATAGCGATAAGTGAAAAACTGGTCCGAAAAAGTGTGAAATTATTTACCGAACATCGAAAAGTAATTACTCACACCTGGGACTCACCGCGCGGTTGCTGCTGTGGTATAAGAGAGTTGTAAGAAGAGCAAGTGTGAGGCGACAAAGGAACAGGTGCGATACGTCCTTTCGGAAAGGTTTCTGTGCGGGAACTTTACCGTACCGTGGAAAGGCTGGTCAAATGTCAGCTGTTATTTATTACTTAAATGAAGAGTGAAAATTTTCATTCGTTGTGTAAATGCATTGAAAGTTCTTGGAAGTTGAATTGGAATTTAACGATTTCACGTGAAATAAAACCTAAATTAACAGAATCAAAGTGAAGCTGTGAAGCTTACCATAAAATCGTGATGCATTATTGAATGCAAAAACAAATATCACTTAATAAATGTAAATTGAAAAAATAACGAAAGTGAGAATTGTTTAGTGGATCAAGTTTCTGTAACAAAGCGTGCGGCAATCGAATAAATCATTCCAGTGTCGATTGTGTTTGCCTCCCGTTTCGTGCGCTGCTACCGAATGGCCAACGAAGGGTGCCACCCTCCAGCCCTTATCGAACGTCCCGGCCAAACCGGGTGATGATTAGTAGCGAAAGCCAATCGATCTTCGTTAAAAAGAGCGCCTAAGGCACCGCTCAAATGACGAGTACGCGGTTTCCTTTCCTGCGTGCCGGCGCTGTCTGAGGTTTGGAAAATTGGAGAAAATTTCGGTTTCAACTTCGCCATGTGCGGTGCGCGTCCGCCATCTGTTGTTTCGGTCGGTTAATTTGATGGGAAAATCGTCTCACGTACGATCGGTTCGGGGTGGGTAGTGAGGAGTGGCTGCAAAAGGGCAGGTGGGTGTTACAGTGACGGAGAGATCCTGCAGCGCAAGTGTACGGAATCACATCGCGGCAATGGATCGCACCGATGCCGAGCAACAAGCGCCGTGCCAAGAACTTTGGCCTGCAAACAGTGCAGAGTGTGGTGGTGTTAAAAGTTTGAAATTAAATTAACAAAAAGAAAAATAAAGCCAAACAAACGGGAGTGTACGAAAACGTGCCCAGTGATCCGTAGGAATTACGTGAAAGATTTGATCCTTTCAAAGAGCGCTTGTGTGGAAGTGAGTGTTAGTGTATTTGCGTGTTACGTTACGGTGGCTAGTCGTTGAAAGTGTGTACATTTGTGCCGTTGTGTTGTGCTGTTGGTGCTATCAGAATGATCCAGTGAAATTGATACTGTTGGAGAATAATTCAACGCGCAGCGAGGCTGAGTTTCACTTAAGGCGCACGGAACAGATGCTGTGAAGTTACTACAATTCACTAGCCTGTGTTTTTTTTTCTTGGGCCTACATAATAAAGTTAGTGATCCTTACGGAGCGCTTGCTGTGAAAGGTTCTGTTGTGATAGTTTAGAAATTGCTTCCAAAGTTAATCTTCTATAACTTGACAACGAACATCTTGGAGCCAAAATTTTAAATGGTAAGTATCAAATAGAAAAAAAATTGTATTTGGTATGGTATGATGTGGAATGATATATTTACGTTTATCTGTAGAAGTTATATTGATAACTGCGATAATGTAAGGAAAATTGCATTCTACTACTGAAATGGGAAACTTCTCCATAGGACTCTAACGAACCTTATTAGTTTCTTGTCAGTGTAATTCTTTCATAATACAATGTATAATTGTTTTACAATCAAATTCGGGTTAAGTTTTTATTTTCCGAAGTATGAAATATGACTTATTATTACTATATAGTTTTCGTACACATCCACAATATTATAACTATTTGTGTTTTATTGTATCCTTTTTCGTTCCTATTCCTCATTTATGTTTTAATACTACCATTTTATTTTCTTTTTAACTGGGTTTTTTTTTGTGATGTGTTTTGTTGTGATAAACTAATTTTTTTGTGAATTAATCAGGTTAGGTTGAGAAACTTTTGAGTCCTGAGCGATTTTGTTATCAAATTATAGAAAACTGATAGTGAAAAAAGTCGCTCGAATTTTTCAATCTTATTTTTTGTCGTCAGACTTTCAACTGCCTATACAGGTAACGTTCCAATATTAGCTATAATCTGTAGTTTTAACGCTTTTTAACCAAGAGTAGAGTTTCAATAGACCAACATCGAGACCTAAGGAATGAAACAAGCCATATACACATAAATAAATAAAAATAATCATAAAAGAATAAATACAAAATATGCAAAAAAAATAAAAACAATTAAAATAATATAATCCAATAAATGAACATATAAATAAGTAAATAAATATATAAGTAAAGAAATAAATAAATAATTATATAAATAAACAAACAAACAAATAAATAAATAAATAAATAAATACATACATACATAATAAATACACAGCTATAATTAAAAATAAAAATTAGGATCATAAAACAACAAATAAATTTGTAATTTTTGTACATAAATAAATAATTAAGTAAATTAATATTTTACTTTTTCAGTTTCTTCATTTGTTTCATATGTGATTAAAAATATTCAGCTCTTTTCTTCATTTGATGAAAATAAATCGTTTAACTACGTTTCGAAAGCAGTTTTATAATCTCAAATGTAGTAAAATAGGATTTGTAAATTTTAGATTCGTAGACACATCTTCATTTTGACTTGAAGGCATGTGAACTGCGAAAACAAACAACAAAACCATACCTTTATCAAACAACACTGTCAACTGGCGACACATTTCTACCTTTTTACCTTGTGCTTTACACTAGTTTCTTTCAATATTCTTCGTCCCACCATGCAGAGTATTGTTAAAAGGTCGCTATCAATTTAATGTACGGTAAACGTGCAGCTGGTCCACCGGGAGCCACCGGGAGACAAATTGCAAATTCTTTCGCTAACTTGGTACCGGATCCAGAACACAGAATTTCCCTGGAATGGGCACAAGATATGAAAATGTGTGATGTTGTGCTCCCACGCAAACCTTTTTTTTGCGAAAACTTACACAGGCAGCAGGCACAATGCTGGGCTGTCGGGTTTCCTTGATGAGGCAACAGGGATGCTGTTTGTCGGGACGGTTTCTTATCCGGCAAAATCACGATCTCAATCAGCGCGCCACAAACATGAGACCTCAAACGACTTGATGATTGTAGCACCCGATTCGGTGTGAGGTTGTTGTGTTATGGACGTGTACCTGCCGGTCGCTTATTGCGCACTGTCAGCACAGAGAAGTCCCTTAAGTGTGTGGCATTTTTCACCTTTCTCGCCACGAACTGTTACTCCGGTACCCTTTTCCCTGCGAATCGCATCGTGACCACATTGTTTTCACGTGGGAATTTCACCTTTTTCTCATAACCATCGCGGAAAGGAGAATAGCTTGCAGTTTCGTGTCGGGGAAAATCTTTGCACACGCGACCGAGTATTTATCGTGTAATGGAATCAATTTTCCATTTTGTCTCGCTGTTCGCTAGGTTGCTCTTTTCCTTCCACGTAGCTAGCAGAATAGCGAAGAGTACAATAAAATGTAAGCTCGCATTATTAAAGCACTCGCTTTACAGTGCTCTTGTGGCCAGCATTCGCCAGGAATTGGGTCGCTTTAGTACCGGACTTCCCCAGCCAAGGGGATGTGGAGACGCTTATCCGCAGATCCGTTCCGGGACAGTAGCCAGCAAAATGGGATGCCAACGAAAAATCAATTGGGTTTCAGGATGGTGGCCCTTCATAAAAAAATACGCTGCATGCCTGCAAACGATCGGGAAGTGCCGAGGGTGACCGATAAAAAAATCTGAACCTCAGAAAGAATTATTTTGCTGTTTAGTGATTTATTACAAAGTGCTCCTTTTTGTGTGTGTGTGGCATGAAAAAAAAACACTTGCGTTACATTCCCGTTGTGCTAAGATTCCATCGTCTGGTAGAGAAAGTTCTCCAATCGAACGGAAAACGTATAGCTTCTGGAAGGCCGCCTGCTCGTTTGCCCTAGCGGAGCCATTTTTACCTTTCCATCTACAGCAAAACACCTCAGCTGTGAAGCGGTATCAGTGCGAGGGCTTCAGGAAGAAAATCCTCTTACCGAAGACACACTTTAACATACGACCAAGGACACCGCTTTTATTCAGTCCACTGACCAAAAGGGCTTTTTTGTTGTTGTGGTTTCCCATACACTCAAGGATGGGGGGGGGGACGGTCGGACGAAAAAAAATGGTAGATTCGTGCCGGGATAGCTCAACGCCCTCATGCGGTTTATCTCGGCTGCAGTCAGCATAAATCCGAAACGTGCTCCGAGCCTTTTAAAAATGGGTGTCCCTGTTAAGTAACTTCAGAGACCACCCGTAGAAGGGAAGGCGGGCAAATGGTTCGTTAATTAATTTAAATAAACACAACTCATGTAACACACTGTTGGAAGCTGGATAAAGCAAGACCATAACTTAACAGTTTATGTTTTGAAATGAATAAAAATATTCATAAATGTATTAACACACGTGGTATTATTTTAGATACCTTTTTCCATTTTAAATAAATAGATATGTGATAAGCACCTATTCGGGCAATATTATGATCTTTATATTCCATCAAAAATGAAACATTCATAATCTAAAATGACGAACGCATTTCTATCATACCAAAATGATATATCTTAAAACTTTTGCATCTAAAATGAACACTTACAAAATTCACTAAAATCCACTTTTGCAGTACGTTTTCAAAATGATTGACAATTCGTCATGTTTTGGTAAAAACAACTCAGTATAAGAATATAAAGAATATTAAAGCGTTTTGTAGTTAGTTTTGCAGAAGAACAATATAAAGTTATAAATTATGTTATTTTCTATTACTTCAATCTGTTGACTTAACTATCAGTTAAGCTCTCATTCCGTGGAAAAGCTCATTATGGAAAATCAGATCTATTTCCGTGTGTCCATAATTGGTACGACAGAACTCTTCTCGCCTTCGCACACACTTCAGGCTTCTAAACAACATATAGCATCACCTAATATGCCTAATCTCTATGTAGTTGACATATTGTAGCCATACTTGTACAACGTACAAATAATACTTAAATTATCCATATTTAGTTCCATCATCGTAAGTTTCATATTTTAAACTTTGAACCTCATCGCTGTGAACTTTCTCTCACTGTGCACCGAAAAAGCACATCAAGAAACGGATTGGTCGTGAACCTGTTCCGGTTTGGTCCCAAATTTTTAATGAAACACACCCACGGGTGGGCTTTAAACGATTTACTTAAAGGTTATTATCAAAATGTCAACAAAACGTTTCGAGGGAACAGTCAACGGTTGCGAAGTGGCCAATGGAAACGAGGAAGGACATTGTGACGAACCTTCTACAGTTTTATCACGCTCTATGGTGGTATTTCAACGAACCGTAGGTTAAATCGTATCGATTAATTAACTCACCCCTGCCTTAAGGGTATTCAACCGTTTGACACATTTGAGCCCCTGGTTTCGGTAATGGCTTCGAGGGTGGAGATTTTTTTTTGTGTTTTAAGCTCATAAATATCCTGAAAATTTTCCAATAAACGACCCGTTATCCCTGGAGCTTGAGCATCGATCGTACATACATTCCTGCCCGTACGACACCGCTGTGTCACGCAAAGGTTCTCAAAGATCGCTTTTTCGTTAGTTTTTTTATTTTGTTATTTGGTTCCTGTTGGCAAGTAAGTTATTTTCATTTCCCGCTGGCACGTGGTGTTTTGTCCAAAAACCTAACAAAGGTGACAAATAGTTGACATCCCGCAAACGCAAACTTGAAATATTTCACTACCACACACTCACACACAGCCACAATGAAAAGCATATTGTGGGAGAGAGAGCGAGAGAGCGATAGCTTGTGATCGTTGTTCGTGACATGTGGTTCCCAACTAGTCACTTTCCGGGATCTCGACCCTTTTTTGTGTTTGGTTTCTCTCATCATTACCCAGCCGGACGATGGAGAAATTTTCCCACCGACCCACTGTGACTGTGTGGGATTTAGAATTCATAGCCAAAAGGATACTTGCATCCTTTGCTGCTGTGTCTGGAATGCTGCAACCATTCGTCATTTATTTTTTCCCCCTGTTGAGTTTAACCTCTCGGGTTTCCAACAGGCAACACGACCGGACCGGAGCCAACCGGGCTAATCCAGTAGAACCTAGCAATGCTGGCGTTGCGTCAAATGCATTTCGCGATGCTTCTTGTATGCCATTCGCCTTACCCGTAGGCACGTGAATTATGAATGCAACAGTAGAACATTCAGACCACTTTCTATATGCATACGGATTGGAAATTTCCTTGCTAACACACTTTTTCGGCAGTGGAAACTTCATCCTCCGGTGGTGTGTTATACTGTTTTGGGCTTCAATTTTTTGGGTTCACCGGTAGGAAATAAGGAAGCAGAAAACATTTCGCCATGATTATGGTGATTGTCTGTTCTAGTGCCTTTTTTTCACGAAGCATACCAAGGCCTATTTTTCTTTTGTACGTTTTACGGTACGGCGCGAAGCTTTCTTGTGAACTGCACTTTTAAATATTTCATGCTACGGTATGGCAGCTTCCGCTGTGTGTAAACTTCTGGCGGAAAGAGAGTAGACTCTTTAACATGTTTTCACAAATTTGCCAGCCAAATGTGAGGACATGCGAATATGTTTCTTATGTTAGAGCTGAATAACGAACCGACCGACGTGTGAAGAAGGAGCACCATTTTGCCGCATTGCAGTGATAAGAAAAATCGCACGAAGGTAGCAACGTTCTACATTTTTGAAAGCATAATTATTGCATGTTGTGCTGTATGCTCACAGTTATATGCAGTTTAATTATATTATGATATTAAAGTAAATATTAAGAAAGAAAAACTATATTTTCTGTATATACCCAAACGAATTATTTTTGTGATAAAACTATATCTACACCTGCTGTTTATATTTCCATGAATGAAAATATCAAATTAAAACTGTGTTAGTAGCGCTTCAAAGGTTGAGTATTCATAAATCTAAGCATCCATAATTTTATACAAGTCGTGAAAGAGAGCATACATAGAGAACATTGAGCAATTTGCTGAGTTAACCGTGATTTCACTATTAAAGAGGCAAATAGACTTGCTCCGGTAGTTTGAAAATGTCATCAAAAAGACAATTAGTGATTCAGTCGGCAAATTATTCTTGTAAATTTCCTACAGTTAAACATGTCATTAAAAAGATTCCCGATGATGCAGTCTTTTAAGGCATCCTAGACTTTCAAGAATATTTCTTTTTGAATTTGATATCGAAGTAGTTTTTTTCTCGTGAGAACGAATACATTTTATAAACTACATTTAATATCTTACATGCCCGATCAGAGAATTAACTCGACTGCCAGTAGGTTTAGTTTTATTTTGTTATGGTACCGTGGCCCGTTGATGTATTGCTAGCAGTGTCGGTCTTCACACGACATTACCGGTTTAACACCCCATTGGGACCAATCTCCCGTACGCTAGACTGACTATACTACTACGGCTAAATAAAGTCAAAGAAAGCCAGAAATGGCCGACATCTTGAGGTTGTTGTGCCGGAGACGAAACGAACAGATGGAAAATAAATTAACAATCAAGAGTAACTCCTAGACCCTTATAATATCTTCAACTACTAAAAATAAGATTATCATGAACGCAGGCATTCACTTCTTCTACTTTTGTAGGGATATTTTTTCATTAGTAAAGATATGATTAACTATTTCGAAGCAGACTACAGCGGTACGCTCACGACAAATTGTGTCACAATTACTGAACAACTTCAGAATGATTCTTTGTGACTATTCTGATAGAGTATCCACTGTTAAACGCTCCGTCAAAGTTATTCAGATTCATTGCAGCACTTAAAGGATATTTATAGTATTGTACGAACAAAATGGAGCTTTTGTTTGACACCCAAGAGACTTTAGGACTTGCTATAAAAAAATGGTACATTCTCTGAGATTTCTTTGCGAAAAGATGATCAATTAAATTCTTTCTTGATTCTATTCTTATTCTTAAAGTATTCTTTGAGTAAATTTCGGTGCTACATTTTTGTTTATACAAAACAGTTTTGTTTTTTTTTACGAAGAAGTTATTATCTAATACATAAGAATCCATAATAATAGGTGATTAATCATACCCTAGAATACGATTTAATCACGAATACTAACAATCGTCACCGGTAACATTTAACATCGTAGCTTATTTCGACGATCTCTTCGAACTCCCAATCAAACCTGCATCTCAAGCTAACGCATCCATTGAAGCGTTATAATGAATGTTTGTATCTCAACCAGTCTCGCCATCGTATTATCGGTTCGGTCAGTAAGTTAATTAGTACAAATGTGCAACCATCCACTGCCGAAATTTGCCGACTGTGGATCGGATAGTCTGCTACAGTTGCGCCCACCAATGTTCGTCCCAAAATCTTTCCCTTCTGTGCGAGAAAAACCCCATCCCTACGTCTGAACCACGCGGGAGACCTTAGTCCTGGAAGGATCAAGTGTCATTAGTTTGAGGTAGGCCAATTAAGACAGTTAACAAGCGAGCACTTTCACATTTGCTCGAAACCGTGCGAGAAGCAGTGCGTCTTAATGAAGACATGAGGCGTTGGGATATATCCATCAGTATCCAACCGAACAACTGAACAGTATCCAAACAACAAGTTGTCACCTTGTTAAGTAACTTCCTCGGGCCAGACTGCCGTGTTAATGTTGCTAATGTTCGGCGAAATGGTTTAATAGTAAATTAGACTTACAGAAATAGTCCATCTGCATCGTATAAAGTGGAGTAAAAGATAACATTGAAGTAAGTTTCATGTCCTTTTAAAGATATTCAGACTTAAGGCTTCTGTATGTCTCCCTTAAAACCATCATTCAAGACGGATCTATTCGTGTGCACTTTAAAACTATATCCATTCGTAACCATAGCTAAACGACATAAAACCCAACGTCAATGCTTTGCTGCAACCCAACATCCCTGCAGATGAGAAGAAACCGAACGGCAAATGTGAAAGATTGCCTCGGTCTTGAGGGCAATCGAAAGGATTCCCTGGAATGGAATGGTTTCGCAAATACGGCAGGCAAATCGACGCTACACAAATCGAGCGGAAGAGAAAGCACATCTTCCGTCTTGGGGGTTACCGAACGGGTAAAGTGACATTTCAGGGAAGAAAAGTGAAACCAAGGCAGCCACTTTTGAGCTTGCAGTGGAATAAATTGAACCGTTCGATTGGAAAACGGAAGGAGCAATTTGTCCTTGCGTTTCTTCGGGCTTATTGGATGGACGGACGGGCATTGTATATGTCAGAGATGATGGATCGGATTGAAAAGATACAATCTTCCATTTCAACCGTGGGTTATTGAAACGAACTTTGTTCTTAAATGAAGTTTATTTACTTTCTTTGAATCTCCTCTTTACACATTCAACTGCCGCTCCGCTCACCGAACGCCAAACTCTTTCTGCTGAGTGGTATCGCAGATCCGAACCGTTTGAGGTAACGTGCTTTTAATGATCTCGTATAAATAAGACAGGAAGTAAACTTTAATGAGATAAAGCGCTCTTCTAAACGATCCACCCGGAATGACTTGAAAGAAAGAGGGAAGAATTTCCCGGCTTCGTTTCGCCACAAATACAACGTTCTCTCGTTAAAGCCGCATGCACAACTTTCCAGTAGCTACACAACTGCTCCAGCAGATTCGGCTGCTTCGATCTCTATTGATATTCAGATATTCGTTCGTTCGGAGGTCATTAAGCGTGCCACGCAACCCTGTATCGTCCATTACTCGACGCCTAATGAAGCGATAAATTGTTCGCTACTTCTATCGCTTCTTATCTTTTTGTTCTTTGTGTTGTGGATCGTCACCTAATCGCATGTAAGACAGATGGACCAAGTTGTGCTCAGACCGTCGGTTATCACGCGAAAGATGTTTCGGTTTTAGGTAAAGAATAATGGTATTCATGTAAGATAGTGAAGGTTGCAGACGTGGAGTTTTCTTTGCCGTTTTTTGTACATTTGCAGACTGGTTGAACGATTAACTGAAACTACTGTTTGGTAAAAGCGGAGAACTCTTGTTTACGGTGTACGGCATGTAGCATCTTTTGATGGTTTTTAGAGCGGTCATTACATTTTGCGACCCATCCCATTGGCCAACGACAAACCCGCACGATTGCAAACAATATGGTCGGGAGAGTGTATTGTTGGTGATATTGGAAAACTTACACCCCATTACATACTAGTTTTTTTTATGTTCAAATTGTGCTCTCGACCGCAAATGGGAGATCTCGTTCACTGCACTTTGTAACACTGGGCACGCTGGTTGTATGCGCGGCCATAATTTGTTTTATTCTTTATTTGACATTAGTTATATTTCAGTACAATTTTTCTTTAAATTTGTACTAGCATTAAGCAAAGTATTAATAACGCCAAGGAGGATAATATCCAACGATTGTGAAAAATTGCGTTTTCAGTCGTTGTATTAAGCTCTGTAGAATGTAGTTTGCATCAAATTCTCCACTGAATCACAACATTGATTATGTCCGGGAACGAAGACAGTTATAAAAACTTAGTAAGAAAAAAAAATAATTCCTTTCATTCACAAAACAAAATCACCACGATATTTGAAAGTCATCACCAAGCTATCAAATTACCAGGCAACAACGAAATAGTAGCCGAACTAATCGAAAATTGAGGAGCAGCAGTAGATCATAGAAATCATCGAATTGATACTGAGGTATGGGATAGTGATTAGTATCTTGGTATCTTCTACTATATAAAAGAGAGGAAGCAAGCTAGAGTACAGCAGCTTATAAGCAGCAACAAGCTTGACTGCAGGAGTATAAAGATTATACCCTTATACTACAAGGTCGACTTGTTTCAATCGTAGAAGAGAGAGTTGGAAATTACCAGAGATGGTTCTGAATCGGAAAACCAACTTCATATCAACTTCATGATCATATGAGCATCTGAGATCTTCAAGCAGATCTTCAAGAAGTTTGCGGATCAAAAGTTCCACTCCTTTCATTTCTTCATTGACTTAAAGCCGCATACAAGATCATTGCTTTCCTGTCAAAACTTACCAGTATGAATTAGCATAAATGACAATGACCATTGTCACATGTCAGAAGATGTTTAATGGAAAACTCTCAGGGTCTCTCAGGCAGATGGGCAAGCTTGTCTATTCTTCAACCTAGAGAGGACCATGTGCGTTTCGGAAGAGAAAGCTTCATGGACCATCTTCTATAATTCAATCCCGATCTTGGCATACGCTGATGACGTAGACCTCATTGATTAATGGTTGTCCTACGTAGCGGATGTTTGCCAGAAGATCGGCAATAAGTTGAAGAATAACGAGACTCAAACCAAATTTACAAACAAAGCTTTAACCGCAAACCGATAATTAATGGATGGAAAAAGTTTAAAAGAATATTTGAATAATTTTAAACAGAATAAAATAATTCTAGTTAATTCTTCAAACGACAAACATGGGGTGCTGAAAGATTCGAAACGCCGTTGTAAAATAAATCCTTTGGAAACATATCAAAACTATTAAAAATATAGGTTCTTAATCCGCTTTCATGATTTATGTGGTAAAAATATGAAAAGAATCTAACAGAGATAATAAATATTATATAGCTATTGCATACTTTTCATCCTTTTATTCGCTATTTGATAATATCTATTTTTGTTTCGGCCATTTTAAACACTTAACGTAACAACATTAAACTTAATACATAATGTCACATTCACTCCACCGTACCAGTGTGAAATCTAACAGGGACGCTCTTATTGTGCGATACTTTTGCCTAATCTCCTCACTGTATTCAATGTGTCCCATCTGTCTAACGGTAGCGAGTCGAAAGATAGTAGTTTAAAACTATTTTCTCTACTACCCCACACCGTTTGCTGCCATTCCGTACCAGCTCCGAGCGTTCCACTTCTAACCAAATATCTCGAAGCATTTTCATGTACGTATATGCTTTTTTCATTTTTTCATCCTACGGCAGTGCCGCTCTATAATACCTTTTCGTATCCCTTCATGATGGAGGAGGCAAGCTTTTGTTTAACTTTTCCATCTCGTCTCGTGTGCTCCAATCGTGTCCCATGCAGTTAGTTCCGGGTTCGGTTTCACTCTGTCTTGTTTGCAATGGGAGGGTTTCAAACAAAACTCACCAGACGCTCAGCTGCAAACCCGGCGGCAACAAATAATTTCACAAAACATAAAAGAGTTGTGTCGCACAAAATCAACCGAAAACAGAAAAATAAAAGCCGGCAGATGAAAGCCGAACAAATCCTTCCCGAGCTTACAGTAAGTTTATTGTAACGATTTGTCATTGGAGCTGCATTGTTTCGTCTGACTGATATGGAAAAGCGAACTCCACGTGTTGTTTGTGTAGCGCTGGATGGCGCTTTCCATTTTCCCACGAGTGGCAGATCCTTGAAGTAATTCAAGTACGCGAGACACTGTACGCGTGGGACACTGTTGCTTCCTTTCCAAGGATTCCCCGTGAAATGGCGATGGCTTTGTGATGGTGAATCAATCCGCTGAAGAATTCGCGAACCCGTACGTGCGCGCCTTTAAAGATGCCCGCAAAATTTCCACTTCCGTGGCACGAGTAGCGAGTTTGTTATGTTTTGAGGAGAAGGTTGAATGTATGGTTCCATTCGCTCGGTCACAGCTTGTTCTACCACCGCTCTTGACGTCATTACGAACCACACCGGGGTGAGGGGAACAGAACAATAGGGCGACACCGTTTACCCATTGCGCGCGTAGCACGGTTCTTTGATTTTCCCGTCGACTGATCTCCCACGAAATATGCAGCCTGGCTGTGGGGAATAGACGAACCCAAAATTTTCGAACGCCAAAGGTTATGAAGGTCTTCTGCCTGGCGAACGTGCCCGAGCACAGGACATGCCATCGTGTTACGATTACCCGGGGCCCGGTGGTGGATGGTTCCATTCCCTTTGAAATCAAATAGCATCACTCGCTGTTGCTGATGGTTGCCGTTTCGAAGGTACTTTGAGCGTTTCACACGGAAAAACCGACACGCTTCAAATGTTGCTTCCAGGGCCAAGTTTCACAGTAGGTCCTGATGGTACTGCAGTTGCTCTTTTTTTTTTTTCACTCTGCCTTTATTCTTTTTTTTGTTTCAGCTTAAGCTTAGGATAGTTTATAATTTTCCAACAGTGTTTTCAAAACGATACCATCAGCAGACATGCTTTGGGACCGTGTCAACTAAACTGGTGCAGGATTACTCCCAAAAAAAACCCTAGATGTCTGGAGGCCCGAGAAAAAAAAGGAACCTTTCAATGTTTCTCTCGTTCTTCGCTTCGGCTTAAATGGCCATAAAATGCATGACCGTATCCATACCCCCTCACGACCCATTTCCGCAGCTCATTGCTTTTTAAGCTCGAATGCAAATGGTGACACTTTTTTCTCCCACTCCACCCACGTGCGGTGCATGCGATAAGCGGTGCACTTGACACATACCAGAACATACCATTACCTGCTGGCTGCCACCTGGGCGAATCCTACGCTAGCCGCGCAACCCGGGTCTGGGTGGAAAGCAAAGATAGCGAAGAGTCAGTGGTGTGAAATTAAAAGCAATCCTTATGCCGCAGGACACCCGTGTTGAAGGTGTTATCCGCTGAGAACCATCCACCGTGGTTGTATTATGAGCCGTGTGAATAGTTTGTTAACTTTTACGCCGAACGAGCGTGAAGGGGGGGGGGAGGCGTACATTACTTGCGCACCCGTAATTGCGTATGTCTGCTGAAATGGTGATGTTTGTATGCGAGCGGAAATACGGTGAACGCTTTCCGGTGGTTGCGTTCTCAAGAGAGTTACGCGGAAATTGTGCGCCTGCAGGAAGGCAAAGTGCTGCGAAATGCTGTGTACCAAATGAAATTGCGCTTACGATGCCGGGCGATCTCGATTAAACTTCAGCTAGCGTTGTGATGTAATGAAGTGCTTTTATTTATTAACTCTCGTTTTAAAGCAGTAGAGAACTGTGTTGAGGTCGATGAAATTGGTATGCACTAATATTCGTAGTTTGCCACTACCTGGACTGTTAATGGGGAGTTATACCACAAGCAGTGTCGGCAGATGCGTCTGCTGTCTCTATAGAAGCAACAGAAGGACCCTTTGATCGTTTGACATGATCTAGTTTCGTGACGCTATTCATTTTTTTTCCTGCATTGGTATGGAGTTAATGAGATTACTTTCGTAAAGAAGAACATGAGCCCCGTAATCGTACTCTTAATCGTAATCTTAAGAATGCATTAAGAAAAAGAGACCTTAAGTACAGAAGAAACTGCAACCAGATGCTGTGAATCGGCGAGCAAGAACGGATATGGTGATCAATGACTTACGTTTTATTGTCTGATTGTTTTGTGTTCTTGTGGTTGGAACACAATTAAAAAAAAATTAAAAGTCGCAAAACGAGTTTAGTTACATAGGTTACACGTTTATTACATAAAAGAACTAACTTAACCGCCTAGCCTAATCGCACACGCATCCTGCTTGACCGCTTGCTAATTGTTGAGTCCTTGGTGTGTGCGACACGATCCGCGATGGCCGCGCCCTGACGTTGCACGTGGACCGCTGTCAGCCTAACGTCTGATGGTTTGTCACCCGTAGTGACAAACGCAGGGTGGCATGTCGCGCAACGTTCTGTCCACAACAAATTGTTACTGCTAATATAACCACACAACATCAAGAGCGTTATAGTGCAATTGAGTTAATAATGCGAGCCACAATGGATCCACATTCTCTTCTCAATGTTATCGCTGGCTAGATAGGGCTAGAACAGTGGTTGGTAAAGTACGACATTGTGGCTCTTTGTCGAAAATGATCCATTCCGTCCCAAGTTTTATTTAAGTGTCAAATATTACCACGAGTTGTAATTTCGATTTAACCTAATTGCTTCATGAGAATAATCGACCAAATTTAGGACATTGTTGAAAAAGAACTAGAGATGTTGAAACTTGAAAGAGGAATTCCTTGAGAGTTAGGATTTTTTTCTATCCATCCAATCCGTTGCGTTCTTTTGTCTCTGTTACTTAAGCCTGATCTCATGCTACATTCCGTTCCATTTTTTTCTATTTATATCTGGCATCGAATAGTTACCAAAATTTTACATTATTTTTTGTACATCGAACATTAAGTATTGGTTAAGTAATCAATTGTAGAAAATAATGCTAAATAAGCCATAGGTAAGAATAAAACTCCTCAAAATCCACAGTCCACAAAAGAAGACATCTTTAAGGCAACATGCCGTCTAGTAAGAGTGTAAATCGATAAAAACAATATAAATTAGTAATAAGTTTATCCTTGATTATAATGTACTACTTGAAAAAAAATCTTTAAAGTCTGTAGTAACGTAAAGATAGCTGAATACGAGTTGAAAATAAAACTCAAACATTTTAATAATACCCACGTGTTTGTTAAGCAAACGTGACGTAATTAGTCTTTCCCACCCAAGTTTTTGTTACTGATGAAATTAAAACAATTTTGCTCAAGATTACTTTGTACAAAGTGTACTTCAAACGGTAGGTACTCTCCGTCATGGCAAAGTTTGTGCTCTACAGTATGTAGACTTTAACCGTTAATTTTACATCCACCTAAACAACCGCCCAGACATGTGCTGAGCCTCGTTACTTCCCTATTTATCCTCATTTTACTGTCGCTCCAAAGAGCTTTCCCCCTAAGGGGTTCTTATCTAATTTATGCCAAGGACTAGCCTGCCCGTCCCAATGCGCGCAACCTAACGCTCGGGCTCGTAAATCCCAGTCACCACACAAATACGAAAACACACACACCCACACACACACACACGGACAAGTAAACAAGGCTAAAGAGATACGGCAAGGTAGCGTCACGAACGGAAGCCCAAAGTCCCGGTGCCAGAAATTCGCTGCCCCACTCGCTCCTGCTAAAGATTTACAAATTATTCATCCAACATCCACGGTGACATTAATCAACTATCAAACCCATGCAGCCAGCCAAAATGGCGTTTGCGCTCGTTCGGAAAGTCTCGCACCGTGTGGGAAGTTTAACGTTTTCGTAGCTCCCAGTGCATAGGCGAACCGTACAATATTAGGCTAGCTTACCTCTGAGCACCGGGAGGACTTTGGCGGAGCACACGGAGGTTGGGAAATCGAATTTTCTTAACATCGCATGCAACATCGCGTGTTACCCGCATTACCTTTCGGGTCGGCACGGGCAAAGTTGCACGGGCCGTTCGTGCAACTAATTTCCTCTTTATCCTTTTGCCATTTTTCACGCCAACCGCGCAACATACGCTGAGGTGGTGCGAGTGGTCGTGTACGGTTTCTGTTTCTGTTTCGACGTTTTTTTTTTTTAGTCACACCCACGGAAGTCGAATAAAGCTTAACGAGCCACTTGGTCACTTTGCTTGTGGTCGTGGTCACAAAAAACTTCACAACAAAAAAAAAACAATCTCTCAGGGAGTGGAAATTCACATCCCAAACAAATCGATTTCCATGCATCGCAGCTGCACCGGTCCATGTCGTCTGGATTATTTCCCGTTTGCCTGTGGGTAAGAATTTCCACTCAATTTCGTTCAATTTTGCTCCATTCCTTGGGGCGGTGCGGTGGGAAACGTTGTGCGTCCCGTGACGTCTGTCTGACCGCCAGACCGCATTAGTTTGGTGTTTTAGAGAGATGGAAATCCGATTGCTTGCTTGCGCTCGTCACACACGGATGGTTTCCAGTTGAACGTACCACAAAATACCCCTCCAGCTGGACAAATTCGGCGTACCGTATTCGAGTGCGTACCTGAAAAGGGCGGCCTAACTTCTGAGACGCGTCGAACGTAAATATGATCCGATCGTGTGGATCTGACTTCTCTGAGGCTTTTCTGTTTCGACAAAGGCTTAGCGTAGGTTTGCGAGTCGAACAGCATGCTTAAATCTCAGCTTCGTTCAACCATCGGTGGCGGTACTGGAACATCGGCTTGTACGCTTGTATCGGATCGTATCAAAATACCGAATTGGATGCGTTTCCTTTTGGCCCTTGAAGCAGCAACAAAAAGCAATTGCACGAAACGAACAGTAATCGAACGGTGGTCTACGGTGTGTCCGGATCGGGAAAGGAAATGGCCAATGACCACGCCGTGCTCTAAGGCGCCCAATTCGTACGATGACGAACAGCGACCAGTACGGTACATGACAGCAAATTCTGGCTTCCAGCTTTTTTTTTCTTTTTTTCTTTTTCCCATCCGTACCCTTGTTTTGTCCTTCTACACGAATCCTTTCGCCGGACTCGAGCTGCCCGGGTGACAAACCGGGCGACCGAACAGAATGGGAAACCAGTGATAAAAACGTATGGCAATCCGGTCAACTAGCGCCCTGGATATACGTCGCCTTCGTCGGTTCCCAATAAATGAAAACGAAATACCCAAATTGGTCCCCAAACTTGAAACGACTTCCGAAAACGGGTAGGCAAAGAAACTGGTGGAGTGGCCAGCAAAAAGGCATGTCGTTTTATAGCTTCTAACCATGCAATTTTCATTCCATTCCATTTATGGTGATATACGATCGTTGTTTTCATCCATCCCTGCCGCCCGTTCAAACACACCCTTACCCGGCACGAATTCATTTTCGGTTCCTTTGCACACACAAAAAAAAACCCCCCAATGATACTTTCACTAGATTTACTTTGCTTCGTGTTTGGCTATGTTTTTTTTACTTTCGGTATGGAATTTTTAGTTACCGGTTTTTTTTTGTTTGCTTTCCTGCTCGTCGGTTCGATGCGATGCAATTCTTAATGCGATTGCTTCATTTGATTGCGTTGTTATCGGCAGTTCTGGTCGGGCTTCGATCGCATAATTCTTTCCTCGTTGAGGTAGGTTTCTCATCCTGACACTTGAATTTCCGTTCGCATTGGAGGTAAAGCACCGCTATCAAACAAGTATAGAATAAAAGGCAATCTCTATGGATTATCGGGGTGGAATTGGTTGTGTCGGTGGCTTTATATGTGGCTTTTATTTATATAAAATTCTTTTTTATTCTTTATGGTTTAAAATGATTTCTATGCAAATGGGACCCTTGCAATATTTAGAATAATTTTAAATATTAGTTTTGTTTCGTAGTGTGTAATGTGCAAGATGGGAAATATTGTACCAATATAAGTGCATGACTTTTCATAAATTAAATAAGATAAAGTTGTTGTAAAGCCTACCACAGAAAAACAAGTTATTTCTAATTTGTGAAACTTTTTGTAAACAAATTTCTTGCTATAAATAAATGGTTAAATATTGCTAACGAATGGCCTTATCTGTCTGATGAATCTGTTTGCCATGGCAATTTGGAAGTAGCTAATGTTCGTAATGAATGTAAAGATGAAATTCTTTACATATTCGATAAATAAAATTTATTATTAGTTTTTTTGGTTTTTAATATAATGAAACTTGCCGCAAGTAGTCAATTTTAAAGTAATTAAATTAAATTTATTCTCATATGTTCTGATCTCAGATACATAATCATTATACCAATGGAAAGACTCGAAAAAGATAAAATGATTTCATTTTAACATGTACCACTTCAATTTGAGTAGAGTCCACTAACAATCCCAACTTCACAACTTGAACACTTAAACTTGTGTTTTAGTATTTTTTCCCTTCTATCTGTAATCGTTTTTTTCAACATTTTAAAACAGAAATACATTTTGTGTTTAAGATCATTTTGCTGCGGAATTCAAACTGTGTTACGATATTAGACAAGTGATTTTATCTTTCCCAAACCTTTTACTTAACTATTCTTCTGGAAATCAAAGTGAGGATGTTCCTGTTAACGAATCATGATCTACCTTGGAGTGACGTAGAAATGGGTCCGACCTAGTGGTGTATTAGTAATGGCATGGGATTCACTCACCAGTACCGGTTCAAAAATCACATCGCTTAGTAAATAAAGTTAAACATGAAGACTCTCGCTGCATTAAGGTCCAATTTTGTATTTTTGTAAAATCTTTTTAAAATCGTATTCATATTCATATTCGTTTTGACTTGTAGGTTTCTAGCTATTCGTGTCCTGCCAGACTCTCCCGTTATTCGCTACTCTCCATTCGTTATCCTAGTTAACTCTTAACATCGTGGACTATTATACATCACAGACTACAATATGCCTCCAATAAATCCTACTTTTTGAAACCCACTGATCGAAGATTCTTTATTAACCTTTGATTCTGTATTTTTTATGATTATTTATATACCTCTTTACTAAATAATAAGACAAATTATGTTAAGGTACAGGGATGTAATATTCAAGTAAACAAAAAACTTCTTTCTCAAGGAATACCCTCTAGAGTTATCTATCTGTGTTATAGCCTGTTTTGGTGCGTTCTACTTGCGAGTAGCTGGAGGCGCCCAGTACTTGACGGCATCAGCCTATTAAAGTGCGTTTAAGGATTGAATTTTATCTCACACAGTTCTATGACTGTAAACAAATGTAACCTCAAAAAGAGACAACGTGTTTATAATTAAATACAGGGTTGGAATTAATGTACTTCTTCAACCTGTTATAGCCTGTTTTGGTGCGTTCTACTGGTTCTAGATGGAGGCGCCCAGTACTTGACGGAATCAACACATTAGAGTGCGTTAAAAGATTGAATCTTATCTCACACAGTTATACGACTATAAACAAATGTAACCCTAAAAAGAAACAACGTGTTTGTAATTAAATACAGGGTTTAAATTAATGTACTTCTTCAACCATTACTACACACCGACCTGGTTGCAAATTTCTCACCCTAATCGTTCATTAAATGCTAAGGTAATTAGGTAAACAGCTCTCTACGGTGCAACTTCTAACGGCTGTCATCGTCTTTATAGCTTCAAACGTGAAATCCCTAATCAAATCATCAGCTAGGATCAAGCAGTATCATAGCTCTTTTCACGCCTTCATATACCCGACGAAATGAGGCAAGATTTACCCAGCTCCGGGCTGTCATTCGCTTCCTGAGCTTAGCTTGCAGTTGGTCGTCACGATGTGCATCGTGCCTGAGAAAACTGTCTTAATGATAACGAGAAAATCCTTCTTCAAAACGTATCGAGAACGTTAAACGGTGTTAGATGTTAGACTTCCCTTTAACAAACTCTTGTATTTGAAGGAAACAACATGAGATTCGTCTAATGTGTCGAAGTGTTTATGACATTATTATGGTGTATTTTGCATCTTTCCTCTTTTTACACAAAATTCTAACAACTTATTCAATTAGTAAGTTGAAAAAAAAAGAAAAATCGAAGGTATAGCGTGAGTCTTTTACAAATGAACCTCATTGATGCAACACCAACCGAAGTTATTTCTAACTAGACCCTTACTAAAACTAAAAAGAACTGACCGGTCTTGTTTTCTTCGAAAACGTTCACCCAACAATCGTCTGGCGAGTAAGGATTAAGTATTAAGTAAAAAAATCTAATTAAATTCCTCTTGGTCGACTGGCTGAGCAACAAACCAACCTTCTAAAATTTCGAATCGTGTTGCTCGGATAACAAGCCGTATTTAGTTTCTTTAATCAGCAGGTACAACCATTCTAGCCGATTAGAACAGCGAGATAGCACAGTTTATCTACGCAAACAAACGAAACTTCGATGCGCAGCGATGGTGCAAGTAGTGGGAAAGGAGAGTTCCGTGTTGAGAATGGGTTTGAAGTTTTAGCTCCAGCAGCAGACAAACCGTTGTTGCCGACTGTTGGCGTTCGGTTGCTGACGGAACCATTGTCTGTGTGTTGTGTTTTTTTGCCGTCTGTGAGAGAAAAGCTAGATAAACAACAAGCTGTGTTTTCTAAAGGCAAGATGATAGCTTACTGTCTTTTAATCTCTAAAGGACAGCCACAAAAAAAAAGCAAGAAGAAATTGAGATGATAGCGCTTGATTCGTGTCTTGCACAATGCGAATGATGTACGGTCAGAGTTTTGGAGACAAAAAGAGTCCGGTTGCCGCGTTTGGTCGGCAGCACACAGTTGCAAACAGTACGAATGCTAACTTTAGTGCAGAAAAACGCCCATCAACGAGGTTGGGTCTGCACCGTGATCTTATCGTTCGGCATCTTCCCGAACGAGCATGTATTTTATGTTACCTCTTTTTTGGCCGGTCCTGGTGGAGTTGTTTTTCGACCAAAATAACTAGGTACGCCGGGCAATTTCTTTGCGGCCCGACAAGATAAATTACCACCCCTTTGCATTTTCAGTCGTCTGCTTTTAGTCCGGTAAGCGGCACCGTGCCGGTCAAGCCGAACAACGAAGTGTCGAGTCGCTAAAAGCATCATGTTCGTCGGAAGTCAACCGCTCGTGCGGGGTCGGTTCGGGGACGTTCCGGTTTATCGTACAACTTTGGGTACAAATTGCACACTGCGCTGGAGCCTAAGTGAACCTATACGCCGTCGGAGTAATTCCGAGACAGAAGCAGCAAAAAAATACGACACGAGAAATGAGGTTTTTAGGACGAGCGCAGCAGCTAAAAGGAGAGTGGAAGCGACCGTTCGATGGAATAGAAATGGGTTGTCGGTGTAAAACCGCACGTCCCGAAATTTATCGACAGCCATTGCTTCACGGTGTGGCGTCGTGGTTTTGGGCTAAAAGCCAAAAGCGTACCGCCTTTTCATGCAACACGGCTGGGAGCAACACTTTCGCTGGGCAGGGCTGCCCCGGGGATGGAATAGATGAGCGGCGATTAGTATGCCCGTCATGTATTCTAT
Source organism: Anopheles moucheti (assembly GCF_943734755.1). Classification (NCBI taxonomy): domain Eukaryota; kingdom Metazoa; phylum Arthropoda; class Insecta; order Diptera; family Culicidae; genus Anopheles; species Anopheles moucheti. The sequence continues at coordinate 74,339,740 of NC_069140.1, forward strand.
CAGAGTTGAAGATGAGAGATTTTGTACGCATGTTTATCTGCCGATCGTAGCCATTGTTAAAGTGTTTTGTTTATGCGTGTTTCATGGCGAAGATGGTGAGATATTCTAGATCGATACGAGTCTTATTGAAATAATAGTCTATTTGTTTAGAATTACAAGAAACGTAAGTTGGACAGATATTAACGATGTTGAGCAAATAATTTTGTGAAAAAAGATAAGACGTTCAATTATTTAGATTAAATTAATTACATTAAATTACAATTTAAACCAATACCATGCCTACCTACAAGTCGTTTAGCAATCTTTTACATTTTTTTTACAATTTTTTTTACTACCACGCCTATTCTGTTCATGTGGACGACCCAAACGGACTTTTCTGGCTGGGTTGTTCGGTGTCATTCTAATGACATAACCAGTCTAATACGCTGTACGCCAGTTAGTTCATGGCACAACTCGTAGGGTTCGTTATTGTACTGGCTTCTTCATTGTACTTCCACACATACGAGCCCAAAAATTCATCTGAGTATCTTTCTCTCGAATGTGGCGGAGAGGGTGTCGCGCGTTTTGGGCGAAGTCGTAAATTCATACATGAAATAAATACAATAAATGTCGATACGGCCAGGACGTTCTAACGAAGCAACAAAAAAAGTACAATATACATAAACATATATTCGAACAGGTGAGACTATGTAAAAGCGACTAAATAGGTAATGTTGATAACTCACATCGTTGTCAGATATTGGAACGTTAGAACGAGAATATTTTATATATTTTGTACACCTCCAAACTTAATTTAATATGTTATACTTCTGATGTATGGTGAATGGACAGGCAGTTCTCAGTTTCAGTCATATTCTAAAGCTTATTAAAATTTGAGTATATTCCTTTTAAACTAAATAATAAGAACAAATTAGAACTTTTTAATCACATTTATAATAACTCTAATAACTTGATATAAAATATCTTGTTGAAACATATCCCTGAGCTTCTACTAAGGTATCAAACAAAAAAATTGATTTATTATACTCTTAAAATCTCAAGCATCTGAAATGGAACTAAGTTAAGTATTCAACTAAACAGAAGCCATTTTGTTGTCTCACAGCGCATACCGATATCCACAAAAAAAAACCATAACCAAGCACACTTTATTGTAAATAACAATGGCAAGGAATGAAAATGAACTTGCACAACGCGTGCACCACCACCGCACGCCACTGCAACAATTTTCACTTCAAAACTCCTTGTGACGATTTAACAAGCAGCCTGTCTGCGTTCTGTTGCTTGTCGTAACTACGACAACAGCGCCTGAAGAAATGCTGCATAATGCAGCTAAAAGTCATTCTTTAAGTCGGACGGAATGCCCGTAACGTTATCTTAACTGGAAATGTCTTGTGAATTTTCCGCAACAAGAGCCGGGTAGCAAGATTCACAGCGTTTCTCGGCCCGATCCATTAAGATCTTTCCGTGCACAGCACGAAATGGTGCAACTGTACAATGGTATGGAGGTATATAAAGCTGATGGAATGGGTCGGATAAAACTAAAACTCGCCCATTCTTTAAACTGATGGGTTTAATGCAAAAAGCTGTCAGAGTGAATCAAGCTGCTCAGGGTGCATCAGAAGGTAAGTGAAATGAAACAAAGCAAAGTTCATTTGTGAGGCAAGATGGTTGCATGTCTCTTGAAAGGAAACCGTTCGGAAAAAGGTTCTTGGAATTTAAAACCTTTTAGTTATCTAAATATTTGGTTTTGAATTTTTTTTAGAATCAAAGCTAAGCTCAATAAGCTCAAAATTTGTTTAAATAACAACATTTGTGACTAGATTTTACATTTTAAATTTAATTTAAATCAAAATCCCGATAAGCATCCTTGGTTGTTCGCAGGTTAGAGAGAGGCAGTTAGATCAAGACCTCGATAAATCATTATTTAATACACCAACATAATGGCCTGACCTTCAAAAACATGGAACCATGCTTCAAGTTCTACAAGCCGCATTCGGTATCCAACAAAAAAAAGCTGCGATTCGTTTCCTCACCGTTACACTCGATATTGTTTGCTGCACGGGGTATTCATTTCAAACGATTTCCACAAATCCGCCGGAACTTCATCCCGTATTGTGTATGGCTAAATAAAAAAGACTCCAAGCAGTGGGCGTCTTCTTGTCTCCCATCGAGTCTGGAAATTCCCAGTCTCCCTTTTCGAAAGATAACAACAGATAATGATGATGAAAATAACGATAATGTTGCTTGGTACAACATTGCGCCTCCGCTCGGTGAGCATTGCCATCACTTCCGGATGTATGTTCCATCAGCTCCCTTCGGAATTACTTTGATCCGTTTGGATGGCTAGCAGTTTTTCTGTCCCCCTTCTGACCCATAGCGTGCTCCCCGGGCTGACCGTCCTACCGGGCATCGAAGCCAGGCGAATAGATTACACCCAGAGCGTAAGAGAGTGAGCTATTGGAATGAAGCATAACTTTTACCCTTCGCTACCAAAGACACACCAGCCGGGAGGTCGCACTTTTACCACGCAGTGACGAAAAATGGCCAACCGACCGCAGAACAACCCGGGGAACACCCCGAAACACAGGACGGATCCCTCGCACATCTCGGACATTTAATTTAAAACTTAATTGAATTGAATTTTATCCACTTCAGCTGGTCGCGGAACGGAGTGCTTCCCGAGTAAAAGGAACATAGAAATAAAACGCCTTCCAGAGGCATCCGGTGTGAAACGGGGGTTGTCGGGTTAGGGTTTTCTGTGGTACGCCGCCTGGAATGTTACTTCCCAAACCCCCTCCCTCCGGGAGCCCGGACCAACACTGACCAGGCCACCGAAACCACCATTGAAAGCTATCGTCATACCAGCTGGTAACAATTTCGCTTCTGCTCGGTTGCTTGCCTTGCGTTTTCTTCACAGCAGTTCAAGAATGCAGCAGCTCGGACGTGAATCCCAAACGCGGATGCTACTCAATCCGACCCGAAAGAAAAAGGGGGATTTTTATCGCTTAAAGTGTTGTTTCAAGTGTCGTCTCATAAAGTGGAGTGAAGCTTGGCGCAACTTTCTTCTCCTCAGCGCAGCGCCACATTCGATGCGCTCAGCACACTTTATCGAGCGGCACGACTCGTTTATATATTGCCTCCCCATAAGAGCAGTTCGAGTTTGGCTCACAAATTGCCGAATTAAAACAGTGCTGCCAGTTCCACCGAGGGGGGAAACTATTCTCGCACGGTTGCACGATGCAAACGGTACGGATGATTTACCATTACTTGTAGTTAATTGTCATAAAGTAGAGTGACTTGGTTCGTTTCACTTCGGGCTGCTTTATTTTTGCAAAGCGACTATTTACGAACTCGTTGCTGGGTTAGCCTGGAGGGGAGGTTTTACTAATGGTTGTTTTATGAAGTAAGTGCAAATGGAATAAAAATGGGAGGCAGCATGTTGCTGTCTATAAATTAAAAAGGTTTGTTAAAATAAAATTAATCTTAGCACACTGCATCGTTCAGCGATGATAAATTGTGTGGTTTGTAGTGCAGCTTGTTTCTAGTGGTTTGCTGCTGTGTTGGTGTGCTGGTATTTATGAGATAGTTTCAAGGCCTGTTTTTTTTTGTTTCGTTAGAACGGCCTCCTGGCCGTATCGACTTATTTTACCACGTAGCCGGATAGTCAGTCCTTGCTACGGGGGATTGGTCCGAATGGGATTTTGGTCCGGGCCGTTCGTGTGAAGACCGGCTCCGCTACCATCATGCCACCGGGCTGCCCCAAGGACTGTTTTTATATATCACAGAAAAGAGTAACTATTTCAGGCTGTTTCACTTTGCATTGTGGTGGACGAATTTGCTTTATGAATCCTACATTCGTAGCGATAAGTGACGACTTTAACAGTTATACACTAGGGACGAGAATAATGACTCTTTTCAATGAATTGAATCAGAGTCAAAGAGTGAATTTAAAGATTTGAAACCTTTACTCACTCTTTTGAGATTCATTAAAAAAGTATTACTGTGCATTGATGTTTTTATCACTCTTTTGCGTGCATACTCACTCTCACTTTCTTTGCCGAATAGAAACTCACTCTGGAGTAAGTGAAACTGTTTTATCACTCTTTAGATTATAACCACTCTGTGAGAGTGAGTAAAAGAGTATTATCACTCTTTGGAGATTGTAAACACTAATGATGAGTGAGCAAACGTGGTTTGTCACTCTCTTTGGATTTTACTGCCCGAGTGATTACAGAGTGATTATGATCTAAAGAGTGATAAAACAGTTTTACTCACTTCTGATTGAGTTTCTAGTCGGCACAGAGAGTGAGCGTGAGTATAAACGCAAAAGAGTGGTTAAAGGAGTCATATAAACTCTTCGTGCTGATTTATACTCATTCACTCTCTCGAAGGTTTCAACTCACTCCCTCAATCTTACTCAGCGCGCACATCTCTATTATACACTATGTCGATCGTTTGAAGGTTACAATAAAACAACAAAAATATATTTAACTAAAAAAAATATTACTATATATTATATATAAAATAAATAAAATAATTACGTATTCTCTTTAAAAAACTAAACTAAAATAAAATAAATTATTTCAGTTAAAACTAAGCAATGAAAAGCTCATTTACTTGTATGCTTTTTGTTTGGCATTATTCAAGAACCTAATTTTTATGACAAAAATAATCCAATTCAGCGTGGAAAGCATTTTCCTTTGGCGAATATCGCAGTAATCATGCGCGGCTCTTGTTTGCACCAAATACTACCTCTGCAATAGTGTGTCATTGAACCGACCGCGGTGACATCCGAATGCCTTTCCGCATGCGGGCTATTCGGGCGAATAACAAACAAAAAAATATAGCAAAATAATATTCTACAGTTTGCGTGTCGTACTTCTGTATGCGAGTTTGAATATTGAATGTTTTATTTTACGGCTTGTTTGATTTTAAATATTGAAGTGAAAAATGAAAAATTAAATCTATCGTATTGGCATTTTGCAGTGAAAAATTAGAAAGTTATTCATACAGATATAATTTTTATTAGCAAACTCACAGTCTTTTATTCTTTTGTCGTGGCGTATCCGTCGAACACTCGTGCAAGTATATCTTTTTTCCGATAATTTCTGTACTTTAAATGTGATAATGCTGTAAAACTCTTTTGTTGTTTTCGTTCGCTTCGAACATTTCCCCCCGGCTCAGGTGCACCGTGGGAAGTTGAAACGTGTTCATTCCATTACGCGAATCTATTCCACACCGTACCAGTGATCTTAGCGTTGAATTATTCATAACTCTTGTCGAGCAATCTTCGAACCGGAAAGTCAGAGGAAGTGTACAGCCATCGACTGTAGCATAATATTGCAATGATGGAATATTTACAGTAGCCGGTTTAGACTTTGCCTATTTTTAGGTTTCAATAAACCGTTAAACTAACTCCAAGCCGACAGGACTCGGCCCAGATTATCATCAGCATTCCACCCCTCTCTAGCCCCACAAACTATAATCTCACCTCACATTTCAAAATTATCTTTGCCAGTAGCAACCGTCACTTCAACGAATCAACCGGCCTTCAAAGCACAAAAGGTAACAGATTCGCCATTGTTTTGTATTTTTGTCTATTCGAGCAGAGAGCTCGTAAGATGAAGCTGTACACACCATACCGGTCTTAGTATAAGCTCGTTGAATCTTATCCCTGAACTACCGAGAAGCATGTAGACATTTACCGTCGCAAAAGTCAGCAGAGATAAAGTCACTTTTTGAGCTTTTGTGCAACAAAACAAAAAGAACTTCTGGGAAAGAAGGACCAAAAATTATACAGCCCCCTCCCGTTTGCCGTCTAGGATGGGCTAAGACTATTTCAAGATTATATTTACCACTGTCAACAATAGCTTAACGTCCAACGCAATGCTGGGACGCATTCAAGTACCCTCCCCGGTGACAATTTCCTAACCTCCTGCACGAACCTCCGAAACTGCATCTTTATCTGCACGGAAACCAAGGCAACCGTTGCCGAAACGAAGCACGGCTTACAGGTGCTGGACTAATCTGGTCTATTTTAAGCAAACCATACAGATGTTCTGCTTGTCACAAATGTTGTGGCACTAAGATTTGAGGCAACTCGATGAAGGATGGTTTTTGAATGAAAGAACCATTCTAAGAATCCCTTTGCAGACAGTATCCTCCAGAAGTCGTTGAATGTTGCCCAAACACAATCGAAAGTCCTTCAGCACGGTAGAACGTTTGAGGGTGTCTATATATGCAGGACAGTGAGGGAGAGTCTACCCCGGACACGGATAATAGCCGTACGGTGAGAGTACCATTAAACGAGAACTCGAGAGTTCGACCAAGTGTAAAGTGAATGCTGTTGCAATCATGATCATACAGTTCGCTTCCTGTGTGGCTTTGCCACTACGCAGATGATGACAGTGATGATGCATACCGCCGGCACGGTAATTCATCCTTTCACTGTAGCCATCCTTTCACCGAACATTCTGGGCAGTGCCTGCATATGGAGCAACTTAGACATATTACTTCCGGATTTTCCGGTGCCTTCCGTCCGACGGAACGCCACAGCAACAAAAGGACGATTCCGAGTACGATAAGATGTAAATTACACTACCCAGGACTACCCAGCTCCATTAACGCCTCGCAAGGTACGCCGATCTCCCATTGCTCACCGCGCGGATAAATGTAATCAGCGTGATTGAATGAATGAACTGGGTTGGAACCGTTTGAAATGATTTCATCGGCCAACCTGTCCCTATTCCCACGTGCACGACGATGGACCGCTTTAAAATGTTTTCATTTACGAGAAAGCGCACCATTCTATGGTTCGAGCAAACGCTATCGGGCAGTTATCGGGCTTACGTGCTCTGTTGCAGGTGAATTAGCTTTAAACGAAATGGACACACCTGCGATGGCACGCCATCACTCAACGCGCGTGTGTCTCCGCGTCACGTACACGTTTGGCCGAATAATGGGGTGGCTGTTTGTGTTGAGTGCTTACCTTTGGGACCAAGAAAAAACCGGCCATCATCGATGATGAACGAGATGGACGCAGTGTTATGGAGGAAACGGGGTTCGGTTGTTCACCACGTTTGACAGCTCCATCAATGGACGGTGTTATGTCGAAGCAAGATCCTCTACAAACACAATTTCTCATTCTCAGGTTTAGCATTAAGGATGAGGCTCGTCGGATCATACCTATGTCCACTTGGAAGCGGTGTTCCGATATCAAGGCTTTCGGGTCGATAGAACGAAGCAGACATCTTATCCGTTCTTGGTGTGTAATGTCGGTTTCGATAAGCAATAGATGGACCACACCGGACCAACAGTTTGTCCATCATCGGTAGAACCATTTGCTGGACAGATTGCTTTCAGGAGTAAGTGTTTGTCGTTAAAATATTGACTGGTGCAAATGCAAATCCTTCGTCTTGTGTAAATCGATTCCATGATAGATGTTTCATGGTGCACATTTAACGATATTCTTTGGATCGCTGCAGAATACAATGTCCAACGTTTGCTGATAAACCCTTGCCGCACACAGTGCAGCGGGAAGGACACGTTCCACAAACAATCATTAATAAACAAAGCTACATTTTCATGTTCCTGTACAATGTTATGATAATAAAATTAGTATGGCGAATTGTTTGCCCAAAGGATTTCACACCCTTGCACCGGGAGGTAGGGTTTTAACTATTGTGTTGAGGAAGCGATTTTCATTTACGACTCTGCTGTGTGCGTTTGGGCGTATGGGGAAAATCAAAACTCCGGAAAACCTTTTTCAGAGCAAAAGGCCATAACGGCCGTTTGACGATTTGACAGAAAATTGACTTTCATCGCTGGTTTACCCCGGGAATCTGGCATGTTGACCAACTTGTAAACGGGACCCGTCACTTTACACCCGCGCTTGGATGCTTCGGGAAAGTGTTCCATAAAAAAATACATTGGAACACCACACAAAACCGACGACGTTGGCAAAATCCTGACAAAATGCGTCCCAGAACCTTTCGATACGCAAATTGTGTAAAGTGTTCATGCCATTTCCGAGCCCGATCGAGTGGAACACGCACAACCCGTCCACCGTCCACCATGTCTAGATGCTTGGACGAGCTTGAGACGAAGGTCTCGTGCAAAAAAAAAAAAAATACCCAAGAAGGTTCACCGTCATCCTTGCCATCTCTGCAACCGTCTGCTGACAGCCGGAAATGGTAACAGTTGTCCAAGGAGGTAAACTTTCACTCCGTCCCACAACCCGAATGGATTTACCATCGAGACAACAACCATTTCGGACTTAATTTGTGTACAAATAGACCATCGGTTTGCGATCGTGCTCGGAATCGGTAAATCGCTGATCCTGCCACAAGCGCTTGCGGCGTTAATGGGTGGATGGGAAAGCGGTTCTGCTGGACGGAAATCGGGACAGAATGCTTCGTTGCTGATTAAAATTCCGGACGATCCGGGAGATAAAATTTATGATACCTTCTGCTTGCGCTTCCATGCCCGCTTACTTCCATGCCCGTGCGGAAAGTGCCAATCTTTCGGCCCGACTTGAGGAATGCAAAGAACATCTTCGGTTAGTGCTGCCAGTGTTTATTTATTAGCACTGAACCATGGATTACAGATTCCGACATTTTCGTGTGCTCACTGCTTCGTGCTTGTTTCTGGGATGGTTCATCCCAAGGGGCTGAGAATGTGCTGCGTTTTGCGAACGAAAATGGTACATCATCGGGATTATTATCTGAATACACCACAATGAATCAACAAGATGGTGTAGCACCACCCTGCAAGGTTATGTAGTGTGTGTGTGTGTGTGTGTGTGTGTGTTTTTTTTTTTATTTCTATTCTTGCTACATCGGCCCATTTTCTTGGAAGGATAGATTTTGAAATTCAACTAGATCGAAAGGAATTTTCGTTCGTGTTTGCTTAGCAAACACTTTCTTTTTTTTGGGACTTTTTAGAACCTTGTGCAATGTACCAGCACATCATCGAACATTTTTCGCTTTTCAAAAAGGTTTGATAAATTGCGAAACACTTTTTCTGCGATAAGAACATACTCTCCGCCTGGCCTTAAATCAAAAGCTGCCCATTTTTAAAAACACAACATAGAGGTTCGCATATATTTGGTGGCCCTGCTTCGAGTGCGTTGCTACTTCTAACCCGATACATCGTTGTTTCAATGTCTTTGAGTAAAAGCGTAGAAAAGTCACGAGTTTCACGCCACCATGCAATAGCTTTCACCATCGCCACGGTCCATTTTCAGCCCAATTTATCACACGCAACGAAATACAACCACAAAAAAAATTGTCGTTATTTTAAAGTACTTCACATCTGGCATCTCTAAGACGAAAAAAACAAAAGCACGTAAGAAAATTGCAGAACCAGTGATGCAGAACGCAAACACAACAGAAGCTACCTCGACAATATTGAATAATGTAACCGGAGCGATGTACGCAACTGGAAGGTAGCAAAGCGATAAAACATTACGACAGTCGGGACATCTTGGAAGGAAAGGAATAAAATAAACAGGAAACGACGGCTAGGCAACGCATCATTGCAAATTCAAGGTTCTTTAATTTTTTTTTGAAATTTCGACATGGCTTAAACTTTTCAGGACTATTCGATACTTTTGCCTAGGTATTGAACCGTAGGTATTGAATAGATAATAACTTTTTTGTATGATAGTTTTGGGAACAAATGGTCTTGTCGGATGAAATTCCTTTGTGAAAACAAACAACATGATGATCATCAAAAACATGCAAAGCAGATTTAACCATAATGCTGCAGCATAGCACATGCTTTAAATTCATAGCACTAAGAATTGAGCTTCGGTAGCATATTCATGGCGCAAACCCCTTTCGACTATGGATTCATTTCCATACTACTAAATTGCGGGTTTTGGTTTATAGCGTCTCAGTATCGGTTTTTATGGTGCCTAAGGAATGGTCTATTTACTTTTATGTCTCACGATCCTTCCCTATCTGTCGAGTGCACGGCAGCATTTATCTTGCGCGGTGGCAGACATTATAGACTAGCAAGTGAAACGCAAACGGTTGTGAACATGTTCATAAAACAAACACACACGGAGTTTGCTTATGAATGTGGTTATGAACGTCAAAATTTCTTTACAAAGACTCACAGACACCGTCTTTCATTTCTGCATAATTGTGTTTGTACTACATTTCAACCATTAAATTGAATTGTGTTTTATGTCATCGTGTTTGATGCACACTTATCGTGAATTAAAACATCATCGCTCGAACAGCGTGATTAATGCTTCCTCGAACATCATTCTCTCTCACGCGTGCCTCTTACAGCAAAAAAATAATAGAATCGATGTCTTGCGATAAACAACGGGCCCATTGTTTCCTGCTTCTGCTTCAATCATACCATTCCGAGGTTAACATTTTCATCCACCATCAACTCTTATGTGGTTTTCTTCAAAAATAAACGAAACACCTGCACTCACTTTTCTCAATTTTTCATTCCCATAACCTTCGCCTCTGTTTGCCTCCGTTATCGAACTTCCTGTGCAAGGTCCCGAAACTGTCGGCGGGACACTTACTCAAACAACAATCAACCCTATCAACACATCTTATCCCAGTTTGACACAATTTTAACTCGTCCGCACGTACTGTCTCCGTTCCATAGACGAGACGATCCCGGGATGGTTGGCATTCTATTATGTTAGCTTCTTAAATTGAATCTAATCTTTCCCTCAGCTGTCACTCCGTTCCGTTCCGTTGAGCGTTCGGGTTTCCACGCGCAAGGAAAGGATTGCAAAAGCCGAAGCAAAACGGAACGCACACGCAGAAAAAAAGGAAAATACAAAGCTAAAGTTTTTTTAGGCCTGGGTTTGGGTTTGCTCTCATTTTTGTTTGCGCAAGAATTTTCCCGAAACCATTCGCGAGGCCGATGAATTTATGCAAACGGAAAATGGCGAAACATCCGATACATATGTCTGGAGCATTTTTTTGCGTAGATTGTTGAAGGATTTTTGTAAACAATATTTGGGCTCACAGATCATTTTTTCGAGAAAATAGTGGAACTTTAATGACTTCACTGTACGAAAGAAAATTGTTCTTGAAGCAGTATCTAATAACACTTATTATTATTCCATTAACATTTCTTACAAATTTGTTAAACAAATGTTAAAAACCCGTGACGTGAATACGTGGCTTCCTATAAATATCAAGCCGTTAATTGGAAGTGTATTTAATACCCACAGATGCGCTTCGCGTTGCCTGATTACCTTCGTGTAGGCTGAGCTGCAAATAAGATTTATTGATCAACGTAAAATCCACTTACCGTAACGCTTTTATCCATCGTTCCGTCGTGCATTTCATGTTGCACGGGGCGAGACAAAATGGGAGCGGTAGAATTAATCAAAATTAAACGAAAAATTTGACAACAAAATCGGCCCCAATACACCCACCGAGACGATACACGCTGCTATTAAAGGTACTTTCGTGGAAAACGATAAAGCTCCAATCGCTGTTCGCAAGTTCATGGGTGGCCATGAAAAAGGAAGTTCTTTGTTGAAGCGTGAAAGACGAACTTCCGGACGATGTACCGCGGAGAGTTTATTTTTTCATTCGCGAGTGATACGTGCATGATGGATATTTCTCTCTTTCATCGTTAACTACCTGTGACGATTTTCTACGAAACAATGCAGAATCGGAATTTAAGAAGGTTTCTTTCTTATATTCTTGGAAAAAAATTTAATTAGTACCCAAAACATGCCACAGCGACATTTCAGGACAACTCCGCATGAGCACAGTTTTGTTGAAAATAAAACACAACGTAGCTACCGCAATTACCAATAAATGGAATCAATTCTCGCGAAAAAAAATGATATCAAACGAAGGACCAAAACAGATTGTGCTCGAAATAATTTTCCCAATAATTTCAATTCGGTACAGAACGCAGGATAAATTTATCCGCAGCACGATTTCCCTCCAAAGGGCTTATTTTAAGCTTTCCGTGAATTTCTCCGTTCGGCGGTAGTTTTCTATCGCTTCAATTAAAATAATGGCGCTCGCTTAATAGAATTGCTCAATTACTTTCAGTGATTGGCCCGTGCTGCATCGAAAGTATTTTTCAATTTTATTTTTTCGTAGATTATGTCAGATTTATTTCTGTACGTTCGATGATTTCCAATTATTGGAGTTCACAATTAATTCTAAAGCTGGTATAATTTCGGATTATTAGAGGTTAATAATAGAATAGAATAAAGTGTACATTCAGAAGACCAATTGAAATAATAACAGTAAATTACTTAAGTGATTCGTAGTGATAAGATTTTTAAAAGTTTTATACCACTCTTCTTTTTTTTTAAAACTCTTTTCTAAAAGTAACTCATTTTTAATAATCTGTGTCTTTAACAAAACAGTGTATCGGATTATGGACCGGGAAGTTTGGTAGCCAAAAATTTGGATTAGTGTAGTCATCAGTAGTCCCGATAAAGTTTTCGGCAACCATTTTTGTGTTTCCCCAGAGGTGTGGCATTGGAGTCGAATCTAGAGGGTCGCTCTTCGAGAATACAAACTCTTAGTCACCATGACTTGTTTCCAGTACATTTCTGCTGGAGTTCACCGTATTCAGCAAGTAGTGGGCAGCACTCATTATCTCCTCATTTTGATTACCATAGCAAATCATCATGATACTAGTGATCGTTTTCAAGATGTGCGCACCGGAGCGGACTCCGATTCTGGACCAAAAGTTCCGAACAAATGGCTCCGGACCTACGGTTCCGAACTCAAATATCGAAGCTATCTGTTTAACAATATCAATTGATATTATTGTTTCACAATTGATAGATGTTAGTTCAACTCAAAATTAAAACAGTGGCTTATTTTAAATATTAATACGTACAACATCAAACATCAGTGTATTTCTCAAACTGTTCAAAACTTCTGAAACTGTTCTACTTTTAGTAAAATTAAAGAAAATGTTATTTCGCTGAATAATCCCTAAAAGACTACACTTTGTATTGAACATACGCCATCATTTTTCCATCAAAAAACACTCTCAAATGATACTCTCTAATTTCCAGTGCACACCAAACGAAATCGTACGAATATGCTGCTCAAATTGCATTACCGATAACTCTGGCAAGTGCATGTTTGTTTGTCACCACCGGTCGGGAACGACATGTCACTCAATCTGCCATCCTTTGTGCGTCGCACAGCACAACTTTGTAATCGGACGGAATATATTCGATGCCCAACAGCTGCTGCATGTTCGTTAGAGGTATCCGAGTTGCGTCCGGTTGATGCACGTTTTTTGGCGTTATCTTTGTAACTCCTATTTTAGCTCGGATAACGTGCAAACGTCAAATGGATCTATATATCTGCAAAATGTCATGACAAGGGTATCGGCGACCTGGCAGTGAGCATCACTATCTACAATCGAAAAACTATTGATGGTTGAACAGGGTTTCCTTGTTTTTTTTTTCCATTGTTGTGATGCTAGTAGACGATTGAACCTAATCCACTGGGGGTAAGAGGAGATGTCAGGGTTAGGAACACTGACTTTTCATGACATGCAGTGAGAGATGGCACACACTTTTCTGTGCAAAAACACACCAACCATACGATCGTTGCCATGGAAATCGATGAAAATTTCATCAAACTCATCCATCCGCCCACGGTTCGGACGCTTCCGAATCCTTCCGTAAAGTTGAACGGTGCTGCGCTGCGTTTTGTTTCCACAATGGCGAACAAAAACATTCGGCCACACAAACGACTAAACCGCTGGCCATACAACGAGACTAGCACCCCAAACACCATTCACAGAGCGAATGAAATCGTTTTTATTTTAATGAAAAGCAAACACCTCACATAAAACCATTTTGCGAGAAGTGTGTGCCAGTAAACACCAACAACGCGCAGCGAATCGTACCGGAATAGTTGGGACGAAAATTTCGTGAAAACCATCGACCGGTGAAACTGTGGTAAATATTTGAGCGTGCCCGCAAGTCCGTGCCTCTGTGTGTTGAGTTCATCAAACGAAGTGGATCCAGCACGGACGGACTCGGGAAGAGTGTATTACGCTTATCTGCACGAGGTTCACCGTTGTTCCGGGCCCATTTCCGGGCAGCGTAAAACTACCGCTGGAAAGGAAGTGGCTCAGCGTGGAGTTCCCTATCGAAACATCTCAAGAAACTGGGCGTCCTCTGGTGCAGCGCACGTTCCCTTTGATAACGAACTAAAAAAAAGCTTATTAGTGTAATTGGGTCAAGTTTGGCCGTTAGCATTTATTTCGGTGTATTATTTGGCGCCATAAACGCGAACGATGTGCTGCTGCATGTGCTCATTTGCAACATCCTTCCGCTGCAGCACGCCTTCGTCGAAAGGTGAGGTAAAGAAAGTAACAAAAAAAACTGCCCTTCTTCTTTAGCACGAGCAACCTAAACACCTTCATAACAATTTACCATGGAAGTCCTTGAATGATACGATGGTGTTTTAAAATTTAAATACAAAACTCATCGCTATTCTGATTTTACTGCAGCAAAATTGGAAACGAGGAAATCAACTCACATGAGCTAGTGGGACGGGAAAGAGTGAAAGAGAGAGAAAGAGAGACAAAGAAAGATAATAGGGAGCTAGTGTCCATTAAACGTTTCCCAGGAGTCACGCAGGCATACATAAGTAGCAGATATAGCCTGGAGGAAACTCTTACATCTGAAAACGTCCGTTTAATTTCTGACGTCGAGTTTAAACCATCTGGTCAGATTTAATGAAAAAATAATCGTTATTACCCCCTTGGTAATATGCATACATATACAAATTCATTTAAAACGTACAAGATTAAATTGTGAAATAGTAAAAATAGAGTTAAAAAGAAAAGTTTTCAAAATTAACAGCTAAGAAGAGCAGGATTATTTCAGCATTTTTTATGTTCGTACTTTAAAATACATGTTAGAAGTCATAAATCAACTGCTGCATAGTAGTCAAACTGCCTGACCCAGTAGTTGAAATCATAAAAACCTCAGAGTTCTAGTGTTTGTTGTGGAACAATGACGTGCTCTATCAGCCGTACGGTGAACTCACTGTCATACAACCCATTAGACTCGCCAGGCTCAGGTAGGCTGGTCACGTCATGAGAATAACACCAGACGACCCAGCTCGTAAAGCCCTTTAAGTAGTCCACATCGGTAGAGGAAGCGTTTTTTTGTCCAAATTGAGATGGCGCTCAACCGTGCACGGTTTAGTGGACTCCTTCAGTAGGCAAAGAAAGCGAAGCGGTTGTAGCGCCTGATAAGAAAGTAAGTTCTAGTTTTTTGTTAAGCAATACGGTTATATAGTATTCATTATCACACTTAGAAGAGCTCTACACATTATAAACGCTATCCTGCAAATTGTTTTTAGATGCTTGGTGCTATTATCTGTTATGATCGTCAGCTCATCAATTTATATTTACAAATCAAAAATATTTCTCTGAAACGAACTTCGATCAGTTCACACATTTCAACAACACTGTCGAGAAAATGTTTTAATAATTTATATGGTCATTGTGAAGCTAATGTAGTAGAGTACGAGGGCTGACAATAAAGTAAGGTCTCCAACGCTGCAACTTCGCCGGATCACTCGCTAGGCGAAATCTGGCAACACCGCCGTGTTCCTTGGTTCCCCCACTACCACTTTGCTGCTGGGTGAGGCTTCCCCGACCGCTCAGTCTTGAGCCGTCAGCCGTCAACGATGGAGGTACCCCTCGCGTCAGCGTCCAAGTGCGAATTGCGTTCTGTAATACGTTTTTTGAGTGCGAAAAAGGTGACACTTATTGAAATCCATCGTCAACTAGTTGAAGTTTACGGGGAAAAGTGTATGGACATAAAAAACGTGCGTAAGTGGAGCCGCGAGTTCAATTCTGGGCGCACTAATGTTCACGACGAGGAGAGAAGTGGCCGACCGTCGGTCTCGGATGCGGTCCCGACGTGGCCCCAAGTGACTACCACATGTTCCCCGCGCTGAAAAAACATCTCGGAGCGAAGAAGTTTGAAAGTGACGCGGAGGTTCAGTAAGAGGTCAACACCTGGCTGCGCGAGGCGGACGGAGAGTGGTATTCTGCCGGCATAGACAAGTTCATCGTGCGGATGCGCAAGGTGTTGGAAAAAAGGGGCGATTATGTGGAAAAGTAGTCAAGGCCTTGGCCTTTCCAACGGTGTATCGCTTTTTGTAAATAAATGTGAATCATTTTCTATGAAAAAAAAATTGGAGGCCTTACTTTATTGTCAGCCCTCGTATAATGTCCACTTTTAGCTATGAAACTTACTTTCAAATTATTAGTTAAAGGGGAATGATTTAAGAATCTTAGTTTAAATTGAATGAAGGTTTTGTATATTTTGTAGTTTGTTCATACAACTGTCATTAATTATTTTTTAATATAAAATGACCTATACATCTATCACATTCGCCCACTGTGCCGCAAACAGAACATTAATTTACGTAATGTTTTCATTGTAGTTACTTGTTCTCCTTCTTGCACAGCACAGCAGCCAAGTTAACCATTGTCACGTGGTGTGCGTGTGATAAAGGCAATATTATTTTTATATATCAATTCCAGCCAACGAACCCGCGTTGTATCCAACGCCAGACCAGGCTCATCTGATGAATCACCTGAAACAACTACCAGGTTACCGCTTACTTTGTGTTGACGAGACGGTTCAGTAATCAAATTGTTGTCCTTCTTGTCCATTTGCTCTCTGCAAACTCCCCTCTTCCTTCTAGCCAACGGAAGTGTGTGCATGTGTACAGCAACAAGGCTGCCGGTTCAACAGAATACCCATGCGTGTGCTTGGCTACGGCACACCACAAACAGCAATTTCCCCGTGTTCCACGAAGGTGACGCATCAAATGCGCTCCATCCCGGCCCGGTCAGTTGAACTATCGTTACGCCATTGTCACACCTAATAACTTACCGCTTGCCGAAGGTCCGAGCTGCCAAGCAGAGGCGCCATTTCCTCAATGTTCGTGCTTTCTCGTTATTTTTTTTTCACTTCTCATCATGATCGTACTGAACGCTGGTAGGTGCTAGGTGAGTAAATAGAAAAGCTATAGCGTGGGTCGTTTGTCACCGGTTCAGTTATGACGGGGGCCAGGGGGTTGGGTGGGTGATTTAACGATGGCGCACCACCGAACCATGATGGTGTACTGTAAATATAGCGTATGCCTCCATTTATTATTCATGAACATGGTCAATCCTATCCACCAAGCGCCCCGCACATCGTTCGATCCCGCTTCCGTAGATGGGCAGGCGGAAGGAAGAACAAAGGTGAAACTGTGGATGGAAGGGACACAAAAAACAGGCCCCAGCCATCGGTCACGGGGGTCAGCGTTAAGGGAAGAACTCTAACTGTTGGAGGAAAGTTATAGTCTCTGTCCCTGTTCGTTCCTGTCAACAACATAATTAGAAAGTTTTGCTCGAACGATGCTCCTTTTTTTCCTATCCAACTCTTGTCGGGTTTTCCTTTATCCGATTTCATGCACGAGAGCAACTTACTTTTTCTGGTAAAACATAAAAAATGCATTTTTTGTTTTCCAGTGCTGCTTTTCATCGATGCTGCTATGGATATTATTGATAAAACTTCAATGCTCTGTAGATGAGACTAATGAATGCTGCATCAGCAGCACACCGATGGAGTTCTTTTTGTTTCTTTATTTTTTGTGAGGCACTCGCAAGTTGTTGTGCTATCTATTCACAGTATTTTTTAATTTCGATTTGATTGAGATGAGGCGGACCGAATTGCTATCTGTTTACGTTTTTTTTTGTGGTGGAAAAACATAACAATAAGAGAAAAAAATATATATTCCGATGTAAAAACGATTATTTTATTAAATTTAATATTGTTTCAAACTGATACGGGTGTGGAGTAGCGATTAGAAACCCGGAGAAGTTTATTGAATCCATGTCTATGAAGACGAAACCCCTAATTTGATTCCGAAAAACATCCGTTGTTTACTCCGGATTACTCTGGACTACTCGGAAATCGACACCGAATTTGACCCCGGACAACTCGGCAGTTGACTTCGGATTTGATTCCGGATTATTCTGCAATAAACTCACGGTTTGATAGCGGATTACTCCAACTCCGATTACTCCAGTTTTAACACTGAAGTTAACATCGGTTTCGACTCCGGTTCATACTACGGTGTTTACAGAATTGTAGTTATTAAATAAATGAGTTAGTTAGTTTCGTCCATTAAGGAAACAAATGCGATCGTGTATACTATTTACATGCAAACGTTCACTTTTATTTTACAGCTTTCTTGCATAATTTTTAATTGATTTATGTAAGTCACGACTTCTCATAACACATGGAGCAATTATTTATTTTTATGTTATGTTATACAGGAAACGTCACACAGGAGTGGATAGCAAAAACAAAAATACATACCCTTATCAGCATCGCTAATACAGTGTGACCAGGATTTATTTTTCTGCCACGTTCACTTTATGGCAGCGAGTAACCCCGTAAAGGGTCACGCTAGGGACTGCGTTACCACGGCCCTTTAATTAGGCCGTGAATGATTTAAAGCGTATCGTAAGCCATGCTTCGCGTAACGTACGGCGAGTCACCCGTTTGTGGAAAGAAAATAAATATTACCGAATCTCGCACCAGCGCCATGCTTGTGTGCACTATTACGTGTGACATTACATCGTCACACGGTCGCCAGTCTCAACTGCCGTTGACGCATAAAATCTTTGCTAATTCCCTGGAGCTAATGGCAACCAGCGACGGTGGCTACCTGTGGGTTACGCCTGTTTGTTAAAATGCATGACATTTCTGCGTCAAAACACACCCTGGCACACACGTGGAAGATTACTCATTATGAGCTCGTGTACTAAATTGTGTAATGCTGTTGTTTTTTTTTTGTTTCGCCCATACTGCGCGTGACTTCCGTTAGTTTGAACTTTTCGTGTGGGAGAAGCTTGTATTAAGGATGGAACCGAAATGTGCACCCTCATACGGATGGGTTGAATTTTTGATGTAATTATTATCATGAGTTTAAACATGCGTGCACACGCACGGTCCACAGCGTGACATCACGCTAAATTGCGGACACATTTTCTCCAACCACCAGGCGTCTCCATCGAAGTGAGCTTTCTCGCACAATTATCCTTTCACAGTGCGATTCCACCCCGTACGTCCTCGGCACTGATCACGATCGAGATAAAAGAGGATAGAAAGGACTTATCAATGCTTGGGGGGGTTGTGTTGCGATAATGCTTCTTCATGGGGATTCGTTTCTGTAGCAATTCTCCGATTCTTCCTTCAGCGTATTAAACCACAAAAATAGAAAATCACTCAACCACGAACTAATTTCCCCGCAACAGCTAAAATTATATGATCGTACCAACCTGCCATGAATTCGATACCGTGTACACGAAAACTGTGCTTGATGCAAAAAGGAAGACGAAACCCACGTAAGAAAACTTCCATCATTGACCCAACTTTTGCCCATTATGGAAGTGACACAGTATGAACGTTTTGGTCTGGAATTCGGTTAACTTTCACTTTTCGTTCTCCATGGTTGGGTTTCTACCACTCGTGCAATCACATTCCTCGACTTGACCGAGATCATCTTGCTGGACGTGGTATGACAAACAAACCGTACACTGTCGTGTATGAGCGAGCAAAATGAACGTAGAGTCCCAAACGGCAGCGAAATTCCCTGCTGCTAACTAACCTTCTGCTCAACCGAGCGAAAAAATTACGATGGGCGATGAATGTTTGACCGCGCCGGTAAAGGCGAACACTGTCTAGGTTACGCAGGCGAAGCGTATGTACGGTGCAAACAGCACCGTTTCCGGTCAGATGAACTGTCTCGATTACATGGTGTGGTGTGAGATGAAAGCGGTAAACACGAACCATTCCCTATCATCTCGGACCATGGGTTGACGAGCGAATGATTTTTCGGTGGACAGTTAAGCTGCTTTTACGAACTTTGAAGCGTGACATTTCACTAAAGGGGCCGTCTGTTGTTGGTTTTCTTTGCCACCTTCAGGTCAAACGGTGGATTGTGCAACCCCAAGGTATGACAATGAACGAAACCAGCTGGTCATTTTGCACGCGGAACACGTCGGCACCGCATATGTATCGTGCCGTAGAAATTGGGAAAGAAAGTTCCACCCTGTGTTTGCCACCGGAAGGATGCGATAGATTCCGGTAAAACCAATCCATCCTGACGCGAACATATCGGCCACAGTGACAATGATTGATGGAAAAAGCGAAACGGAAACGTGAGCACCTATCCGTTCGGGTTCAGATCGGATGAACCTTGTCCATCAGCCTTTTGTATCTCTTGTCCATTGCACTGGTGGTGGTTCGATAATTACGTTAAATGCATTGCTCAATCATCATTATCAAATGTACATATCATCAGGCTAACGTAATATGCTAACGTGATGCGGATAGTGGAAATGCAGGCGGAGATGGCAAGGTGGTCAAGATAGACGCCCAACAGCTGATCATGTCAATAAAGCAATACGTTGCCAATCGATGCTGTGACGATTCAATGTGCAGTAGGTTAAGTACGTATTGTTATGTCGTTAATCTATCTCTGTACATAACACAATCAATGCAAAAGTTAAATATGAAATAAATGCTCGCCCCACCCATGTTTTATTTTAATTATGTAGAATTATTAAATTAACGTTTCTTATTCTGTACAATTCCGCTTCGTTTTTTTGTCCTTCCATTAAACCTAAAAAATTAGTAACTAAAATAAACTTACCTTAGTTTAACAGCTGGCAGTTCAGTAACTGAAGTCTATTAGGGTGTTATGAGAAATGCATGATGAATTATTTAATTTAACTGAACAAAATGATAAAGAGAGATGTTTTGTACTGGTAATAACATACTTATTGATGATAATTTTCACCTTTAAATTGTTAAAAATATTTAAGGAGTTATATTTTTCAATGAATTTAATATTAATAGCAGCAAGACCAACATTTAGAAACATTCATTTCCATCGGACCGAAGAATGAAATGCTACTGTATCAAAGGATTTAACATAATTTTTCCTCTTAAATAAGAGTATTTTAAATATAAAACAATTTCATCATTCTCTCCTTCTCTCTTTCTTTCGTCTTGGCATAACGACCTACTAGGTCATGCCAGCCATTTCTGGTCATTTCTGACTTACTAGCCTTTTGTTTACCACGTAACGGGGTAGTCATTCAGATTTTGGTTCGGTCCGTTCGTGTGAAGATGTGCGCTTGTCCGCCCTTCATTTCATCATTATATTTTGGAATACTACAAAAATATACGTAGAGTGCGTAATATAACTATATTAACACACGATTTTTAAGATGTACTTGATATCTTGAGAAGATAAACAATTTAAAAATTGTAACAATTTATCTCATTTGTAGATTACTTATATTGTTTATTGCTCGAGAAATTTTGAGACATTACATAATTATATTGACACTTTAATCTATCGTTTTCACATTTTTGTAGTTTCCCATTATGAACTACTTTTTCTCAAATTTCAACTCTCGGAATTGAATTATTATTTATTATTAATTATTATATTGAATTATTTTACTAATTTTAGAATTAGTTTATTTAAGAAGCCATTTCAGTTCTGAAATATTTCGTGTCGGTAGTATCTATTAACTACTTAACGAGTACAGTAACGAGAGTAAGTGTACTTAACAAGTAGTTTAATGGTAGTAGCAACCACGTAATGAGAAGAATTAAGGTTTCTTAATGATATTTTTTATTGCAGAGTAGAAATTTTCCTTTATACTTGTATTTAAACTTTTTCCTCCAGTAGGAAAGCACTATTTTTCAAATATTTATTGTTTCCGTATTAAGTATTTTCCACATAATCCTTGTTTTATTACCTTTTTCTTGAGGTTTCCAAACGTATTTTATTAAATCAAATATTTCACTCTCCACCACCTAACGACCTAATCCGTCCCATTTATCAACTGTATCATTCCTGTAGGCAGTGCGCCCACCTAAGTAAGAAACCATTCATTAACTTCCAAGAACCTGCAGTACGAGGGGCGATTTTTCACGATTAAAACACTGCAGTCCGTGTTGCCCGGTCCGGACAGTGTGGCTGATGCCGTTGGCAGGCAGGAGACTCATTATTTACAATATCTGCAGGAATTGCGGTAAACCATCGGTCGTCCAGTGACAACATCAACCGCGGCACGAAACCAATTCCGGCAAGCCTATAATGCTTCATCAATTTGCGGCCAGCGGGGCAGAAAACGTCACGTGTCTGTTCAAGGAAACCACACCGCGCTCGTTTGACACCGCTCAGCTAAGACCAATCAACTGAGACGCTCGAAACATCAAGTAACCGCTCCCGGGCGCACAAGGTACCAATGTCTCGAAGGCAAATTTCAGCACAAATTCTTCGCCAATGTTCGTGGCATGTGCACAGCGCTTTCCCGCACACGGTGTACCGTGAATAGTTTCGGTGCGTTGCGAACGCACTGCGAAAACTCTGCAATAAGTCAAACTTTCCCTCGGTGCAAAAGTATCTGTTAGTGGCATTTGTGCCCGATAGCGATGGCATGGTGCTGACTCGTAGCATCAGATGTTTTGCCGAAGGAAAATCGCTACATCGCCGGCATCGCTGCTGATAGTTGAGTGAGCGTGAACGTGCACCACATTTCTTCTGCTGCTCGCTCGAAACTGGCGATAAAACAAATGCTCAATAATTCATCGGCTTAATGAAGTGGAATCGGGCCTTCGCTGTGGCCCGGGTTTGCGCTGCGAATTTACGATGGAGAATCAGTACTGCTAACCACTCCACGTACGGACTTTGTGCCAAAATGTCAACGACACTGGACACGGGAGATGTAAATGAGTGAACATTACGGACAATTTGCTGTGTCCAAGCGTGCTGAAACAGCAGCGGGTGAGGTTGAGCAAGTGTTGAAAATCGTGTCAACTGTTTCTCTTTTGTATTTCACGAAAAAAAATCTTTCAACTTAAGAGCTTGCTTAAACACCAAAGCACTCAACTATAGCTCTTAACACTTTTTGAGCTATTCGCAGCATTTTACGCTCAATTGAGTTTTTATCGCATCTAGCATTTCTGTTTCTTTTGAAATTGTACTTTTCACATGCTACCAATACTGCAATCCATAGGTACATCAAGTTATAAGGTAAAAAATGAGCTTTTAAACGGCATATGTTAAATGATCCATGTATCAGATTACATCTTTTTGTAGAGACGTTAAGGACATAGCATTTGAACTTAAAGAATCATATTAGGGAACATTTTTGCAGAACCACAATTTGTTGAATTATCATTTAATTTGATTCTTTTAAAATGTTATACATTACTATTAAAATTACCCTAAATTATTATTTTGAAAACAAGCCTTTTAATTGTTCAAGCAAAATTCCAAAAACCTCATGAGTATGTTGTTTTGATTCACTGTTACTAGAAAAGATTATCAAAAGATAATTTAGAGCGGTCGACTAAGCCTTTAAAAATCAAATCGCCTATAGAAAAACTAGTTGAACGTACCTACTTCTTCTTCTTTTCTTATTCTTCTTCTTTATCGGTACAAAAACCTCTAGAGGTCTAGGCCTGCCATTTCTGGCTTGCTTTGCCTTTTTTATTTACCCATTTTGGACCGGTCCTGTCGTGTAAAGACCAGCGCCGTTACCAATACCCCACCTGGCCGCCCCAAGAAAGCATCTTTCCCATAAACAATTCGTTAAATCAGTGCCACTAATCTAAGTAATTTTAACTTAAACCTGTCGTTAACATTATTTATGTATAATTTGTCGTTTTTGTTTGATTAAATATTTCTCTTCACGTCTCTGTGAGTTTACTTTTTGTGCTTTTTGTTTTAGTTCATCGTTTTGTTAAACGAGCCTAATATTTTGTTTAATATTTTATCTTCTTGTTATAGTCTTTTATTATAAGCTCTTAGGTCCTGTCAATTTTGTTCCTCTATTTCATACGTTACACTTTTTTCTACCCCATCCCTAAGCCATGGAAACAGAATGTAATTCTGTTTGAATGTTGACTGAAGAAGGAAATCAAGGTATACATTACAATAATCTTTAATTATGCTAATAAGTAACAAACTATGCAGATTGAGCAGATTAAAAAAATATTTCAACAATTGTTTATGAATAATGTTTATTTTCATTGCATGTAGCTTTTAGTCTATGAAAACTTTTGTTGTTATTAATGACACAATATAATAAGCATTAAAATAACTTCACAGATAAGTAGTACTCTATCGATAGAAGACATATTTCATTTTTGAATAAATTTAGTAAAAGATAACGAATTGGAGGAAAAGTTCTTTGTCTGCTTTAAAACCAAAAGGAAGATAAAAAAACATTTCCTGCGCTTCACTTAATTTTTTTCCTTTGTGCAATTGGCAGTGTCAAGAATGTAGCATGGGAAGGGGAAACATTGGCTGAAAAACTATAGCACATTACTCTTGCCACGGTCCTTTCCCGATTTTGCTTTCGCAAATCGTGATGATAAATGCACTTGCTGCGCAGAACGCAAGCACACGGTAACGATTCGAACTCGCTTGCCATTAATCGAAACCGGTTCTAACCAATCCTTTAGAACGTTGCAATTGCGTACCCATTGTGTGCTTCCTGGGCGGAAACATGCTCGGAAGAATGCAGCAGAAATAGAAGCTCAAATAGATGGCGATACAATTTCAATTTAAAGTGCATTTATACTAATGAACGTAGCTGCAAATGCATGGATGAAAAGTAGAAGCGAGCTAGAAAAAAAAACCAGTTGGCGACAGTCTAGCCAAGTGCAGCGCTCGAGCAAAAACGATCTCTTTTGTAATGCAACATTCAGCGGTGTTGGCCAGAAATGGGTTCCCGTGAGTGCAGCCGTTCGTGCGCTAATGTAAATCTTTTGAAGCTTCCATCATCTGCGCAACATAATGCTATGATGAATTGTGCAATGCAGTTATGGTCTTTCTAGAGGGAAAGCGACTATTTACATCATTAATTAGGATTCGCCTTCTATTGTAGAGCTTCTCGGTCTCTAGCTCAATAATTAATTTGTTGTTTTTGCTACGCCCCCAATGTAACGTTGGGGACTTTTGCCCTATATTGCGAAGTCTATCGAAATAATGCTGCCGGTTCGAGGCCACCAAGAAACAAACAAACAGCGTTAATTATGTACCACCAAAATTAAATTAGCAAAAACAAAACACAACGAAAAACTCCTACCACAACGCCAGTGGGCACACAAAGCTTCCATTCTTTCGATGAGAACTTTCAAGACTTTTGGTCGTGGGCTCATGCTTTCCCAAAGAACAGGTGGCACAAACATCAAATAGACCGGCTGGGGGTGAGGAAAACCATTTCCAACTAACTTTCTACAAAACACACGCTCAAGCTGTCATTAAAATGTAAACCTAATGCACTGACACTTGCTCAACGGGCATCCAAAAAATCACTAACATGAATCTCGTCACCGGTAAACAAAGCGAGCAAACAAACGAACGAGGTACGAGGTACTGATCGTCTGCTGTTTGCCTCCGAGGCGTGTTCTCCTCTCGCTCAACAAAACAAATAAACCAAGTGTCGTAAAAACAGTGAAAGTTTTCATCCAAAAGTTATTAGATTAATATTCATAAGTCTTCTCTCCGGTGGGCTGGGCGAAAGCTTTTTGGGGCGGTTTTGTTCTAAAGCACACAAAAGTGCTTCCAGCAGTATTTACTTTACGATTGTCTTCAAGCAGAAAACGGTTACACCTGTATGGTGCAGCACTGTAAATATGTTCGTCTTTTTTATCGCTGGGAACCATTTTCCCGGACGTCCATACCGTGCGAGTGAAAAGTAAAGGATGCGGCCGCTTTATATTCACACACCGTCCGTTTTAAGGACGCTTATTGCAACTAGTCTCCCGGCCACTACTTTTACATTCTGAGGCGATTGAAGCGAGTGGCACTATTTACTTTTTATCATTTTATGATCTGCAGCTCAGGAGCCATAAAATCATACCGTGTGCTTGGGTGCTTTCTTGCGAGCACCGCCTACTCTGCAAGAAGAAGCCATTTAGTGATCAGATGGTTAAAGTAATGTTGCATTTTAATGTGTTCTTAAAAGTTATTTCCATATCATTTCTCTAATACATCGAACGGTTGTGGCAGATGCGACACACACTCTCGGTGCTAATTTTTATACTGACCTTATGTTAAGGTTTGTTGGCGCCAAAAGTTATGCAATGTGCAAACAAAATGAATTTTACAGTGTTCATGTTTTATTCGCGAATATTGTAAAGAGCGATGAGTCTTTCAAACTTTTCTTTATCGAACTATAGAGCAATTGAGCAGTTGGAACAGAACTACTCACCCAGATAAATCTAAATTCTTTATCAATTAATTTAAGGATAAATTATGCGTAAATTAGCAGCAATTAGTTTAAACATTTGAGCAGCTTGACATGTTCACATGGGTGAATTAAGATATGCATATTTTCTCCAAGATTTGTCTATTAATTTATTTGAAAAAAAAAATAAATCAACGAGCATGACAATAATTAGTATTTTAAAACTTGTAGAATGCATTTTCAATTATTAATTGGAAAAATTAATGAACATTAACATTGTAAGGATTTCAACTCACGATCAAATGGTAGCAAATGATACAGTCTGATAAGGCGAACTTCACGAATGGTTCTATCAGCATTCCACTGCTCTACTGTACATTAAATCAAACGAAAGAATAAACAGTTGCACTTTATTCTCTGATTAATATTACATCTTGAGGAAATCATCAAGACAGATAAATGAAAAGAGAAGAAGTACATCTGTAATGTCCTTTCATAGTGAACACACACACATTACATTTGTTTAATTCATAAGGAACGGCCTGGCCAAATAATACAAATTGAATCATACTTGAGGTTTGATTTCAAAAATCTCATTAACGGCACCGAAATATGTAGTACGGCTGTGTAATTTCATTCGTACGGCCTGCCAAAACGGTCGACAAAGTCATTAAAATAATCACAGCACGTTACTGCGTTCGAAGCGCGCTTATGGCATGAGAGCATAGTGCAAAAAGCTCCTTGTACAGGTTTTCTTTTCTCAGAAATGGTCCACTTGATGTTTGTGAGGGATGTTTTTAAGCCATCAGTTTTTCAGTATCATTCAGTGCGCTACGAGGAAAACCAAGAAATTCGTAGTACCGCTTCTGTGAAGTCTTGCGTTTCAAAACATTGCGCAAGTGAGACTGCCAGCTCATAATCATCATTTTTTTTTTTTTTTTTTTTTTTTTATTATCGTTAGAACGGCCAGGCCGTATATCTTATAGACTACGCTTAATGTCTAGTAGTTCACAAATAGGGGGTGGGACATTTCCTTCTCTCACCATTGCGATGCACCTTATCCCGGGTGAACTCGGTAGGAATATCGGTTATTTTGGAGTCCCTCTTGTCCTCCTTTTTCGGTGGGCTTTCGTATTACTCCGACATTCAGACAGGCCGTCTGCGGCGTCCTTTAGTCGGAGGTGAGTTTGATGATCGGCATCGTGACCATCTTGCCAGTCTTTGACTCGCCTTTGATTCGCTGTCGTCCGTGTGGGCTGTCGTCTCAGACGTTTTTGGCATACCAGACTGCGTCATGGTAGCGTCTGTCCCAACCTACATAGGTGCGACTGTCCAAGCTTCCCCAATGTATCCTCGACAACAGCAATAGAACATATAACAGTAAGGACAACAGAAACGAGGGACAAACATCTGAAACAAGGACTAAACAAAAGGAAGAACAAATAAGAACAAACGATAGTGCGTACTACCTACAGGATGGGGAAGGGGAGGGATTCATAGGGTGATTCCGATCTCTTTGGCGAAGTCGAACAAAATCCGTGCGTACTCGTAGTCCTTCTGACCCAGAATGTCGCGAATTGGCACAGCAGCGGATCTTCCTGATGCCCGAACGGCTGCTAGAAGACCGGGTCTTGCGGCATCGAATTCCCCACATGACCAGAGGATGTGGTCGATGTCATGGAATCCAACACTACAGCTACAAACCTTGGAGTCGGACATACCTATACGTTGAAGGTGCGCATTCATTGCATAATGGTTCGACATAAGTCTAGACATCATACGAATGAACGCACGACCTACCGGGAGCCTGTGAAACCAAGGACGCAGGGATACCTGAGGTGAGATTGAATACAAGAACCTCCCGAGCTCATCGTCATCCCACATGCTCTGCCAGCGAGCCATGCAAAGCTGTTGTGGGGTGCGAAGAAACTCGTGAGGCGGAATCGACCTCTCAAAAAAGTTGCCCTCAGAGGCACCTCGTTTGGCCAAAAGATCTGCCTTTTCATTTCCGGGGATACCGCAATGAGCAGGCAACCAGATAAGCGATATTCTAAACGCTTTGTTGAACAGAGAGCTTAGTATATCCAAGATTTTTCGAATAAAATAATCGGAGCTCTTTATAGCCTCCACTGATTTCAGTGCTTCGACAGCGCTGAGGCTGTCTGTGAATATAAAATACTGATCCGGAGGACTCGCACTTGTTAGTAATAGGGCGTAAAAAATAGCAGCCAGCTCAGCTACATAGATTGAGCATGGCTGTCTAAGTTTGTGGAAGATTTCGGTGCATGTGTTAAATATACCAAAACCCGCGCCCACCTCCGAAGAGGATCCATCAGTGAAATACTGGTTCTTATAGGGTTGGCCATACTTATCCACAAAAATGCTGGGAATTGTCCTCCAGCGAAGTTCATTTGGAATGTTCTTCGTTTCCTCCCTCATCGAGGTGTCGATTACTAGAAGGGAATTGTAGGACTCCGGTAAACTGGCGCAGTTAATTGCTCTTGTGGCGCTAGGGTTTGCCTGTAAAGATACAAAATCATGATATACATCCATGATTTTGCATTTAGAACCTGCCTCTTGTAGCGATTTGAAATTATCAATCACTAGAGGGTTAGATACTGTGGAACGTAGTAAAAGGCGAAGCGATAGCTGCAAAAATCGCAGTTTCAGCGGCATCACTCCGGACATCACTTCTAAGGACATTGTATGAGTGGACTTCATACTGCCCAGCGCAATTCTAAGACAACGATATTGAATACGTTCTAGTTTTATGATATGCGACTTGGCTGCCCAATGGAAGCAGATGCATCCGTATTCCAAGGCGGATAAGATCGTTGTCTTGTACAGCCGCAGGAGATCTAATGGGTGTGCACCCCACCAGAAGCCTGTGACTGTTCGGAGGAAGTTGATTCTTTTGGCACACTTAATTGCCAGTTGATCTACATGTGACCTCCACACATTTTTACTATCAAACCAAACACCTAGGTATCTAAAAGTTTGGGCAATCGTGATCTTTTTTCCATATAAAAATATGTCAAAATTAGGTTTGTACACGTTGGCAAGCCTATTTTTCGGTGTGTCGTAATGGAACGAAAAAACAAGCATTTCAGTCTTCTCTGGAGAAAACTCGATACCTAGGTTATTTGCCCACACCTGTAAATTGTCAAGCGTGGTTTGCAAAGGGCTTTGGAGACCTACGATGCTGTTGCTAGCGACTGAGACAACACCGTCGTCAGCCAATTGCCTCAAGCTGCAATTTTGCTCCAGGCAAGAATCAATGTCATTGACATAAAAATTGTACAAAATGGGGCTCAAACAGGACCCTTGTGGGAGTCCGAAGAAGCTGATTCGTCTTGTTTGAACCAGACCGTTATCGAAATTCATTGCCTTTTCGGAAAGGAGGTTGCAAAGGTAAGTGTTCAACTTTGGACTTAACCCCGCGTTTTGAAGTTTTTGACCCAGTATATTTATAGATACTGAGTCAAAAGCCCCCTTGATATCCAGAAATACAGAGGCCAACATCTCTTTACGAGTATGTGCCAACTCTATTTCTGTAACCAGAAGCGCTAAGCAATCGTTTGTACCCATACCCTTGCGAAAGCCAAACTGGGTACGGGACAACAGTCCGTTGGATTCCAACCAGTTGTCCAGACGAAAAAGAATCATCCTCTCGAGTAGCTTGCGCAAGCACGATAGCAAAGATATAGGTCTGTATGACCCGTGCTCTGATGCCGGTTTGCCAGGCTTTAAAATTGCGACTACTTTCACCTCTCTCCACTCTTGCGGGACGACATTGAGTTCCAACATCTTGTTGAAGATGCTCAATAATCGTTTCTTCGCCAAGTCTGGCATGTTTTGAAGCAATTTGCTTGTAACATTATCCAGTCCTGGAGAAGAATTTTTGCAAGAAAGTAGAGCTAGGGAGAGCTCGACCATACTGAAGGGCGAGTCCATGATAGGATCACTGCAAGGCGCATGTTGTTCAAATTTTTGCGCAGGAACGAAATCTGGGCATACTCTATCCGCAAATTGATAGAGCCAATCTCCCGAAAATTTCTCGCTCTCGTTGGTGAATTTGCTATTTCGCATCCTTTTACCCATGTTCCACAACGAACGGAGCGAAGTGGAAGGCGGGAGGCTTTCGACGTATTTCCGCCAAAAGCCCCGTTTTTTTGCTTTTAGCAGATTTCTACATGTTCGTTCCAATGCTTTATACTGTTCGTATAGAACATTGGAACCATGGCGTCTATATTGGCCAAATGCCTTCCTCTTCGCTACAAATGCAGCTTGACAGTCTCTGTCCCACCAAGGAGTAGGAGGTTTGCTAAAGGGCCTTGCTTGGTGGGGTCCCCTTGTTTGGGCTGCAAGGGCACACTCGTTTATACATTCTACGAGTTTTTTATATTCCACGAGTGGATCAAAACTGGAGTTTATAGATGGCAGCGAAACTGACATTAGTTCGCTGTATCTTGCCCAGTTGATATTCCTTGTCAGGTCGCATTTGACAGGAGCATTATCAACCTGACGATTCCTACCAGTGAAGACCATTTCAATCGGTAAGTGATCGCTGCCATTGGGGTCCTGGATAACCTTCCACGAAGTATCCAGAGCAAGCGACACTGAACATAGAGACAGGTCTATTGCACTTTCACGCGCCGAAGGCCCTGAAACCCTAGTAGCTTCACCGGAGTTTAATATTGTCAAGCTATGTTTGTCGCAGAAGTCCCTGATGACTGGAGCACGTAAGTCGTCTTTGGTGCATCCCCAGTCGTGTCCATGGGAGTTAAAATCTCCCAGGATAAAAATGGGCGTTTTTACTGCCGTTGCTATTTTTTCAAGATCCCTTGTGATCTTCTCTATTTCAATCCCGGCTTCCGGAGGGATATAGACAGATGCAAAAGATAATTCAAGATCGCCTAGCTTTGCTTGTATTGCGACACATTCAATAACTTGTAGTGAGGAGAGGGGTATCCGAAAAAAGGGTAGATTTCTCCGAACACCGATCAACACACCACCACCACGACTATCCCTACCTGTAGTAGTTCGATCTTGACGGATGATGTTATATCCGTGGAAGGTTATACTTTTATCAGGGGTAAGCCAGGTTTCAGAGACGGCAAACACATCTGTTTTGTGCTTGCCGACCAGGGTTTTAAAAAGATCTATTTTTCCTAGAAAACTTCTACAATTCCATTGGAGTATGTTAGCCATTGGAACTTTAGTTGTCCAATTGAACTAACGTACTCAGTGCGGGCCATTGCCCAAGCCACTGCTTTAGAGCGCCTTGTATTAAAGGACGCGCCATGGTAATAATACTTTTCAGTGGCTCTGGTATGCCCAGTACTGAAATAAGCGAATCGATCAGTCCTGACAATGGGACCGATTCTTGTAGGGCCTGACGACGAGCCCTCAGCTTTTGCTGTAGCTTGGGTCGGGAGTTGGATGCTGGGGATAGGATGGGACTGAAAGGAAGCGTCTCGTCTTGCCGGGGTTTCACCGGGGTATGTTGACGAGGGGCACTTGCTAGACGAGGGGTTGCCGAGGAGGGAGAATTTTTCTTGCCTTTTGCAAAGGCAGATTTTTTCTCCGTAGGAGGTGTAGCCTTCTTTGGGGCTTTCCTGCGACGACGAGTCACTGTCCTCTTCACTCTCACAACCACCTCCGAGACAGTTGGGCGCTGTGTCTCCGTACTGGAGGGGATTGTCTCCTCCTCCAGGAGACGGAAAGCGTTTTCGCTTGAAGGGCCACCCACCAGAACTGAAGCGTAGGAGCCACGTGCCAGCTGATATTGAGCTTTTTTAAGCTCAGCTTGTGTCCTCTTGTACACCGGGCACGATTTTAATTCGTGCCAGTGCTGATTGCACTGAGCGCATTTGAATGGCGCTGCGGTGCATTCGGAGGACAAGTGCTGACCTTGGCACTTGACACACTTAACTCTGTTGCTGCAAAACTCTTTTGAGTGACCGATCTGGCTACATTTCTCGCAGGTGGGTACCTTGGAGACAAAGGGTCTTGCAATAGGGACGCGAAGCCCCTCATACACGATATAGCCCGGTAGTACGGTTCCCTCGAAAGTGACACGCTTTGAGCGGGTCTCCCTATACACTTTCTTACCATCTATGATGGAAGAAGTGTACAAAGGTTTGACCTCTGTCACTTTCACACCTGGGGTGGCACAGGAGCGAAAACCGCCCATTCCGTATTTTCTGAGGTCCTCAGCTGGAATGTCGAGATCCTCTACCACACCAGTAACTTCAACAATGCTACCGGGAATATACACCCGGTAGTTCTCCGTATAGGCAGGGTCCGCTGCAATGGCGTTCGCCTGCACTCGGTCGTTCACGACGACCCGGATTCTATTTGTGCGGACGCGAAGTACGTCCGTCACAGCCGAATATTTTTTATGCAAGGACGATGCTATTGCTAGCATGTCCAGCTCTTTTTTACCGGGCATCATGAACACCCGAAATTCACCCCGATGCGAGATCGGGTAACTGCGGTGCCTCTGCGCACCATCCGGGGACGTCGAGACTACCGACGCAGCGGATTGTTGCGGCAAAATATCATCCTCTTGGATGGCCGACTTTCTTTTTTTGTTTGCCACCGGGGTGAACCCATCGTCGGAGGAAGTTTTTTCAACTTCCATCCTGGCCTTTATGGCCAAAGAGACCGGAACGGGGTTGAGTTGTAATTATTATTTTTTTTTTAACAAAAATAATAATTTTGACGAAAAACAAAAACGACGTGACTTTTCGACTTACCTACAAGTAAGCGAGACGGAACGGTACGAACAACAAAGGAGAAGGATAACACGCTTAACAGTGGAACTAGCAGGTGCGCGTAACACCTACGCACCTCGTACGCACTATTATCTTTATTCACTAACACTACTACTATTGCCGATGGTAACACCTGGGTACAGTCGCTGACCTTTCCTCTTACGGGATTGCCGGTATCTTGTGCGGAGCGTAGCAAACATGCATCCGATCCGAACGACGGTTGGAGACAGAATGATAATCATCATTTGTTCGGGACAAATGAATTCGTTGAAATAATTACACACAAAGGCACGAATGTGATCTAGCTATTGGCAGCATTTGCAACGTCCACATTGTGGCGTGGTTAAAATTAAAGCAAACGCTCATTTGTGTTTATTTTCACGGTCGTGCTGTACCGTTGTTTAATTTTTGTATTTCTTTTTCATCTGCAGCTATTTGAACTTCACCATCGTCTGCGGTAGCGTTCACGGTTCCATGTATCACTGCCCTTTACGAGCAACCAGCAAGCTTTTCTTTCGTTCGTTATATTTTTGTTCCAAGCTCGAACGGCTGGTGTGCGATTGTGTCCATAAAATGGTCGCTTAAGGCGTTTTCTCATTCTTTCTTCATGCCTAACGCTATCGGCTCCAACCCCAAAACGATAAAATCATCTTCTACATACTGGCGGACCGTAGAATGAGCTAAACATACTACCCCCTGCCCACAACTTCAACCCTCCAATCGAATGAAATGCCAATCTTTTGCAGCCCATTTCTCCGGCCCACCTTTGTCTCACACGTATCCGACCACGTCCGATTGTACACCGACCAGGACCTGTCTCATTTAATCTTGTCTCAGCTGTAGCTAAATTACAAAATGCAATCAAATGAGTTTATCTTTTCTTTTTCCATGTTTATTTTTCTCTTCACTCGCAAACGAAAGTTCCAATGGTCCTTTTCGACCTTTTCAAGGATCTGCACATACAAAACCGTTGCGAAGGAAGCGACGCTGACGAGGCGTAAACTTTTGCAACTTAAAACGAAAGGTGAGAATAAAAAGGAAGCACATAAAAAAACGTTATTGTTTCCTTCTAACAAAGGACATTCTACGCGATTTCTGTTGCGATTTGTCCAAACAAACAGAACTGGTTTGTTTTGTATATCATCCAACGCAGTTAAACATAGTGGAAAGTTCTCTTATCAATACCCAGAACTAATTAAATTTCAAATCAAAGTCTATAAAACAGCTTAGTAATTTATATGTCCTAACTCCGTTACATGATTTTGTTTTAGTTGTTAATTAGCGTATATTAACAGATGTATCAGCGGAAAAGCTGTTCGGCAGTTGGACACTACGACACCTTCTGCATTCGTTTCAACAAATTTATAGCTCAATTTTCTTTTCGTTTTTGTCGCAACGGCGGTCGGTTTCGCGTTACACGATTATGTAAATTACCCCGATGTGCAGTACCGCTAATGAATGAGCAAATAAATTTGCAGCATTTTGATGCTTCCTTTGCCCTTAAACCTTCCACACTGGCTGAATCATGGTGGTGAACCTGCTGCAAACTGCTGATAACTCACTTAAAAACGACATGCAAATGGTTCTTCCCTTGTGCCTGCCATGGATCTTCCATATTAACACCACCAACAACAATTAACCTACTTTTAGTTACAACAGCACATAACTCTCGATTCAAACAAGCGATACTAGACAATGGACGTAAAATATGGTTCAAAGTCTCCCTCGCAAGGTCAGTCCTTCATGGATACAGCGAAAGAAACAAACAAAAAATCGGTACAAAATAAAGCGGCAAGTAAAGCCATAAACACGCCGAAATCCCTACAATTCATTATCACCGATTTGACCTCGACACACCGGTCGAGTGCCGTGACTGCGGCGCAGCGTATAAGAACCGTGATTTTGTTTCGGTTGTGTTTGTGGAACAATAAAAACCCTCTTTTTATGTTTTCGCGTCATGTTAATGGTCGAAAAAGGCTTTACCGTTCGTGCACAATGCACCATTCTTCTGCTGCATTGCTCTCATATCCTTCCGTGGGACAGATATAACAGTGTCTTTAACCCTATCTCCGTCCGGTGATGGCCCATCAACATGCGTGGTCAGTGATATGGAAACGAGCGGAGCACATTATCATCATCGACTGAATGCCGTTAAACGTTAAACGAAGCGTTGGTGTGATGCTGGTCGGCGAGAACCGCTATTAGACAACGTGGATCGCGTTCGGAAGCATTTGCTCCTCGTTGAACTGTAATGGACGTTGATAAGGATAATCAATTCAAAACCACCAATTTCAATAAAATAAACAAAAAAAATCTTATAAAATGTATAAAATATATAAACATAAATTGCGAACGAAAATAATATATTTTTTATTAATACCAGATGTCTGTCTTAAAAGCATAATAATAAAACTTAATAACTAACATTAAGGGAAATAAGGGAAGCACAAAAACGAGAACGGGAAATGATACTTAAATAGATGTTGAAAGTTGTTAAATGCAACTTGCGCTCTTGGGAGAGGGTCATTCTGGCCGTAACGTGTGAGCATGGTTGCAATATAAAGAGGAGGTCTAACACGCAGGTGATGAGAAGAGAGGAACATCAAGGTTGCTGGACAAAAATGCCAGTAAGATAACTTGCGTATAGGAATAGCGAGCTTGCAGAATTTTAAGGCCTAATTTTTAAGGCGACTGCGATAAGAAGGAGTTGTCGTATTCTATCCTATCGCTAGCAGGCGACCAAATAACCCCTGCATATTTGAGGATCGATCATACCCAGCAACAGTACAAGGCAGTCAAAAATAGGATCACGGACATTTTATAAAAAAAAACGAGCAACGAGTAATGAAACCCAAGTAGGCTTTGCCGAGAATAAACTCCAAATATTCGTTAAACGTAAGTTTCAAGTTGTGTCTTCTAAATGTGAGGATTCTCATTCAAAATCAATGTTCTCAAACAGCTTGACAGCAGGTAAAGTGTAAACACTACTTAAGCAGTTGCACGAATGGAAAACAGTTGCTGCCAAACTGTTTTATTTAATATGTCATAACAGGTCGGCTGATAATTGTTTGGCCTAACACATATATTGCGCTAGAAGATTTACATCCATATCATATTTCGTTTGTACCAACCTTCAAACGAATTCTGTCCAAATTTGACAGCACTCGGGCCATAATCTAATGAGCTAGAGCATTTTGTGTGACGCAACTTTTGTGTTTTGAGTAATCATGGAAAAGAAGGAATTTCGCGTGATGATAAAATATTCGAAGCGACGAAAACATGGAAGAAGGAAAAACGCACATCCCAAATCACGATACAGACCCTCGCAAGAAAAAGGACCACTCTTTACGATGACGGAATATACGCAGCAAAACGACCGAGTACACCCGGGATTAGATGACCTTTCACCGTTTGGAGAAGGAAATGTCTTCAAACGAATGTGAATTGTACAATAGATTAAGTTACTCTTAGTTGTAAGCAATACGGCCTGGCCGTCTCTGAATAAATAAAAAAAAAATATTCGAAGCCATGAATAAATAGTCGAGGCCAAAAATTGACCTTGATAAAGAGTTTTTGGACACTGCTCCTCCAAAATCAACCGTCAAATATTTGTATGCTAAATTTAAAAGTGGTGAAATGAGCACTGAAGATGATGAACACCGTGGACGCCCAAAAGAGGTGGTTACTGACAAAAACATTAAAAAAAATCACAAAATTATTAAAAGCAACCATAATGTGACGTTGATCGAGATAACTGACACCCTAAAGATGTCTAAGAAACGTGTTGGACATATCGTTCACGAGAAATTTGGATATGAGATAGCTCTGTGCAAAATGGCTGCAGCTCCAGCTCACATTCGACAAAAAACAACAACGATTTGATGATTCGGTGCAGTGTTTGGAGCTGTTTGTGCGAAATAAATCCGAGATTTTACGTCAATATGTGTCCATGGATGAGTCTTGGCTTCTCCACCTCACTCGAGTGGACAGGACGCGATTAACCTGCTCCAAAACGGGGGAAAACGCAACAATCAGTTGGCAAGGTTATGGCGCCAGGTTTTTGGGATTTGCGAGGAGTAATCTTCATCGACTATCTTGAAAAAGGAAAGACCATTAATTGCGACTACTATATCAAGTTATTGGAGCGTTCGAAGGTCGAAATCGCGAAAAACGGCCACATTTGAAGAATAAAAATGCTTCACCAAGACAACTCACCGTGCCGCAAACCAATGAAAATAATGGCAAAAATTAATGAATTAGGCCACGAAATGCTTCGCCACCCACCGTATTTCGTAGATCTGGTTCCCAGTGACCAACTCCATTTCTCAGACCTCAAAAGGGTGTACTCTGAGAAGAAATTTCCTCGGATAAAGAGGTGATTGCCGAAACAAAGGCCTTTTTTGAGGCAAATGACAAATTCTACTACAAAAATAGTAACCAAAAATTGAAAACCGGCTATAATTGGTGTAACACCCTCGAAGGGATGTATGTTGAATAAATGTATGTTTTACTGTCTTAGGCCAAACAATTATCCTGACACCTGTCCACCTGTTACATCCGATTGCATAGAATGTAAACTTTAAGCAAATGGCAATGGCTGTTGCTTGTTTCATTTGACCTGCGTTTGAAATGTGTGTGTGGCTAAACAATAAATTAGTTTTATATCTGCTAGTGTTTTATTTCAAAAAGTGTCCTGAACTGCTAAATGCACAACGAGAAAAGAATTAATTTCACTCTATGACTTTTAATTGCTTGTTTCAATCTTCGCGCTTTTCAAACAATTGTTAATGTAGGCTTTAATAAAAAAATGTTTGTTTAATTAGGAACAATGAATACATTTAAAGTTCATCATGTTGAACACATATCAACAAAGATTTTGCTTTGTGCATTATCATCGCATCGCGATCCAATTGGGACAAAACAAAAAATGCACAATCACACCAACCACCAGGCGCCTCCATTTCATTTTCAAAACAGCGATATTTGCTCCATCCGCCATCTATCAAACATTCAGCCGCGCTCGGTGATTTAATCAGCGGTAAAATTTTGTAACACTTTCAACTTCACCACCACCCCTATTTTCCCCATTCGTACGAATGCTCGGGGCAGCATTAAACTGCTATTTCAAGCTTTTAATGGTAGCGAAACACGCCAATTTACGGCACGCCAGCGGCAATGTAGCCGACTCCCGGCTACATAAACGCAATATTGAATACGGTATTACACCGATACCGCAGTCACCAGCCCGCGGGGTGGTTTGTTATAAAACAAAGAAAAGCACAATAATTGAATCCCCGACTACGCTTCACGCGGCCCATCGACACGGGGATCGATTGAGCCGTGGGAGGATGAATGTAAGCGACGCGAAAGGAATACAGTGTCGCGGAAGCCGGAAAAGCATCCACCTCACACACTAACACATGTGCCTTTATTCCCGTTTCACAAAAGGGGAAGACAAATCACAAATCCTGCATGGAAAGCCGTCGGCCTTAAAAAGCGTTATCCACCTGTGCGAGGGGAAAAGAAGCGCGTCAGCGGGTAACAAAACCAAAGCTAACCCACATCCTGACATATGACGCCCCGCGCCGTCTTTCGACGACGTTGATGAAGTTGGTTTAATATTGCTGAAAAATATATATTCTACGGCAGCTTAGCTCTTATTGCACTCCATCCACTCACATTTCGCTCGCAGCAAACACAACTTTCTGTCCTTCGTTCCTTCGATAGCGGCAGGCACCGGTGGCACCGATCGCTTCTATGCCACGTACAGTGTGTATTGTATCCTCCTTCTAGGCAGGATTAAAAAATGACTTCTTCATTGTCTTTACCTCAACCGTGCCACATATGCCGTGCTTCTTTGCAACTACCTCAAGAACAAAAAAAAAAGACACTCATAAACATAAGTCACACGTCGACATCGTCATCTTCATCGTCATCGTTAGTCATTTCGCAGATACTTTTACGCTGCCATGCATGGCGCTCTTCATCCCCGTTTCCCGTTGATCGTGGTGTTTCGTTTTGTGCTTTTGTTTTACTCGTTTTCCTTCCCATTTCATTCCATCCCCGAAGGGCAGTGTTTAGCGTTGGTACCATTTTGTTTTTGCTACTTACCGAACCATTTTCTTTCCTTCTAAGAAATCGCTGGCGCATTTCGTACGCGGAAACTCTTGTTTCTCTGTTTGTTTCTTGCAAAAAGAATAGACATCCCAGCCATACGGCTCGACCACGGCGAAGGGTGAAATGTATACAACGCGACGCAACACAATTGCCGGCTCAGAAATGAAGACATAAAAATGTATAAATAACGGGTCTAGCGCTAGGTATCGTTCGCATTGAGCAGACAGCACTGTCAGCTCATTGTGCTGCCGTACGGCACAACACCACCATTTTTGTGCTGTTCATTTCGTTTTGTGAGCCATAATATTTCCACTGGGTCCGGGTGCATTCTGACAAATGTATTAAAACTGTCACGAGCATTATTCACCAGCAGAAAAGTCTCGGTAAACATTGAAAGATTAAAAATTATGCGGGAAAACAACTAACTCTCACACTGGAATCCCTTCCCTTTTTTTTAATTTTCTATTTAAATTTTCCACTCAAACATTTTTGAATCGTTGCAAAAGCATTTCGTCGCTAAAAGTACTAATATTCCGGATTGAATTATTCGTTCTAGGAGCATATCCCTTTAACGTTGCCCTTACGGAAACGTAAACATTCGGCTCCGGTCGGCCATCGACCATCGTTTCAAGGGCACAAGACGGTGATGGCGATGGTGTGTTGGTGTCGAAGTTTATTGTTTGATTTTGACTACACCTGCCGGAACGCGGCAGTGGTTCGATAGGGTGGCATTTTTCCCACTCTGCCCTCTGCCACACACCACCGTTCATTCGCCGTGATTACAATGACGCAGCCATAAAGCCATCGCCTTACGATACGCGCTTTCGTGCACCGTGCCGCTCGGTACACGTTCCACAGGTTGACACTGATTGCAGTGCAAACCGTTCGGCACTTCGGCCAGGAAATGGGAAGCATAAAAGGAAAACACGGGTGGGAGAATAAAAATGTGGGGTTTTTATTTCCTTCCCCCCACACACCCCCATCTCGGTCGGTAACTCTTTCAGCCCTTAATCTCACCCAGCGCCGAGACATTGAAGCTTTCATCGATTTTTACTCCGTTCAGCGCCATTTCGGACACGAAAGCCACACACGTTCAAGGGACAAAAGTGTATCGTACAACAAAAAAAAAAAGTGAACAAGTTAAATGTATACGTTTCAGCGGTCCGTGGTCAGCCGACTGAAAACTAACATTAAATTACCGCTACGATGAACAGAACGATGTACGCCTTACACCCGGCCCAAATCACCATTTGCCATCCTGTACTGTTTTACGGAATTTTTCCAACTATCAAAACTCGCTGACTCAGCGTGGCTTCAAGCTGCACGGGAAGTGCATTGAGGTGGCATTCGGCCAACTTTCCCGGAACCGCCTGATAGTGGTATAATGGCGTTATATTGAAATGAAGTTTTTATGTCGCCGTGTGCGAGTGGAATATGCTGCTCGCAAATTATTCATTTCGTTATGACGATGCACGACGTACGGTTTTGTCCTCTTTTCGACTTTCCGGTATTGAGTTTTATTGAGTAGCTGAATGTATGATACGTTTTAAGGTGGTCTATTTCGAGCAAAGTTCGTTCTCTCTGTTGAAGCATTATTATTATTCAGATTTGTTTTCGATGAGCATTTTGGCTGTTCGTATTGTTATTGTTTTTGAATTTCTAAAAGCCTTAATTAACTATTTTTAGTGCAGTAAACTCGCTTCAGTTGATGCTACAAAACTTATGCAACTTTCAACATTCTATTAAAATCCCTGCAACGTGTTGACCTTGAAAATTTTAAAAAACCTTGATATTGATTTAACAAGTTCTATAAATATACCTATATTATTCTATATATTATTCTATGTATCTATATATATTCTATATATTCTACATATATTTTATATATTATATAATTCTAAAACTTCTCAGGGCAATGTCATCAAAGAACCATTTGAATGTTGTGTAGTTCAAAGTCTTGGAATTTTATTAACATCGATGAGTTTTTAAAAGAAACGCACGGAACACCGATCTACCGAAGCGTTTATGGAGTTGCAACAAGCTGATTCCAACGAAAAAAATAAACAGCAGTAGATAAATTCAAAACTCACATCAAGAGAATAAATTCTGGAGGTATTGAAAGCATGGATAAAATAAAATACAAAGATAACAAGTTTCCAGAGATTTTTTTAATGGAAATAAAAGGTACTGATATTCTTTTTTAAATAACTCGACTTACAAAAATCGATGTATTGAGTCACATACCACTAATACAGCAATTGCATCATATTTTAAGAAATCTCTTTTTCTCTCGGCACAACAACCGCAAGAGGTGTTGGCCATCCATTTCTGGCATTCTTTGAGTTTATTTAACCGTGTTCGGATTTGTAATATTTGGAATATTATTAGTAAAGTTTTATATCATTTTAATTAAGATTAATACAACAAAAAAGCCAAGAAAGATTTGTTTTTCTTTCTCAAAACTATATTAATGTATTTTTCAATATATAAGATGCCTACTTTCTTATCTACTCTCAGTTAAAAGTTATGCAAGTTGATGATGACCGTGTTTCCTATAAAATTTTCGAAATTTTTCATAATCTACACAATAGAAATTTGATGACATAATTTATTAATCGAAATAACAATTTTTATCTTAAGCAATACGATCTGACCCTTAATCGTCCATTTTTAATCAAATACCTCAATATTCCTAGTACACATGATTATTTTATACACGAGAAAATATGTGCAAGTCGAAGATTGAGACGAACTAAATTACAGAGTATCAAATACCTCTATATTCTTAATACACAGGATTATTTTACCTACGATTACCTAATATGTTCAATGCAAAGACTGAGAAGAAATAAATTACATAGTATGACATTTTATTTCATGTCATATCATAATGATATTTCATAAAGGAAGCCATTGTCGTATTGCATTTCTCTTTTCGTATTTGACAAAATAATCCGTGTAACGAATGAAATTCATCTTGCTATGTTTTTACTCTATACATATTTTACTCAGTTTCATGTCTCTTTACCTCGTCAAGTT
The DNA here is from genome assembly GCF_943734755.1 of Anopheles moucheti. Classification (NCBI taxonomy): domain Eukaryota; kingdom Metazoa; phylum Arthropoda; class Insecta; order Diptera; family Culicidae; genus Anopheles; species Anopheles moucheti. Next base: position 74,381,961 of record NC_069140.1, read on the forward strand.
ATAGTTATTATTTGAACGTAAATTTTTAATGCATAACCTTTACCAATTTCAAGCGAAGTACACCCGGGATAAGGTGAGCTTTTAATATTTGGAGAAGGAAATGTCTTCAAACGAATGTGAATTGTATACTAGATTAAGTTACCTTTAGTTCTAAGCAATGCGGTCTGGCCGTTCTTCTTGAATATAACAATCTTTATCTAAATCTCATTGGGAGATATAATAAATTGTATTAAAAAATGCCGAAGATTAGGAAATATTGATTAGCATATCGGCACTCAGGAACCTCTCGAATCATAAAAATATTTTGTAAATAGTGGTAGCTTGCTGGGCTTTAAAATTAATTGTTCCATTGAGCTCTCGACTAAGCTTATGCGAGATTTAAAACAAATTCATTTCAAAATGATTTTCCACATAGCTTACAACCATTATTCTTAATTGTAGAACTGAACTGTGCTGACTGCATCAACGGAATTAAATCCTAGCACAAACAAGAAATACTCCAACCACTCTTCAAAGAACTCTTCAATTGCATATGCACTCCCGCAGTATGTTTTTGTTTTGCAATTGAAAAGTGCAATTTATCGAACTGCAGCTTTCCGACTGCTGCTACTGCATCTCGGTTATCTCGTTGCTCTCTCGTTGCTTTTATGTGTCTGCATGTGCTTTTTCCGAGCTGCATAAAACTCATGCGCACCAGGTGAAGGATGCTGGTCGCAACAAGCAGCTGCTTGTACGATCGTATTTATTTATGGCATACTTTCCGTTACACTTCCGATCAATTTATCCGCATTTGCTCGCCCGGGGTTCCACACGGTGCACCGGGATACATTCATCCACCCAACGGGGAGGCATCATTTCGTATTCCTGCCACGTCTAGCGTTCGCACAAACGTTGGCGCCTTCCGAACGGTAAGCACACAACATAAATACGAGAATAAAAAGCAACAACAATCAACTTCGAACACCGGAAAGCCGAATAGGAAGTCTAATAACTTTATCGGATCGAAGTTTGCGGCACTAGCACGATACCCGGTACATGAGGTTAGCAGCGAAAGCGAGATGGTGGCGGTTTGGCAGCTGGCCATGTACACGGATGCAACATGCATCGGGGAACATGATGCTGGGAAGCTGAAAGTGTCGGTCGAATGCACCAAAATAATGGCCGCACGCTACACGTATTCCAGAAATAACACACCCCAAACCCATTTCCCTGTCAATACTGACCGGGAAAGCCTTTCTGGGCCAAAATTCAATATCCTACTTTGAGAAGGTCGAAAAGCCGTGTTTCTGCATGTGACTCCTTCGCCTCCCTTTTTCATCATTCCTAAAGGTAACGGATTTTCCCATCTTGTGTACGGGGTTTTCTGCCACTTGATGTTTGCTCGCTTGATTTGCACTAAATATTTTCATAAATCACTCAACCTTGTCTCCGGTTGCGACTGTAGCGATCGGAAACCACTTCTAACTCCCATGCCGTGGGCAAACCAGATGTCACAGCAGACTTTTCCCCAAGGCAAGCGCACGAAAATGGTGCACCGGTGCTGCTAGTCCCCCGCTACGGGAATTGTCCATTCGACGCTCGTGGGTATTGTATTTTGCATACTTACGTTTGGGAAGAGGACGGTTGGTCATGTCCTTCGGGGTCGGTATGCTGCCAAAACTGCAGACGCTCGCAAAACTGCATCGCAAACCGATTGCTGTTCAACTGCTACCCGCCAGCAGCAGATGAGCAGTGGCAACAGCTACATTAACCATCCATAATCCAAAACATATCCCCGTCGGGGAAAATAGTTTTTCGCCCTAGTCACACTGACACATTCGTAACGCTTTGCTATCGTTCGTACCGTTTCTTTCCAGCACGAACGGCTTCCGGTGCCAGCTGGTTGCAGCTTCTCGTTGTTGCTGACGTGGCAAAACACATAGAAACGTTTTGGGGATGAAAACATTGATCGAAATCGAACACCGACAGCAACAGGATGCAGGTGAGTTTCTTAGAAAAGTATGTCTGGCGTAGATTTTCCCTTCTCTCACGGCGTAGCGTAAAAGTTGCATGATTAATTGATACAATTTCAAAAGTTTTAATCAAAAAATAACAACAAAGCTATATTTTCTATAAGTTTGTTTCGGTTATCATTCATCATGAGCAGGATACAATTTTTGAGTGGTGTTATTTTTTTACTTAATTTATTATATTTTGTTATTGGAAAACAACAACATAACTAAATTTTCTTTATGTTTGCTTATAATCATTTTTTAAATTATATAATTTTTTATTATTATTTTATCATTATCTATCATTTTTTTATTATTTATCATTTTTAAAATACACGATACATTTTTTAAATGTTGTTAATTTATTATTTACGTTGTATCAACATAGTGCCACAAAAGCATTTCTGATCTTTACTATTTATATTTTTATTAAATATCTTTGCTTTAAGACAAAATGTGAATAGAAATTCAGATTATTTTTAACAATTGCATAATTAACTACTAGCATGAGTAAATAGCTTAATAACTTCAATCTCTCTTGACTTAGTCTAAAAAATATTTTTGTTGAAGATTTTAAAGGTAAACTATTTGATATATTTTAACATAGTGATTCCTTTTGAAAGCATACACATTAAAGGAAATGGAAGAATTTAAAAAAATAATCTCTAAAATTGGCATTTGTGCAGTGTTTTTAATTTATTGAGTACTGTAAACGAAGCAAATTCTAGCCAAAGTGGATTTCGATATTTTCGATTTGTGACAAAAAGGTCTACAAAGTTGACCTGCACCGGTTTTCACACGAAAATTCCTAATTTAGGAATTCCGGTCCTAAATTCCATTCGGAATAATCCCCTGTACGTAGGACTGCCTATTAAGTTACGGGAAAAAAATTAAGCAAGCATGGCAGGCCTAGATTTCTTGGGGTTTATTTGTAATTCACTTGTTCTTGAAGCTGTTGTACTAAAATAGTTGAAGAAGTTGATTGAAACCTCGAGCTTTAATAAAACGTTAACAACGATTTAATTTAAATTCTAATTGTATATCACTGTTAAGTAATTGATAGTGGATACAAGCAAATAAATAGCACAGAAACTACAAGCTCATAACATTGAAGGAGAAGATTTGATTGTTGTAGGAATAGATATGTTTGTAGATGAATTGACAATGTTTTGGTACATATCACATTATTATAGTTACAAATACAATTTGCATATTGCATATTGCATATTGCTATATTGCAAAATATAGTTATTAACCGGAGTTTTGCAAAACCATTAAATGGTTTGAAAAGTAGCCGAGCGAAAGTTTATCGTTAAAATGTTCAAAACACCTTACACGTCATATGTAACAATATCATCCTCCATTTTGTAAGTTTTCCAATGTTTGACACCGTCGAGTTCAACACATTTTAGAATTGTTAAAATGGAATTTATTCTCAAATTTATCCCCATTCATCCAACAAACCACATCGGCCAACATTTGTTTGAAACTAGTTGCACAAAATGCGTTTCCCCCTCGAAGACCATCTTCAACCTTAGCTTACCATCATGACATTTGTACACCACGACGGAACAGTTCTCAGTGTTCCCATCTTTTTGGACCTCGAAAAAAGCATCCCGTCTGGCAAAAGTTGTACATCACTACAGAAATCGTTTCAAACTAATTTAGCAACAAAAAACAAACCAAATCTGTTGCAAACCACTTTTGTTTTCCACCCCTTTGGGGGAGTGCAGTGGTTTTCGTCTCAACGCCATCATGATCATTCACCATCGTCATGTTCCGCTTCTGGTCGGGTGGCCAAGAAAAGTGGACTTTTGTGCAATCTTTGCTCTTAACTTTCGCTACACTTACGCTGGCAGCATTTTGTTTTTCTTCCTGTCGCATGAAAAGTGTGTCCCGTCGAGCGAAGAAAAACATCCCGATATGAAATATGAACGCGTTCTACGCTCACACACAAATTCTTCTTCAGAGTTGCACAAACAATGAGTGTTCCTGTTTGGCCAACATTTTAAGCTGGAGCGGGAGCGGCAGGGAAGGGGACAGGGTTGAGGAGAACACCACCTCCATCTAGCTGGCATATCCGTAGTGGTAATAGGAGAGCCACGATCCATCGCCGGAGTGGAGTGTAGCGTCACGCTGCTAGCGGTTTGCGCCAACGGAACACTTGCGAAAACTAGATAAATAATTCACATGCCATTCCGGAGCCACTCTTTTTCCCGGTATTTCCTCGGTATTCGTGGTTTCCCGGTAAAGGCCACCGTGCGTCAGTCGGATCGCGTACGATCTGCTAAATTTAAAGTTATGTTTCTTCGTTCCCTTGCCCCTTTTTGCTCTTGTGCCCTGGTAACTGTCACATAACTGTCTCGTTCCCTGTGCAGCTGATAAATCACACCGATATCGAAACCGGCAATAATGCGGGTGTGCGTGCGAGTGAGTGTGTGTTTATGGTTTTTAGTCTTGCCGACAGCAGGTCAAGGGTAAATCAAGTCCGATGAAGACGATATCCGATGCCCGTGTGGTTAATGTACACCCGTCCTTCTAGCAAACGGATACTATCCACACAGACACACACATAAAACATTAAGCCGATGCTGATGGAAATTAAATTACAAAATAATCACGGCTGCCAGACTTTTTTTTTCGAAGACCTAACCCCGGAAGCGCTAACAACTTGTACCCGGCCATTTGCCTTCCATCAAGTAGCAAAGGTTGGGCGAATGAAAAAGTTTATTACTTCATTCAGTTTCAGGGATAAATATTTAATGAAGTTCTGTATAATCTTATGTCTTTGTTCAAAGTGATAATACTTTATATGTGAAAAGTAGTATCTATCCGACAAAAAATAAAATAAATAAACACAATTGCAAGACAAAAATTAATTAAAAAATTTAAATATTTCTATACATTTTACACTTATTGCTAATGTTGTGAAACGAGTCAATGTGGTCAACCACATTTTCGAGATTGTTATTGGCAGTTTATTTCTATACTATTACCCCAAAAGTTTATAATTATGTTCTTTTTACGATAAATAAAATGTGTGATACTTTCGTTAAGATTTGTGATTTTTTTATATTATTTGTTATATTTAAAATGTAAAACAGTAAATTAAAACCACAAATATATCGACAACAAACTTTCGCATCCACCCAACGAGAAAAGCCTACACAGCAACAATACAACAACCATGCAGAACGACCCAAAAACTGCGCACCGAACAGTGGACGGATGTTGTTAAGCGCACTAACTGCAACAAAGCACGGATTTGGTTTTTCTCTACCAAGCAATAAACAACGCAAAATGGCAACCGGAAATAAAGCACACTTTTACCATCCGTAATCATTTGTGCAAACGGGAGCCGGTGCAGAAAGCCCCCGATAACCGAACGAGCTTTACCGGCTGGTATGCGGAAACATTTCTTACCGGTTTGTTTGGGGAATTTTGCAGCTATTTTTGGAAGTTCTGCAACGCACAGAACTACTGTTAACGGTGCAGTTACTAGCCGGTACCGGTAGCGAACCAGCCAATGCTGATGCAAAAGTGATTGAATTTTCAAAACTCAATCATCATTAGCGTTCAATCGTAACGGCAGCAGGCAGCAAGGGAAATAATTCGTAATTAATTCATAAGCCGGATCGGTGGTATGAACACACCAGGCAACATGTGGGTACGTGCGGTTGTTCGATGATGGCGACTGGCTTGATTAGAGTCATTCGCTGTTTACGGAACGCCGCCGGATGCAGCAGGAGGATTGCAAAATGTGGGATGCAGGAAAGATTGATGACAGGAATCACTCATACCGGTGGCGGGACTTGCAAACATCGTTTTTCTCCCTTCTCAGCCGAGCAGGAAATCAAAATTCAATTTTTAATGTTTGCCTTTGATGGTGCGGAAAGGATCGATCAATCGAGGAAGGCGCGACGAACATAAATTGTAGCATATTCGACTGAAAGGTACATTGCCGCAAAGATTTTCTTTACTTTAAACAGCTTGCCACAAATAGGGTAATGTGATATCTTCTAATTTAACTTTTATAGTATTGGTTCCATAAAAAAAATAAAAAATATATTTAAAAATCGATTATCACTACGAGGTACACGCTGATCATTATATTAGGGGTGTTAATTGCATTACAATCAATATATCCTACTTATATCCTAGTGCTCTCCATTCACAGTCGAACTCCTTCTTCATTGATTATATTAGCTAACTGACAAATCAACTCCAACCGCCAACTCAATTTGAGATTATTTCGTATGTCGTTGAGTGGTGTCATTCTACTGACATGACCAGCCTACCAAAGTTTTGCGAGTTTAGTTCGCTGTACGATGGTGAGTTCGTCGTACAGATCAAACAGTTCATTGGCTAGCGAGACTGACTAGCGTAGCGACTCTTCTATTATCCCTTGACGTATACGAGGCGAATAATCCTTTTGGACATCTTTCTTTAGGCAACCTTTCGAATTTTCGACAAGTTGTATGTTTTAGAAGCTTATGTAAGCTTTCTAAACTGTGTACGTTCCAAGTCCCAGTTTCGACTAGTTTCCTCAGACTTTAGAATGACCTGATGACAATTAACAGTCATTATAAATGCTTTCGCTGTTATCCTTTAGCCCACGATAGGTGAGATTTTTTGAATAACTTCAAAGTTGTTGTCATCTATCTATAACTCATAAGGCACGAAGGTCAGAAATGTTGTTAGCATAATTTGATAAGCTTTTGCTATATAGGAGAGTGTAAATCAGAGATATTTATGTGATAGATTAACTTATAGGAGATGGTCTTCGAAGTTTCTACCAGTTTCCAATACCCAGTTAGTCACGGATGGTCCTCTCTAACACTAGGTTGAAGAATAGATAAGCTCATCACCATAACGAAGACTCTTGGTGGTGTTAAGAGTTCCACCATCAGTGTTCACCTGGTATGTGACATCTGGACATCTGCATTCCAAAGGAGTTCATTGCATCGTAACGTTTTACTCCAGCTATGCTATCGTATATGACCTTGATATCGAGGAAGAGATGTCTGGAGCTGCTATTCCACGAACTTGTCCTGAATCTTCCAGATCCTGAAGATTTTGGAGATCTTCGATCCGAACTATCCTTATAATGAATGAAGTAGAACCGGAAAGTGCTACAGACATTACTACTTAATTGTCAGTCAGAATTAATCTCTCCTCATTTGATATTAATTCTAGTTAGCAGTAGGGTTAGTGTTATGCTAATATTAAGTTCATATTGTATAGCCCTAGAGGCAAACGATTAAATATAACAACATAAAAATATTCTAATTCAAAAATGCATATTCCATCATGTTATCTTCGTAAGAGTGACATCATCGATTGTCGTCTATCAGAGTATAGGTATAGACTTGAGTCGCTTCGGTCGATTTTAAAAACATATTCTATTAATTTTATCTATGAATTCTTCTAACTAACATCACTTATTTAAACTACCTCCCAGATATGATAAATGGCCAAACATGTGTTATACGTTTCATTGCTAATTAAGAATAATGTTCACTGGATACGTCAGTACCAATTAGCGTTTTCTTTCCAAATGACATTCAAGTTGCGTTGCTTTACACAAAACAATCAAATACTTTCATTTCCGCAAACGTTTATGGCTGGCGGTTCGTGCACAGTTTACGCAACCATTCCTAAAAACAAACGCCATTGTCATTAGCATTATGAACCCATTGCCCCATTATACGTACGAACGAGTTTCACAGTCCACCGCACGTTTGCAGGCAGATAAACTTCAAAGTATGTTCATCGGGTGGCGTCCCGTTTTGCCGTGCCACCCGTTCTGCAGCGGCGAAATTAATTTAATTTCAACTGTTAAATACCTCAATTTATTTACTCGCTCAACAGTTGGTGTGAATCGGATTGGCCGCTTACAATGTTTCGACCCACTTTCAGCAAACGGCAAATGCAATTGCATTAAACGAATCTGTTCATTAGCCTACGGTTTTAAAGCGTTGCAACTCCACCGAGCACTCCTAGCTGCCCTGCGACCATCGGCTCATTGTGTGACTATTCCATTCATGTCACCGATTGAGCATATCCAACAAATGGCCCTTGAACAAAGTTGTCGCTATTGAACGTATTCACGGGAGCAGAGGAGGAAGAAAAAAACACATCAAACACTGCTGCAGCTGCTGGTGTGAGGGCAAATCGTAGAGCCAACGGATGGCAAGAGACCGGAGCATCATTGGGGAGGAAATGCATTACGGAAAACTATATCCGCATTGCAATTGCGAGTGGATGCATATTTGCTGAAAACCACTACCGGGTGGTTCATATTTCAACCGGCAATTAGTCCACCGGGACCGGAAGCGGTGAAAAGAGTCCGACAGGTAATGGATCCGTGCACAAGAAGGATCCGCTGCAGTAGCAATCGAATGCAGTTCATTAACTAACTATAACTGACACGGCCGTGACGGGAACGGACTTTTGGACCTACGGGCCTTTGCATGAGTGGATATGTAAATACCGGATGCACTGTTGATACCGCCAGTGGTGTGGTTGCAATTATGTGCTGCGTTATTATGCGGTTATAAGCAGCACGAGCTGGATTATTGTCAGCTTAGAAAGAGTCGTTCGATACGGTAGACAATTTCATGACCAAAACCTATTTCCAAGGATTTCCAATTTGCTCTATTCGAGCGAAAAACCCCGTACCGGGGGAAAGCGCTATTGTCGGTGGAAAAACAAAAGGCATTCACTTCTTTTTTTTCTCCCATTCGTGCGGTTATCGTAAGTACCGGCGCACAGGTACAAGGACAAAGATATTACTAAGCACCCTTCGCCAGTCACGACCCTTCGTCTTACCGGCGACCACACCTAGGGTTCGTATTAAGCGCAAATAATCGTGATAATCATCTACCATGCTGCCAATATTCCCAATACCCGCGTGGCTACCGTTTACCGGAATTAATTTCCCAAGCGACACATATTTTCACTTTCATTTTCTCCCGCGCCCGGCCACAATTTGTAACGCGCCGGAGATCCTATTCCCGGCACGCTACCGTCCAACCGTGGAGGAAACGGAAACACTTCTCCGATCGCCGCGTTGGAAACAATCGGTAGCGGAACCCATGGGCCGATGTGGGACCGGGTGGTTCGTAAAATGAAACCGTGTCGATTAGGAGTGCAAAAAAACGTAAAAATGGAAACCTACCGGAAAAACGGGCTGGACAAGGCTGGTTCGGAAGGAGAACGCACCAGTACTGCGATAGACACTACAAGAGGATGGCTTTTCATTTCTCTTTCAATTGCAGTTGAAACTGTAGCTCTAATGGCTCGTTAGGACACTTTCGGAGCTGTCGGAATGGTGTAGAATGGAAGGAAAAGGCAAGAAAAGAAATAAAATGATCTATTTTATGTGTAAGAGATTTGCTTTTTTTTGGGTAATGAAGAGGTGGTTGGAAAAGTATAAAACATTCAAAATATTTTAAAGTTTAAAAACCCGATAAATGTTGCACCCGCTGCTAAAGGAGACACATTTTGGTAGTAGATTACAGAAGCAGATTATTTAGTCGTTTTTACAGTATGAAAACATCAGTCTTTTCTCAAGATCGCTTATCTATAATAATTCGTGCCAGAGAAATTCGCCTGACTTGAATTTTCATGAATTGAATTGAATTCATGAAGTGAATTCAAAAATTGAATTCACCGTAACAGCTTTTACCGACCAGACAATTAGGCAACCAAATGAACATTTCAAATTTGATTTTAACCATGCTGACTACGATCGACTAGACGCCATATTATGCAGAACTAACTGGGAAGTTCTATTCACTGACGGAATATCCATTGATGACGCTGTTGGACATTTCAACCAGAAAATGTCCGAGATTTTTATTACCGCTGTGCCTCGTGTCCGTAAACGCATCAAACCTCCATGGTCTAATCGAACAATTGATCGAATGAAAAAAAATAAGCAAGCAGCGCTGAGACGTCTTCAACGGAGAAACAACGTAATGAACCGCCTAACATATCAAACGATTTCTCGGGAATATCGTGCTTACAATAGAGTGCGGCACAGAGACTATCTCCACCGTGTACAACGCAGTCTTCGGCGGAATCCGAAATATTTCTGGAAGTATGCTAGCTCGAAACGCTCACAAAAAAAGAAAATTACGCTTACATCACACAACGGCCAAATAACTAAAAATGATACCGAGACTTGCGAACTATTTGCAACCCGCTTCCGAGATATATTCAGCCTTCGAGTGATTGATCAAGAAAGCATAGAAATGGCAACAGCAAACACCCCGATGAACGCCCTCAATCTCTCTGACTTCTTAATCAACTGTGATACCGTGAAGCTCGCACTTCAAAAGCTCAAAATGAATTTTAACCCTGGTCCAGACGGAATCCCATCTGTTGTCCTCAAACGGTGTGCCAGTTCTCTAGCGCCCTGTCTAGTTCGATTATTTCAATTATCGCTAGCATCAGGAGCTGTGCCTGAAATATGGAAGGTCTCATGGATGACACCGATTTTTAAAAAAGGAGACCCTCACCTTGCTTCAAGCTACAGAGGGATAACGTCGCTCTGTTCCCTGGTGAAAGTTTTGGAGTTGATACTGCATGGCCAACTAATGAGAGCTTCTACAGCCTACATATCTACCGCGCAGCACGGATTCATGCCACAACGCTCTACTGCCACAAATTTGGTAGAATTTGTTTCGGTTTGTATGAGCAGCATGGATATGGGACATCAAGTAGACTGCATATACACTGATATTAAAGCTGCTTTCGACACTGTATCCCATGATATACTGTTAGAGAAGCTACTCAAGCTAGGATTAAGTGTAAATGCAGTAAGTTGGTTTCGATCATATCTAACCGATCGTGTTTATAGAGTTAAAATTGGCAACGCGACATCGAAACCATTTAGCAGCACTTCAGGCGTTCCACAAGGCAGCAATCTCGGACCACTGTTATTTATTCTGTACGTTAATGATGTGTCATATGTGTTACCAGACCATAAGTTTTTGATGTATGCAGACGACGTAAAAATTTTTACTACTATCCGTGACCATTGTGATTCGTCGGACCTACAGAATGTCATCAACGTGTTCAGTAAATGGTGTAATTGTAATAAGTTAACCTTATGCGTCCAGAAGTGTTTTGTTGTATCGTTCTCTCGCGCTCGCGTATCTGTGAAATTTAATTACACACTTAATGACGACACCATTCAGAGAAAGGACGAAGTTCGAGATTTAGGAGTTATACTCGACTCGAAGCTTAATTTTGCCCGGCACCATGACAGTATTATTTCCCGAGCAAATAGAACATTAGGCATGATATTTAAAATCACCAGAGACTTCAATGACCCAACATGCATAAAAGCTCTGTACTGCGCGTTAGTGAGATCGATTCTAGAATATGGTTCAGTAGTGACGTGTCCCTACACGGATCAGTGGAAACATAGAATTGAAAGCATACAAAGAAAATTCACTCGTTACGCTATTCGTAAACTGCACTGGAACAGCCCACTTCCACCATACAGTTCCCGTTGCTTATTGCTAGGCATTGAACCGTTAGAGAACCGTAGAAAAAATGCGCAAGCGCTTTTTGTCGCAGGAATTTTAAAAGGAACCATTAACGCCCCAAATATACTTAACAAATTAACGATATGGATTCATAGATGGGCCTCCAGATCCCGCCCGTTTCTAAGGTTAGGTTTTAAAAATACCCAATACGGTGCAAACGATCCTATTGAGGCTATGTCACGCGAATTTAACGGCGCTTACAACATGTTCGATTTTCATGAACCGGTATCATCCTTTAGGGAAAGACTGCGTTACCGCGGTGTAGGCACAAATTGATCTAAAAATAAGCGAACACATTTTGTAATACTTTTTGTTTAGCCAATGTATGGCGGACAAGTTTATATTAAATAAATAAATGTAATTCGAGTTCTCTTTCTAATATCGTAAATGTTTAGTATTCAGTAATCGAATTTTTCTTAACACGTTACGAACCTCATTCATCATTGTTTTCTACGTTTTTTTTTTTCGACAATTGAAGTAAATTTTTACCAAACTTATTTTATACTATGAAAATGTAACTTGTAGCAATGCGGCCGTTTTGAATAAAATAAATGTTTTTGGGAAAAGTATAAAATGTTTAGAAATTAGAAAATTGAATTCTATGTACAAAATTAGACAAACAGTCGATCATTTTGAGATTCGCGTATCTCGAACTAGCTTAGCTCAGAAAATGACTGCATGTAATTTGAAAGAAGTCCTGCAGGTTCTATTCTCTTCTCTCTTCATCACCTCTCGGTAGACCGTAAACTGGTAGACCATTGCTCACTCAATAATTCTAAGCAGACCTCTTTAACAATCACAGAGTTATTGAGACAGGAGAGTTTAATTGTTGGAATACGACGAGTGTCCTAACAAATTCCTTGCTGTCACCAACAAGCGACTAGTTTTTTTGTAACAAGGATACTACAACATGTATTAAAGTTTAAACATCAGAAAGATAATTTCATCTTCCTCAAACTTTGTTCGGGAATGAGCTGGGACTTAGCACCAATCAAACCACGAATAAAAATCAATAAACAAATGTGCATAATCGAAAAATAAGTATGCAAAGGATTTTTTTATATTCATATATGTGTATTGATATAGCATATATAGCAGCATTTATATGGGTTGATCGTGGATATTCAATGCTTTTTTAATATTAATTTTAAAACGAATGGATATAAATGTAGCTATTTTAAAATTGATAAAAAAATGTAAGGGAACCATTGTCTTAAAACTCGAATCTAAATTAAAGGGTCTGTGAGAAAAACTACTCCACTCGAACGAACAACTTTCTTCATTATTAACACTTTATTATAATCGTAATTTACAATTATGTTGCTGGTGGTGATGGTGTTGCTGTTAGTTGTTGTTGTGTTGTTCAAAAATAAGTCCTGCTCTTTCGGCGTTCACTATGCTACTACCTCGCTACGCAATGCACACTCTGCTGTCCTTACCTGGGATCACGGTTTTTCTAACTATCTTCTTATTTAGGCATCAAATCTATCCAGCCGATCCGATCGACACCCGAGCGTCGATCGATGACTCTTTTGTGGAACCTAATTCTGCTCCTAGCGCCATCTAGTGTGCCATCCTCTAAACAAATTCGTTATATTTAGCAATACACTAGGTGAGAACTGTTTCGGCTCCTGACATGACGTTGTTTACAGGTTTACAGGGCAAATTTTGCCAACAGGGTTACTAAATCCTTGTATATAACGTAGTTTAAGTACGATTGAAAATAGGATAGTCAATGAACGTTAAAAAAAATTTCAATAAAACAGAATGTAACTACAATAATTCTTAAGTGTGTAGTCAAATTATGCTCTACTTTCTATTGCAGTGGCACTGTCGAAAGATTACTCATTTCGCTAGGAAATTAGCAATATTCTTAACAACTTTATTGTCAAGCAATACGTTCCTGAATAAATAAATAAAACAACTTTATTGTTTAGCAGTAGGCATTGGAAATAATAACTGAAAACTCTCGAATATCAATGGAATTTTAGAAATTATTAACGGCAAAACATAAATTACATTAGCTATTTAAATGATGTTCAAACGACGAGAAGTTAGCTCTTTTATTAAGAAATAATAAAATTTAATAAAAAATGGAATGGCAATAATAGGAGTACACTGCCGGTTTTCGTTATGTGAAATATTTCAATTAATATGTACTACACTCTTCATAGCTGTGCGCTAAGAACGATCACCACATGCGTTCCCATGCGGTCAGCTAAGCTTTTAGCGATTCATCTCACATACTGCAAAAACGGATAACAAAACTGTTGCTTCCATCCATGCTGACCAGCGAAGTTGCATCGATGGGTAAAGCTCACACGAAACGCACACTGCAGCTGGAACGCTTCACGTGCAGCGTGGCGCTAAAGGATAATAGAGTTATTTATAAGAGAAGAATCGCCTACGCCTAAACTGCTAGCAACCAACGCATGTCGCTATTATCGTTGCAATTCTTCCACAAGAGCGCCCCGGCATGAGCCGTGAACCGTGAGTGGGCAAATGAAAATAAAAAAGTCGTCGACAGGAATGCAACTCCCGCCAGCCAGATACTATCTTGACCTCGGCCACGGTACCGTGTACCTCGTATTTTTATACTCACGCTAGCATGTACACCTTTGGGTTCGTTAGCGAGGCAATTCATAATTCATAATCAAAGCGCACGGTCGGCCCGGCCAGGTCGCCGGTTTCAATGCCCCCTGGAGCGAATTGCTCAAACGCTTCTCGGTGTCCTATTGCTGCAATCCGCAGGAGTTTTTTTTTTTGTTGAGCAATCTCTTGACGGATTTTCGCAGCGATGCATTAAAAATTCTGGATGAAAATTTCACCCCTGGTGGCCAACAGGTGATGGTGGGATGCGCGAAATGGCAGGTGGGGTTCGCGTTGTCATTCCCGTTGATTCGCCAGGTTTTGCTCAAACAAACCGAAAGCGAACTAAGCTTTCTCTTTTGTAGATGGTTTGATAACATGCTAGATAAACGAAAGACAGAGTGGGGAAAAGAGATAGAAAAAAAATTCATGAACATCCATCACAGTGCAGTACGCAGCAGTAGCAAAAAAGGAAAAATCGTGCAATAGATGAAAGATACATTTTCCGTACCCATGTGGATGTATCCGAGCGAAAAAGTGCTCCGGATCCAGGTGAAAGCTTAGGCGCTTTGACGTCACCACTTAGCAGACTGACAGCATCGGCTATGGGAATACGGGTCCGGCGGGTTGGGTAAATTTGTTTCCTTTTTTACCGCCGCAGCGCCTCCAACCCACCATCTACCGTGGGAGAGTTTTTTTTGTTTGTCCTACGGCAATAAAATATTTTGCTTGCAGTTTTTATTCTTGCCCGTTTTGTTCACCACGGACCGTGATCCGGTGCGATCCCGGGAGAAATAAAAGTTGCACGGCACGTGATACGTTGGCGTATCATAATGTATCATCGTCACACGCCTCCAAATTTTTGTTCCAAAGTCGCAAAGTGTGTTACTTTTTGCGCCAAATGGTTTTTGGGTGGTTAATCAAAATTTCGAAAATTAGAATCGAGTGTTGAAATAAAGAGGAAAGTGTGAAAAATGTGCAGAAATTTGCTCCTTTGCCATTTTTTTTATCACCAAACAAGCAGCTAGGAAAATTAGTTCTTACCTAGATTAGTTGATTTGATTAGTATTGTGCTTAACGAATATTTGGAGAAGAATCATTCATTTGAATCTTTATTGAGGAGACATTCCAATCGGAAGTCGATTCTCAAATGAATCTGGATTCCGGATTCTTCAAAAATTCACTCTTTGAAACTCTGCAGCAACATTAAACATTATTGGGATATATAAATATATGCTAAATATTATACAAGACCAATACCACAATGCTACCAACTGCTTTTTTCAGCCGCTACTGAAATTTATTCGTTTTTGTTATTTCTACAAAGAATACGGAATTTGTTACGTTTTCAAATATGCGAGAAAGATACGATACTAGTAAAGTTTTGATTACAGAAGCAAAAAGAATAAGAATAAGCCTAAAATCATTTTCCCGCATAGATTGATATGTCTATGAGTAGTTCTTCGTCATCTCATCAATCTATTGTTCTTTGTGATTTCTTGAATTTTTGAAGATTCATGTTTATCTAAGATTTCTTAAATCTCTAGGATTTGACGATTCATTGAGAACTAAAAAATAATAGAGTTGATTCTTTGTTGATTCTTGAATCTTAAGAAGATTAAGATTAATTAATCTCTGAGAAATTGTGAATCTTTAATGATTCGTGAATGTCTCAGGATTCATGAATCTTTGAGGGATGAGATTCAGATTCTTTCACATAGCTTAAAGATTCGCTAAAATTAATTCATTCCGCTCAAATGAAACACTCAGATTTACGAAGCTGAATCAGATTCACCCAACGCTAGATTTGATCTATGTTCTTCTGTGTATTGGACCATACGATACGACAGAAGAGTATCGATGAGATTTTATAAGTGTCAAATTGGAATTGCTTGAAAATACCAGTACTGTGTTATGCAAGATAAGCCATATTTACTATGGAAATTGATAATAGCAAAACAAATGTGGATAATTTGAAGAATTTTCCTTAAAATATATTGTAAAATATGGTTTATAAATTTTAAACGATTTTAGATTATTGTTAGTAGTATTTATTTGTTTTAGTGTTATTGTTTTTGATTTTCAAATTCATTATTCGTACATACGATTAGCATTAAATATTTTCTAATTGATTTAATAATAATATGTTTTTGAGGTTGTTAATATGTTTGATTATAATATAATATGAGGAACTAACCTTCGCAATAATTCATTTCTTCTATTCATGATACTGATATGCTAGTGAACAACATTTTGTTTTTCGTACATTCATCAATTGAATTAGTTGAAATTGTCCGGTTTTTTTTACCAAAAAATACGGTTTCCGAGAAAACCGTTGCATATTATTTATTCAAAAAAGTACCCTTTTGTTTTTATAACTTTCTCCCAGATACTTAGAAACAAACAGATGATAATCTGAAGAAGCAAAGTCCGGGGGGTAAGATGAGTGTGATATAATCTCCCAGTAGAAGTTTTTTATGGTCTCCTATGGTCTATATGGTATGGTACCTCCTATGGTATGGTCCTTGTGCGTTGGTGCATTGTCATGTTGCAATAACACTTTACCGTGTTATTACCGTGGTACCTTCAGGCCCATTGCGGACATTTTTCAATCAATGCAGAATTCAAATTTATTATTCGTTGATGGTAAGGTGTGGTATTTTCTGTTTCACCCAGTTTTAATAAAACACTCGCTCTTGGACAAGCCCCACACAGAGCATCCTCTTTCGGTCGACACGATTTGGTCGTATTGCGGATGGAACGACTTCATCAGGTGAAAGCCATGTTTTTTTACACTTAGGATTCTCAACATAAAACCACTTCTCATCATTAATGACTATTCGATGCAAAAATTACTTCCTTTCGAACCTGAATCGATGCTGAAGATGCATTTCACAAACGACTTTGCGATGCTCCATCTGCCTATCGGTCAACTCATTTTTGAAGGTTCTGGATTTTAAGCTTGTCCATGGGTTTCAGACGTTGGGAAATCGTTACTTCCGTTTCATTCACTGCTTCTGCCAACTTTTATTGAGTTAGGCTAGAGTCTGCAAATCAACAGCTCTTGCATTTCCGCGTCATCAAACTTTTTTCGGTCCTAGCCCTTGTGATCAAAACCACGTGTTTTCACAGAGCGAGCTTGTAACACCATAAGCTTCCAACAGCAAACAATGTGCTTCGACAGCTTTTTCAAATGAAAACACCAAAGCACCAAATGCTCATAAATTGGAACAAAACTCGACAAATTGTTTATGATACGCTGTAAAGACACAACGACACAAATACTCCAACCGGACATTTTCAACTCATACACCTGGTGTGCATTCCATCCTCAGACATTCCATCATCAATCTAGTGTCTTTAATTGGACAATTCTCAATACCAACTAACCGATCCCATATTTTTCACTCGAACTCGAATTGGTAAAGGCAACGCGTTTGTACGTCTGTCCGGTAGACGATTGTAGGTTAATTCTACTGCATTGCACCGTACAACTGCAAATGCAATCCACCGCGCCACAACCGCCATACCCGAACGATCCCCATGGAGTACGGAGCGAAACGGCACGGAAGACATACCATTCAATATTAATTAAATTTAATACTTTATGCAAATCGTTCCTGCTACGGTCGGTGATGTGCATCAGAACCCCGTCCCCGTATGGCGGATGACGTTGCATGCATGCATGCATCCAAACGGTTCAGTTCCGTGGAAGCACCACATGCGTTAGTCTTGTTGCTGATCGCACCTAACACCACTGTTGCCGGAACTGACGGCATTAATTCCGGCGAGCCGGATACAATCGGATCAGTACGGTGTGGAAAATGGGATAAAATTAAAAACATATTTCCGTTAAATCTATCACCCTATCGGGCGCCGTCACCAATGCTGTCTTTTATTTGCTCTCACCGGTGTCGCTTCACTACCCCATCGGTTTTCGTAACGATAAATTATCGGAATACATTTCACAATTCCTATCCAAAAAAAAGGGATATAGCGTAACAAAAATAAACAACGACAAACACACCTTTTCCGTGTACTTTTAAATAATCTGCGTGGAAAAGGTCAACCACGGTGGATGAAGATTTATTATGATGAGCTTTGGCACTCGGCTGTCTCAAAACGTTAGGATATTTGCGTTACTCTGTTTTTTTAAAGGAGGGATTCACTGATTTTTTGTACATTCTTCGCTCTTTACTCGCGGTCCTTTTTACGAGGACGATTACCTTTCGCACATTGATGACCGCTGTGAAGCAAAAGCTTTAACCACTGACGTCAGAATTGGAGCCCCACGCATCGAACGGGAGAATGGCCTTAAGATGCCGTGGATTATGCCGAGAATGGAGAAAGCAAATCCGGGAACCATCCTCTCCGCGGTCGTAAACATTCATCCCACCATTTCGGTTACGGGGCGGGTATGCCAGTGAAAAATCGTCACTGTTTGCCATGAATTTCGTGCTCGGTTTACTTTGCGCTTTCAACGGTCGGGCCAATTTTAGACCACCGCTGAAGTTTAAGTCCCAGCGGAACCATTTGTGATGAGCTTTGCAGGGTTGCAGTGGATGTAAAGATGCATTAAGTACGGAGCAGTGCCGGCAGTTTCAGCACCGCTGTATTGACACATACTCTTCGGGTGAGCTTAAAATTGAAGTGTTTCCTTTGATTTAAATTTTACGGCAACGATTTGGTAGGTTTAAATATTTTGAATATCATTTTGCAACATCCATGCTCGTTTATTCGCAACAAGATTAAAGGATTAAAGGCAGATGAAGTACAATTTAACAGCCTCTAGTTCGTCGTTATTATTGCGCAAAGACTGTACACATTCCAGTCTCTTCAAATGTATGTAACATAATAAATAAATTGTTAGAAATTGTTCCTTCATTTCAGTATAACGTAGAGTAGACCGGGCTTTTTATAAACTGACCACGTCCAGGATTCGTGTTAGAAATAAGTTTATTAAACCATTGTACGTCTGTCATGTCTTGGTGGGACGTTAAACCAGAAAGAAGAGAAATAACTCTAAATAATGTGCTGAAAGGCCAGGCCAGACTTGATTTCTCATCACTCGCTAGGATTGCTTCGCGGTGACGGCTTTGCGCAGGATTCCTCTAAACTGCTCATGGTAGGGCACTTTCGTCTGTCAATCCATTATCCAGGCCTGACGCCATCTTTTTATCTCAATTTGGGCCTACCAAGCCTCCTCTGGCTATGTGGATGACCTAAAAGGACTTTACGAGCTCAGTCGAGCCATGTCATTCTCATGACATGGCTATACCAACGGAGAATGGCGAGTCTAATCCACTTGAACGACATACGGGGCCAAAACCCCTCCTGAGCATCTTCCTCTCGAACGTGGCTCAGAGAGTTTCGTCAGATTTGGACAAAGACCATTTATCAGAGGCGTTTGTGAGTACTATAATTATATAAGTTCCCAGCTTCCGGCGGCGCTGTCCAGTGGTAGCAAGGATTGACTATCCTGGCCTGGAAGTTCTAACGAAACAAAAAAAATATGTAGTTCCAAATTCGTTCGTCGACAGGTTTTTCCAGTACCAAGAATGATTGCCGGGTCAGTCTTTCGATCTCGATCAGATCCAAAGAATATTTTTGTTTATAGTTATTAAATATCACCAAGAACGGTGTGTTCCTTCTCTTTGACCTACCAGTACTATATCTCTTAATGATATACGATCTTTTTCACTATTTTTGTAGAAATTTTATTTGATTCCAACGATGAATGACCAACAATTCTTGAAATTCTCCTTCTATTTCTCAAGCAGCAACAGGAAAAGCGACGAGAGCTGCGTTTGAAACGATTCTGGCGCACCACAACCAAACCGCCGACGTCCTCCGAGGAGTCCGGCGGATGCGAAAGTCCTACAAAACTCGGACGAAAGGCGTTCCAGCAGCCGTCCGGCACGGGTACGACCGCAAGCAGCAGCAGCGATAGTCCACCGAAGCATCCGGTCTGTTCGCTACCGCTGCTACAAGTTTGGCCAAGCCAGGACTCACCACGGGGCGAAGCGGACGGACAGAGTTTTGTCTTTCCCATCGTAGCAGACGATCAGGTTGGTAGTGAAATCATGCAATTATTGCACAGTCTCGTATGTAACCTCGTTCTTTCCCGTATTGAATTCCTCCAGCAACAAAGCTCCAATGGACGGCGGAACTCGTTGTTTGTGGATCAGCTGCAGGCGGGTGACTCTGGAATTGACTCCGTGCAGGCGTCACCCTCGCCGATCGCAATGCCCTGCCATCCGCTCGTCGTGTCCAATGCTATCTCACCAAGTGCATCACCTACGGCCGGTTCTCCGACGCCCTCAGTAGACCGCACCACGAGACGTCCGTCGACGTCGTTGCTCCATCCGGACCATGCGCGGATCTTCGCGCTTCGAGCACCTTCCTCCCCCGACCAAGTGAGCCTGGCCAGCCTGCCGTTGTTCGACAATCATAGAACCTCTTCCACGCCTCCCCATCCAATGCACACCTCGCTCGAAGACAGTACCGAGTTTAATGGGGCCACCACCAGCAATCATCTCTGCACTGCGAGTTCCAGCACGACCTCCTCCCTTACATCCGTAGCCGTAGCGACGCTTGGACAACATCCTCAGCGGTAAGCAGGCAGAAATGCGATCGAGAATTGCGTGACCTTCACATCTTCACCTCTATTTTGAACTTTCTTAGCTCCTCCGATCCCTGGCTACGTCCGGAACGCGACAAAGACAACCCAGACCTGGACCAACGGCGTGCCTCAACGATGACGGCCCGGTTGTCCCTGTTCGATGCGCTCGATCTAGAGTACGCCTTGCTAAGGGCAGCCGCGCGCGGTTCAGTTGGTCCGTACTCTCTCAGCGAATCGCTGCACAAGCTAACCTTCACGCAGTCGCTTGCATTTCCTGCGCTGGCCCGTGGGCTCGCAACCAAGCGACGCAACTCGACCGAACAGAGCTCGTCCCGGCCGCTGAACCCGAACGAATCGGGCCTGAACACATTCGCCAAGGTTGTGACCGCGTGCGTGCTAGTGATGGTAAGCTTTCTCGTGTTTCTGGTAGTGTACAAGTACGTGCGGACGTGAGGTTTGCTCCTGGCCCCGACAGAGGTGGCCACCGTACAGGCGACCACAACCATCGCCACGACGTTCCACCAGCACGTCGCGAACAAAACGATGGTGTCGGGGTTCAGGAAGCTTTTCAACATTGAAACGTAACGCCAGCTAGTGATGATCGGTAAAGTTAATACTGTGTTGGCGTGTGCAAGTGTGTCTGTAACGGAAACTGTGCGCTGTGCATTCCCCTGTTCTTATGGCATTCCCCGCTGACAAATGGCACGTGGACCCGAATTTCAATCATTTTCCTCTAGCGATAAATACTCGAATCGAAACAAGTGCATTCAAAATGCTTCAAACTCGTACCGTATATCTTACACATTCTATCAAAACGTTTAAAGCTAAGACCAGTGTGAGTGATGTGGAAGGCAGGCTGGGTTTAAAATGGGAAATGATAAATCGGTTTCTGTAGTGCAACACGAGATGTGACGCATTCGCTTTAGGCAGTGCGCGTGACGTTTGGCTCGTCTCGTACCGTAGGCAATGATGCTTTTTTGTTGCGAATTCTATCATCAAACAATCAAAGATCCTCGAACAGATCGCGCTGCATCTAGAGGCATATCATGCGTTGATGAGTTGTCACGGTGTTAATTGTAGAAAAGTGTAGTTTTACGCACCAACGTTCGATTTCAAACATAATAAAAAATATTCATTCGTGTGTTTTTTGTTATTACCAACGGACGACAATAATCTACTGATTTGCAGTTATTTGCAAAGGTTTTAGCTATTTCATGAACACTAGTTTGGAATTACTTGCACCCCAATGTTCTCCGATGTGCTGTACAAAGCAAGAAACACAGCAAAACAGATGGTGCATTGATATTGCCTAACTTTGGGCGCTTTCATCACAAAATGCATACTCTTTTCGGTGGAGTTGTCAAAAAGGTGCCTAAAAGTATGCAATTCGAATGTAAAATCCCCTTATTATTTTAATTTAACAATACATATGGTTTTTGTACAATTAATTAAGCTTTTTATACTTTCTCGACGCTATAGAGCATTTTTATTATAATAAATACCGGGCAAACTGTTTAAAAATGTAGAATTAAATATAAAAGAAAATTATATATTGTTTTACTTAGGTTTACTTACCACAATTATTTTAATAGACATTTCATTTTACTATAAAATTAATAATTATGAGTAAAAATAACTCTTTTTATACAATTTAGTTAATACACATAATTTCTATAATAATTGATGTTTCAACAGTTATCTCACAATTTAATAATTTGAATAATTTAAATATAAAATCTTCGCATTTTGTTTGTCGATTGCTACATTTTGCACTTTCTATTTCATTTGAAAACCATATCCACGAACCTGTTTGACCATCCCGTAGCTAAAGGTCCACATTCCCTCAACAACCCTTAGACACGACTAAGTCGGAGGAGAATATGAAGCTACGTGCGTGATGCGCTTGCTGTAAATAGTATTTTAGAGGATATTGGATAGAATTAAAACATAAAATAAACAAAATATAAGGATAATGTTAGGACATATAAACATATTCTAAGCGGAACTGTGTGTGTGTTTGGTAACGCTCCCGGGCGAAACCGACGCTCAGTTACACGCGAAAAGCAACTCTACTCTGTGATCAATACACGCTAAAACATGGGAGGGAAAAGAAAAAGGAACAAATTATTAAATTTAACAATCGCCCTAGAAAGGATACACTACACAAACACACACCCTCCATGGTCCATGGAACCAACGTTCTTTAGTGTATAGTGGCAAACGGTAATCGTTTCCAAATTTCTTACCATTGTAAGTTCTAAGTACCAACCAACCCTAAGAATTACTCAACACAATAAGCAAGGAAAGTTCTTAAAGATTTCCTTTAATTTTTGCATAAAACTTACATAAATTAACCATTTGTCATCCGCTTACTTCCTAACCCAACCAACCACCCCTCGACCACATCCCCCTCTCCCCTCCAACCCCTTCGCCAAGTGAAGGTTTCCCATAAAGAAAGGCGCATTAAGATTCGTACAAGTAAGAACGAAGCATGTAGGATTTATGCTATTTTGTTAAACGAAACCATCCGAAAAAGCTCCACCATTATATGCTTTAAAGTTTGAAGGATAGAGTTTGAAGGAAAGGAACGAAAGAGTTCAAGTAGAAGATAATTCAATTCCCCATACCATACCAACATTGCTGTACATTTGATTCGCTACGAAACGAACCCGGACCAAGTTCCGAGCACACGTTTCAGTTTTTGTCCATTTCGTAATCCAACACTACTTTCGATACTTTTAATACAAATTTTATCCAATCAACACTACAATAACACGATGGGGAAAGAAAGCGAACGAATCAAGCGTGTATATAAGAGACGAAAACATGCGAAAAACCCCTCAATTGAAATGCCATGTTTAAGAGAAAAAAATGACTCAAGAAAGCGACACACACGGCAAAGCGGTTACACATTTATCAGCTTTAAACATGTACCAGAGAACAAATCATAAGGAGTGATGTAACTGGAAGGGCCGGGCAAAAGTAAGGAAAAGCCTACCGAAAAAGTGCACCGTAAGCGTAGAATGCAATGTAAAATCGTGTCGTACGTGTGCGGAATGGCTAACAGCAACAAAAGAAACAAGTCGGGTTGTGGTTGCCGTGTGTGACTCTACGGTATATTTCCCCTGGCAAAGTGGAGTCGCCCGGTAGATGGGGCAATTGTAAGCGAAGAACGAAAAAATAAAAGTTACAAAATCAACTACCTTTTCGGTGTATTAATATTTAGTTTAATAAAAAAAAGGAACTTAATTTATGCCTATTTACACGCCCATTCGATGCATCACTGGAATCCCTGTACGAAGTACCTCCATGTTGTCTATTTTCCTTGCTTCACAAACATCCACAACTTTTGACGACCATATTTTTGTACTTTTTCAAGTTAATGTTCGCATCGTCGATGTGGTACAGTACCGAGATCGGGTTTAGCTTGGTGGGCGCACAGCAGGGTTTCGGCACACGGGTCGGATGCATCAGATGTACGAGCGTCTGTATGAGCGCATGGTTCGTCGCGTTCATGTGCGTGTTGAGCGGGAAGTTACACTCGCCGAAGCAGAAGAACGCACCGAACCCGTCCGGTGCGATGATCCAGTCCTGCCAGTTAAGATCCCGGAAGCTCACGTACAGCGTTTGAATTTGGCAGCTCTTTTCCCGCTCGGTCGCACCGGCGAACCGCTCGAGGAAGGGATTGCGGATCCGCTCGGTGCGCTTACCGGTGCCGACGCCCTTACCGCGCCGGATGCTGCGCTTCGCCCGGCCACCGGTACCGCCGGAAATGGATGCCGTTGGTTGCACTAGCTCCGGTCCCTTGCAGTAACCCACGAGAAATGGTTGGTAGCGTCCGAACCGGTTCGATAGTATTAAGCCCACCTCGTCCGGCAGCAACTCCTTGCGAGGACTCTCCGCATAGTACACCTCCACGAATATGCCCTTGTTTCCGACCCGATCGACAATCCACCGCTGCATGGCCTGAGTGGCATTAAGCTCTACCCAGCCTTCGTAGTTGTAGGGCACCGACTGCTCACCAATGTACTCCAACCGGTGGCCATCTTTGACCGCATCGTACCCACCGATCAGTGAAGCACGCACCACTATCTGACGACCGCGTACGATCGCATCCCAGGGCCGATCGGTGCTTCGGTTCTTGTACATGCGCAAGCTCGCGTACAGCAGCTGATTAGTGGTTCCATCAGAACCGATCTCTGCCGTGTCGAACCAGAGCCGTTGACCACCGCGGTGATGCCGTATCTTGGGCAGATGACGGTTGGCTTTGTTCAGGAAGGACATGATCACGTCACTCTCGCCGATCGCCCGCTCGTCGGCTATCGTGAACAGATTGCTACCGTCTGTGTACCGCTTTCGGCGCGTGTGTCCGCCGTTCGATTCTTCCGTGAACTTGTGGTAGATATTCAGCAAGAACTGTGGCGCTGACTTCCTGCAAGTAGAAATAAAAACAACAAACGATTAATTTAATGACGAACATATCACAGACGGAAGGTATCCTTTACCTTAACGAAGGATGTACGTGCTTTTTATTCGGACGATCTGGCAGTCCGAGTAGCTCGAGAATTTCGTGTTCAATTTCCTGACGCTCGTGCAGCTCAACGCTCTTCTCCCGGACCGTTTGATCGACACCGTTGTCGATGTAGAACCCGGTCGAATGCACCATTCCGATTAAAACGTACAATGGAACCACCACGCTGCACAGTTTGAATTTAACCATTGTTTTGCTTGCGTACTTGCTAGCCTTCCAACAGATCACCTCACTTGATCTCCGTTTGCTGTGTAACTGACTACGAGCTGCACACGTGTAGAATGTTTTATAACAAATCTGTAAATTTGCTTTCCGTACCCCGGTGAAGTAAGGCAAAGAAAAGTGGATATTAGTGACGGGAAAAGAGTACCCATCGCTTCAAAAAATTTACCATGGCGCCATAAGCAAGAGACGAAATCGAGGTAAGAAAGGGTAGAAAGTCCTGTAAACAACGCCCAGGTTTCAAGTAGGGTGTATAATTCCGCATGAAGAATGGGTAGATTATTTAGTATTTTTTTACCCTGTGTGACACGTGCATCTGGCTAGAAAGGTACAATTACAGGCGTATTAAGCTAAGCATGCTAGTTGTTCGATAAAAAAAAGACTAAAAAATCCAAAATGCTAATAACGAAATATTTAATTTGCTCTCATTACGAGACAAATTTTATTACAAAAAATCAAACTTAATTCTTCCAAATTGTTTGCAATAATTTAACAAGTATCACATTTTATTCGAATAAATGTTTATAAGAAAATCTCCTAGTAATATTCCTATCACTGTAGTCTAGTGAAAATACTATCGTACATGTACGACAAAAACATATCTTTTCCTTCGCTTATGTTTTTAGTACAGCTTCGTTGATGTGCTAATAGTTGGAAATTCTTTAACCAATTTTTATCGCAATGTATAAAATATCGTTATTAAAATGTAAAAGCCAATATAGCAATCATTTAAAGAGTTCAATAATGCATAAAAAGTTCAATAATTCCCAGCCCTGCGGCACGCACACAGTTCTTGCAGTAACGAACGAACCGCTATAAACGGAACCCCTCACAGCGTTTGCCGTAGATTTTTCACTTCCAAATGTTTACCGTATTCAGAGAGAAAACGACAGAAAAAAAATGCAAATGGCGTACGAAGGAGGGCTGTAGTGAATTTTTCTTCGTCATCCGTTTCTCGTGTTGTACGATATTTTACGTGATGTTTTGGCGGTCGAATTGTGCACCAAACTGAAGTACAATCGATGACGCAGCGGAGCACACTGGAGTACGCCGATTCGGATGCGGTTTTGTGTGAAAATTCGCTGGTGCATCTTTTTACCGTGCATTCGCACCGTAGTGGTGTAGCTGCCGTTGCAACCAGCGTGAAGCTGGTGGGCAAGCTCGCAAACAGTAGGTGCGTCGTCGCATCAAAACAATCCGTGACGCGTGTGACCCGTGTGTGCGATCGGTTGGTGGTGGTTATACGCTGGCTGCGCAGTAAACAGATGTACGGCATGTGGTGGGGGAAAGAATTGCAGTCATTGCTAACAGCTTGAAACAAAACTGCGTGCAAACAAGTGCCATATCGAACCGACACCGAAGGAATCGGTAGGTGGGCCTCGGTAGTGGCGTAGCGCGTTCGACGACGGCGACAAACCGTTTGCAAAGTGAGCAATTTTTTCGCGGGTATTTTTTTGTTTTCCGGTGCACGCGGCCAACCAAGACGGCGATAAGGGACCGTTTTCACGACTACCACATTGCAGGCAAACGATTGCAGTGAGCAAAAAGAAAAAACGCGCCTTTTTACAACGATCTCGTTGCCGAACAGAAAGTGAGTACTCAATAGTTAATGCGTGTTTATATTACGTTTTCAGGTGATGCTGGCCAACGAAGTAATTCCGTTGTGAGTCATAGCGATTTTCAAATTAATTAGGCAAAATCGGTTTGGGGTGAAAACGATACAAATGGAATGGCTTTTTGTTGCAAGCAGTTGCAAGAACACGGCCACCATGTGACACCTCGGCATGCATCGCGTTTCGCCGAATGCGCACGAACTAAAAAGCGGGTTGTGAGAGGATTATCAAAAACCCAGTTTTTTGTAATTGGCATAATTGTAATTCCCATTACAATACGGATCAGTTTAGCAATTATTGTCTATTAATTCTCAGATCTATTTCACCCGAGCGGGTGTGTTGAGTGAGGCAATGAATAACAGAATGACCCCTTTGAACTAAGATTTTTGTTGTAAGAAGATCCTATGGAATAATTTTTAGCTTTAATAAAATTCCTATAAACATTATTACATGTCATGTACGTGTAAAATATAAACTAATCAATTGAGGACCTTGTCTGTTCCCCAAGAATTTGAATGTATATCGTAATTATCTAAAATAAAAATTCTAAACGCACTCTTCTTTTTTGCCATTGTAGAACACAAGAGGCCACCAATATGAATGACGTTGGTATGAACAGCAAAACCGAGAACATACTTCCGGCGGCCCCATCCGCATGGGATCAGTTGACAAACCCTTCGTTGGCCGAGCAACATCAGGCACAACAGCAACAACAACAGCTGCAGCAGCACCAACATCAGGCACAATCGCCCCAAATGCAGGCATCCAGTCCCACCACCGTCAGTGCACCGTTGCTAACACCCACGAAAACGACACCACCGGATGCGTCCCAAATACCATCGGGTGTAGCACCCGGTGCCGTTCCCGGTGCGGCGATCGGAGCCAACTTCAACGAAGAACTTTCCCCCGAGCTTACGCAGCAAGGCTGGCGCAAATTTTGGTCGAAACGCGAAGGGCGACCATACTTCTGGAACAAACTGACCGGCGAATCGCTGTGGGAACCGCCCGGTCTTAACCGTGGGCCGCAACAGTTCGATCCACTAACGGATCCGCTCGGCATCTGCAGCAATGGGCCGCTACCGCATCCGCACAATAGTTACAACAATTCACACCCATCGCCTCACAACCACAATACGCTGAAACGACGTGCCTCGGAGGATGCGCAGCATTCCGGCCACCTGCAGCCGGGCGGTGGTGGAACTGGTGGGCCACCACCGCTGAAAAAGTACGTCCTGCCCGGTCCCTGGGATCTGGAGGTACCGACGAACGTGCTCATCTACGAACGGTTGCCCACCACCTTTCCGCAGCCCTACCCGGAGGTGGAAGCGCTCCGCGGTTCGCTCACGCTCCGGCTGGCCAAAACGTACGAGGATCTGTGCAATAAGCGGGAATCGATCGCACCACCGAAAGATTCCTTCCAGCGGTGGCTGATCGAGCGGCGAATCATCGACCAGGGTGTGGATCCGCTGCTGCCGAGCCAGTGCCAACCGGAAATCTCACCCCAGATGTATCGCGAAATACTGCGCGACATTCCGATCAAGATCGTGAAGCCGAAGTTTACCGGTGACGCAAGGAAGCAGCTGTCGCGGTACTGCGACGCGGCGAAAAAGATCGTGGAGCGGCGGGGCGCCAGCGAGGAGAGCAAAAAGATCGTCAAGTGGAACGCGGACGAAGCGTACGAGTGGTTGCGGCGAACGGTGGGCGCCAGCTATGAGGACTTCCAGGATCGGCTCGCACACCTGCAGCGCCAATGCGAACCGCACATTATCGCAACGGTGCGCGTCAGTGTGGAGCAGCTGTGTGCCAAGCTGTACCATCTTTCGGTGCAGCACGCGCGCAACATCCGCGAACGGCACGCACACATCCTGAAGGAGCACGGCATCCCGGAGCTGACGGCACCGTTACAGCCGCCCGTCACGCGCAAGGTGTGGTGTTATCCGGTGCAGTTTGCGCTTCCGTCACCGCGTATGCCCCAGATCGATTACATTAACGACCGTGACCACATGGTCATCAAGTACACGAACTCCGCGGTAATGGCAGCAACCGATACGCACATGGTAAACATCTCGCACCTGCAGAAGCTGGAGCAACTGTACCGGTACAACTGTTTCGATGATAAAAAGTTCGATTTCTTCATCGGGCGGGCGTACTGTATGTTGAAACGATACGCCACCTTTCTGGGGAACAATGCGAACCCGAACCAGCAGGAACCGGAACTGACGCAGGCCGCCCTACCGGCGGTTGTGTTCGAGTGTTTGCACCATCACTTCAACGTGACGTTTGAATGCTTTGCCAGCCCGCTGAACTGCTACTTTCGGCAGTACTGTTCGGTGTTCGGGGACACGGATTCATTTTTCGGCTCGAGAGGTTCATTCCTGGACTTCAAACCGGTGTCCGGTTCGTTTCAGGTGAATCCGCCGTACTGTGAGGAATTGATCGATGCCAGCCTGCAGCATATTGACCGATTGCTAACCGATTCGGTCGAACCGTTAAGGTAGAAGCGTTAAATGGATAAACGTTTGATAGTGGTACTAATCAAGGACGCTTCAATTCCTTTCAGCTTCATCGTGTTTCTACAGGAATGGAAAGATCCACCGTTAAAATGCCTGTCGAAAATCGAGGACAGCCCGTACAAACGCAAGCAGGTGGTCGTGATGGGTATGGAACATGAGTATCGCCATGGGCTGCAGCATTGTATACCAAAGTAAGAACCTTAGCTATACAGTGACGTTTCTCACACGTTCGTGTGGATCCAAAGAACACACATTCCGTACATACATTCATTTCATTTTTGAGTTGAACACATCTTGAGTTATTTGCAATTTTGTTGATTAATTATTGAGGAAATGTTGTACCACTGTTGTCAGCAGTACAATATCCACGCGGATGAATGCGAAAGCTTCGAAAAAGCCTAAAATCTAAACAAGCAAACAATCTTTTCCCCAGATCGGAGGTGAACTTTAAGAGCATCGTCGGTACGATGGTGGTGTGGTTACAAAATGCAGCCGGGTACGCACGATGGGCCCCGACCGAGACGCGGGTAGACGCACTGCTGGAAGCATTCCGTCCGGGTCGCGAACGAGATCGGGACAAAGCGACCGCTACCACCGTACCTGTACAGCCGAGCTGTTCCGCCAGCGCGAGCTCACCCGACGTCGTACCGCCCGGTAACAGTAGTGCCGGCGACATCCCGGCCCCCGGTCCCGGTAAACCCTCGACTCCGGCCACTGTTTGAATGGATGGTGCTAAGCTACAGCTGTGGTAGGATAAACAGGACGCATCAGCTTCAGATTAAATAGCAGCGGATGAATGCACACACATCCAACCAATTACCAGTAACTTACCAATAGCAATCATTCACAACCATGCAGACAAACTTCACGTCATGTTTTTGTTTTGCGTTTTTGAAGTACACACATAGCCTATAGACACGTTAGCCGCTGGCACGCTCCTGTGTCACGATCACAAATGCTTCCCTTTTTAGCTTGTAAATGCAACACGCAGACCAATACTACAACTTTACAGCAATCATAACATGAGCAAATGCACGTTTTAACTGAGGACCTTTTAACAGTTGCCTAGAGCACAGGTGGGAGTTGTGCGTGAGAATAGTTCGATGTGTCCTGTTTATTATTAATAATAATAATATTGCTTTTCCTAGGACCGCTCGTCGATCGAGCAGGATCGGATCGGATCGGAGTTCAGAATTTAATATAAGTAAACCAATCATACATGTACGTATAGAAAATCATTTTCTAGAACAAAAAAAAACAAAACAAAACAAAACAAAACAAGATAAGCAGCAGGTAGAGCAACATCTTGGAGCTGGTATAGGCCACATGTGTAAAAGTTTCGCGTCATCGAGGCACATCATGCCCGGGCCAAAATTATCACCCGATCTCTATTGACTCTACTCTCCGTCAGGCGGACAGTGTCACGTTTTGGGGCAAAGCTCCAATCGGGCCATAATCAAATAATTGTACAGTGCAAAGTATATTATCGTAAATTAATTGTACGTGTTCCGTACGGCGATTCATTAGAAAATTGCATACACTAATTCTCACGCAAACAGACAAGAATCTGGACCCAACTGAAATCTGTTTGATTCAAATTGAAATTACGTATTGGATTTTATTTGGAATTTTCCACATTCAACTGGTTTTAAAAGTAATTGAATAATTTATACATTTTACACACAAACTGATTGCCTTTAACATTTTAAAACAAACAATTTTTTTTAAAAAGGGAAATGTTAAAATCCGGTGTTCTAACGCCATTCAAACATGCAAATTTGAACATCCTTGCTGAGTTGCTGATAGTGCATGAAAATTAGGGTAATGCAATGGTAAATCGCATAACAATAATACTTTGAGAACAGGGAAAATCTACGGAAAATCGGAAAACAAAACACAAAAGTCAATGTAAAGGAAATGTTGTTGAAGCAAATTAATCTTATTTACTGGCAACGAAAGGGGAGGGGCTCTGTTCTTCAAATTATTCTCCCATTTTCGTCAGATTGGTAGAATGGTGTGTATTGTATGTGGCCAACCTATGCAATATGCATTTGGTATAGGAAAATGTAGCGTTCAATTAAGGAACAGTTACATGTATAAGCATATATATATTTATTACAGTATCGTTCGTTCGTTCGATTAATGCTTAGTTGTTTGCTTAGTAAAACATCCACAAACAGGAAACACGTGCTGTGCGTGTAATGTGTACGTAATTACTGGGTATATTGATAAATATATATATACATAGAGTAGAGTTTTCGGATACGGGACAGCAGCGTAATTAGGCATACAGACAGTTAGTACTGAGCTGTGTAACGGTGGCAATTTTATGTTTAAATAATATTACTAAGATATAATCGAGGCATGTGAGATTACACCCTAGATCTTATCAAACCTTCCCTCGCTGGGTCTAGTGTGTATTTGTGTGTGTGTATAGAATTATTACTTCCAACCATTTAATTTTTGTAATTAAATGGTTAGATCAGGCAGCGCATATAGACAAGAAGGATGTGTAGCGTAAGCAAGCGGGTTTTATTAAGCGAGTTAGACCGAACTGGCGAACAGCCTTAAGGTCAAATCTATATTGTCTTTGATAGCAGTGCAAGAAGAAAAGTAAATTTTTGTTATTTAAATAGTTTAAACAATTGAATTAGTACATCGTTTATAGTCGAACAAGCTTGTGTACCAGCTCGTATCGATATCAAAAGGCACCATCGTTTTAACATCAATTGCATGCATACGTACGTACAACAACACACACGTCCTTGTGTCTATTTCAGCAGGCAATTGATGCAACTAGTTCAGCATCATAAAAATTACGGGGATTTACGGCACGTCGACCAAGGGAAGGGCGTTTATGGACGTTATTTCGTCCGTTGTCAGTTCAATGATACAATGTACAAATTAAAAAATTGCACCCTCTTCTCTTAGAAATCGAAATCTAACAACAAAAACCCATCTTTACGGGACACTGGACTACGGCAACGGTCACATGGCGTCGAGATAAGCTTATTACATATAATAAAATCAGTTTTTAGATCGAGCCCCAATGTTACAGATTGAACCAATAAACAACAAAACCCATATTTGAAGATTCGGTGTACAATGTTTTAATGTGAGGAAAGGAATTAGTATGAGAAGTTGTGTTGTTAGTATTGTTAATACTTTCACCTTCTCTGGTACATGCTTATTTACTGTCCATATTTTTGAAACTCAACGACTTTGAAACAGTTATTTGAATGGTGCACGCTCTACAAGTTTGTAGAAAAATGTTTTGTTTAATATTACAATATGTTATAAAAATACATTTTCTTACACTGCACTTCGTTCAAACTTAGTTAAATTTATCGACGATAACGATCTAATGTATTTTATATCCTACAAAACTTATAAATTAAAGAAACAAATCATTGAGTAAAGAAATGAAATAAAATTTACAGAAAAATAATTCGAATTTCACAACAAACCGTTTTGCACCTAGCGATTTGACGTTTCGCGCAGTGCTGTCAAGCTTCGGCATGCTGGATCGCTCCGTTTTCGGTCAACTTCGTGGATTTTTTATTTCATTGCAATCTCTCTCGCTCACTCACTCTCGTTCGCTCGTTCCTGTCCGTTCCAACCGTGTTCGAAATATGCTTTACAAAGCATTGGTCATTTCTGTGAAACTTTAAATGAAATAACACTGAAACTCATCCGGATATGGGGTAAAAAGTGCGCTGTATCATTGTAAAACTAGTGCAATATAGTGAAAGGGTAGAAATATCGGTGCCGTGCACGATATTAGCGTGAATGGTAGTTTGTGCGTTTGCGTTCCTTTCTACGTTGCAGAGACCACCCTTCGCACAATTCAAGTTCTATTGGTGTTGCTTTGACACTATTTTCCCAACGCACATACACACACACACGTAGCACACACAGGTACAGGCAGGGAAAAGTGGACTGCATTAGAGAAATACGGGAAAAGTTGTGTAAAAAGTATAAACATTTCACAAAACACTCTTCTAAAGAGCAATAGTAGTAATCGTGTAGCAAGGTGCAAGTGAGGCCACATAACAGCAACATACGCAGGAAAGGAAACCCATTCCCTGCGTTGCTGCTGCCCTTCTTCGCTCGATCTTCATTGAGTGTATCGAAAGGTGGCAAAAGAGTCTGCAGCCTCCGGATCCGGATTGCGTCCACAAATTCCGATGCACACTGGACACAACGATGGCCTGTGGTAGTACTTCCTCGACAACCAGCATGGAATTGGTTCCGGCGGGTCCAATGAATGTTGCAGCCGCAGCACGACCTTCACGCTTTACGATGGAAGGTGTCGGATCACGGGTCATCCGTGGACCGGACTGGAAATGGGGCAAACAGGTGAGTAAGCGACAGTGATACATTTTTGCGAGAACATTCCGACAGACATCCGGAGCGAATCTTCCTCCAGCGGGACAGCTGAATTCATACCAGCAGTAGGGGCAGGCACCGTTTTGTTCGGAATAAATTATAGTTCCGAAACGCGCACGGAAACATCGATTTGAGTCGTAAAATAGCGCCAGGCAGGAAGATCCAAAAATATGCGCATCCCACCCTTGTGTATGGTATGTGCGTGGTTATGGAAAACGTATGCCCCTTGTGAACTGCACAGGTAGCGACATTAAATCCGATTTTGTACGTTTTAGCTTGAAAGCCTATAAGTACGGCAGCACGGTATGGTGGGTTTCATTGCATCCTCCGTACGGAAGGCAACGGGAGAATCATCTTTTTCTCACATCCTGGAAGAAGCAGAATCCGCTCGGGGATTTATGAAGAAGGCCATCAACAAAAGGGAAGAAAAACATAATGTACAAGATAAACGGCCGATTTTCGACTGCTGCAAAGCGAAACAAGCGCACGAAGAACGAAGTAGCAAAGAAGGCCACGAGAAAACTTCAACACAAAGTGGTGTTGGTGTGCGTCCGGCTGCTGTGTTGGGCCGTGAGTGAAGTGTGTGTTAATTTAAAATTTATTATTTCATCAATCAACAACAACGATTGCACGGAAAACAATTCGTCGGAGGGAACCTTTTGCGACATTGAGCGCTACGGCAGACTGATGAGATTCGTCTAGTAAACGGCAAGCTAATTAGAAGTGCAATTGCCGGGCCCTCGCAAGTGAGGCCAATTTTCTCATGCTCTCCTCCGCATCAGACTTGCTGTCTGCAATACCAGCCAGCTCGTGACTCTTTAATGATTTGGTTTAATTACGACAAAATGATGCATTGATTATTGTACACCAATAAGCTGTTGAGTGGGATTGTCCTAAGACGCACTTCGCAATCTGGAAAGACAACAATACAAATTTGTGATTAGCTTCTCTCCGTTACAATCCACTTGGGCTCCATTCCAGCACCAAATGTGGCTTTATAAGTGGAACGTGATTCTTACTTACGCAAATGCCGGTTTCGTTACCGTTTGATGTCGATCAAACGACATGATGATCGATCGTCTGGTGCCTCGGAAATGATAACAACAATCTACTGCCGACGTCCATCTCGTCGCCGGCATAAATGATGCACAACAAAAATCACATGTCGCCCTCCCGGCCTCCTTCGGCCGCGTGGTATTTGTTTAGATCGCGTACAAGATCACGCCTTGCTGGTGATAAGGATGAAGCGGAGTAAATATTTCCGCCTTGTAGTTTGATTGGGTTTTTCTAGCAGCTTGCAGGTTTACGTACACTCCTCTATCGGGCGATTCTCTTCCGGCATTGGATTGCTATTAGTAACGCTGTTTCATTGCTTACTTTCACTCATTGCAGGACGGTGGCGAGGGACATGTCGGTACGGTGCGAAACTTTGAGTCCCAGGAGGAGGTGGTCGTCGTTTGGGATAATGGAACCGCGGCCAACTATCGGTGTGCCGGTGCGTACGATCTGCGCATCCTGGACAGTGCACCGACGGGCATTAAGCACGAGGGTACGATGTGTGACACGTGCCGGCAGCAACCCATATTCGGCATCCGTTGGAAGTGTGCCGAATGTAACAACTACGATCTGTGCTCGATCTGCTATCACAGCGACAAGCACCATTTGCGGCACCGGTTCCACCGTATCACCACCCCGGGTGGTGAGAAAACGTTGCTGGAACCGCGTCGAAAGTCGAAGAAGATTGCCGTCCGGGGAATATTTCCGAGCTCGCGCGTTGTGCGCGGCGTAGACTGGCAGTGGGAGGACCAGGACGGGGGCAACGGAAGGCGCGGCAAGGTGAACGAAATTCAGGACTGGTCGTCGGCATCACCCCGGTCGGCCGCGTACGTTGTGTGGGACAATGGGGCGAAAAATTTGTACCGCGTCGGGTTCGAGGGCATGGCCGATCTGAAGGTAATGAACGATGCAAAGGGTATGACCGTGTACCGGGATCATCTGCCGCTGTTGGGCGAGTACGGGCCAGGCCGGGCACCGAACAACTTCCAGATCGGCGATCAGGTGACGGTGGATCTTGACATTGAGATCGTACAATCGCTACAGCACGGACACGGCGGATGGACGGATGGGATGTTCGAATGTCTCAGCACCACCGGTACGGTGGTGGGCATTGACGAGGACCACGACATAGTGGTCGCCTATCCTAGCTCCCACCGTTGGACGTTTAATCCGACCGTGCTGACGATCGTGTCCTCGCCGATGATGATGCTCACCGACAATCAGCCGCAACAGTTCGCGGTTGGTGATTTCGTTAAGATATGTAGCGATCTAGAACGTATCAAAATACTGCAGCGCGGTCATGGCGAATGGGCGGAGGCGATGGTGCCGGTAAGTTTAGCTTCTTTCCCAGTTAAGCTCAGATGAAACTAATGTGTTATTTCTGAATGGAATTTGTCACCGATCTTAACAATATTTTAAAACAAATGCAAGCTTTAAAAGATTTAAGTCTAGTCCTGATTAATGTTTTTTTATGGTGGTTTTATGAATTATATATCCACGCTACAAATGTTCAGATCCATAAGTTAATGTGAATTAAAGAAAGCGTTCCAGTCAAAATAACTGATCGAGTAAATCTGGTGTTAACGTCACCGTAACCACCAGTCATGATTTTTCATCTGGGATCGAATTATTTTACTCTATAAGAGCCCCGTTTCCCTTTTTTCTTGCCGGTTCAGGTTCCAACTTCGCTTTACTGTTTAGCATTATTTCCTATTTCACCTTACAACGGTGATCCCGAAGCGTAAAGGAACGGGATTGCCCTACAAAGGTGATCCCGCTGACGCGTGACGCCAGGGAGAAAATTAATAAACACTGTTTGGTAATGATTATATGTTTAGATGAACGTTTGATCCCATATTATTGATTCGGTTAAGATTTTAACGCTTGGATCGGATCAAATCAACCGTTCTCCACCTTCAAGTTTCCTTCACTAGTTACTACTACTGCACTATCAGCTACCATAAATCCGTAAGCTTTGCGTGCATAGATTTAGGTGCCAACAACATCCAAAAGACTTTGGCTACAATTAATTTAAAATATGCTCTTATTCCTAAAACAGACACTTGGAAAAGTAGGCCGCGTTCAACAGGTGTATCATGACAACGATCTGAAGGTGGAAGTTTGTAACACATCCTGGACTTATAATCCCCTTGCCGTGACGAAAGTTGTAAGTGTTCTGAGTACATTGCATAAATTCCCTGTTTTAATCCTGATCTTTTTAATGTTTTGCAAGGCTTCCTCCTCCGATGGTGCCACTGCCGTAACAACGAACGGCGAACGGCTGTCGGCGATATTGAAGAAACTTTTCGAACCTCACACCTCGGGCGATACCACCGAAGAGCTGGTAAAAGCCGCCGCCAACGGGGACAAAGCGAAGGTGGAAAAGTTTCTCACCGGTGCGACTGCCGAGCAGAATGTGACACCATCGTCCTCCAGCATGGGCGAAACACAGCCGGTCGTGAAGGTCGATGTGAACGGTGTGTTTGCGGGACACACGGCCCTGCAAGCAGCAAGCCAGAACGGACACCTCGAGGTGATCGAGATACTGCTCCGACACAGCGCCGACGTGGAGATTGAAGATAAGGATGGCGATAGAGCCGTCCATCATGCAGCGTTCGGCGATGAACCGGGCGTTATGGGAATGCTAGCGAAGGCTGGTGCTGATTTGAACGCACGCAACAAACGCCGTCAAACGGCGCTTCACATTGCCGTGAACAAGGGGCACTTTAACGTGGTAAAGACGCTGCTGGAGCTAAACTGTCATCCGAGTTTGCAGGATTCGGAGGGCGATACGCCACTGCACGATGCGATCTCGAAGGAGCACGACAATATGCTGGCGCTGTTGCTTGATAACGGTGCGGACATCACGCTGACCAATAATAATGGGTTCAATGCATTGCACCATGCGGCGCTGAAGGGAAACCCTAGCGCGATGAAGGTTTTGCTTACAAAAACGAACCGCCTGTGGATCGTGGAGGAGAAAAAGGATGACGGATACACGGCACTGCATCTGGCTGCGTTGAACAATCACGTGGAGATCGCGGAACTGCTCGTCCGCATGGGCAAAGCAAACATGGACTGCCAGAATGTGAACCTGCAGACGGCGCTGCATCTAGCGGTCGAGCGGCAGCACGTGCAGATCGTGAAGCTGCTTGTGCGGGAAGGCGCCAATCTTAACATTCTGGACAAGGATGGCGACACACCGTTGCATGAGGCGCTGCGCCATCACACACTGTCGCAATTGCGCCAGCTGCAAGATGTTGAAGGATTTGGAAAAATACTTATGGGGCTGAGGAATGTAAGTTTTTAGTCGTAGTTTATATGTAACATGAACGATTATTTTGATGCCCATTTGACATTCCAGAATACGGACAAAAAAGCGTCGGCATCGATCGCCTGCTTTCTAGCAGCAAACGGAGCTGATTTGACGGTGAAGAATCGCAAGCTGCAAACACCGTTGGACTTGTGTCCCGATCCGAACCTATGCAAAACATTGATCAAGTGTTACAACGAGCGGAAAACGGACGATATGGACATGATCGCGGCAAGCGGAGTTGGTGTTGGAACTAGCATGCAGCCGAATGTGATGAGAGCTGGTCTCCGAACGAACGCCGGCGAACCGACCGCTTCGACGTCAGGCTCGTCTTGCAATCCCGGCACAAGTGGTCTCAGCACCGGTGGATTGAATCATGCACAGATCGATGCTACCCTGCTGATGGGTTTGAGCAAAATGTCAATCCAACCGAGCGCGGCCGGCGAGGCGAATACGAACATGAGCGTTAATCACAGCGCTAGCGCAGGTGGTGGTGCTGTCGGTGGCAGCAGCGGACCGCTGGACGAATGTCTGCTCTGTTCCGACCAGAAACGTGACACGGTGTTTAAACCGTGCGGGCACGTCGTGTGCTGCGAAAACTGTGGACCACGGATCAAGAAGTGTTTGATCTGTCGCGAGTCGGTGCTATCGCGCGAAAAGATCGACGAGTGTCTCGTTTGCTCCGACCGGAAGGCGTCGGTGTTCTTTAAACCTTGCGGGCATATGGTTGCGTGTGAGCATTGTGCGCCGATTATGAAGAAATGCGTCCAGTGTCGTACGCAGCTCGAACAGATGGTACCGCTGTCGGTGTGCAGTGGCGGGCAGGGCAGTGTCATCAATATTCAGCATCACGTGGACGACAGCAAGAAGGATCTGCTGCACAATCATAACGCATCGCAACAGCAGCAGTTGTTGCAGGGTACGAACAAGGCAGGCCTTGGCGTTGCCATGAACAACACAATGTCACCGAACGCCAGCTCAATGGCGGGCGTGGCAGCTGGTGTCCTGAGTAGTAATGGACTGCTGGCGGGTGGAGGAGGAGGTGGTTCTTCCAGCAGCAACAACACAACGCCACTGACCACCACCAACAATACCTCGGTTGCGTCCGGTGTTGCACCGAACAATCTCAATCTGGTGGACGATTTTCAGAAGCTGCAACAGCAAC
This sequence comes from Anopheles moucheti, assembly GCF_943734755.1. Classification (NCBI taxonomy): domain Eukaryota; kingdom Metazoa; phylum Arthropoda; class Insecta; order Diptera; family Culicidae; genus Anopheles; species Anopheles moucheti. Next base: position 74,421,525 of record NC_069140.1, read on the forward strand.
TGCAGGACATTAAGGAACAGGTTCGTATTGCAAACTTCCACGGAAGGTTCTATTGTCGAGCTAGAAACATTAGCATTCAATCCGTTCCTTCTTCTCCCAACAGACAATGTGCCCGGTTTGTTTCGATCGCATCAAAAATATGGTTTTCCTGTGCGGCCATGGTACGTGTCAGATGTGTGGCGATCAGATCGACGGCTGTCCAATCTGTAGGAAGACGGTGGAGAAACGTATTCTTCTATTCTAAGCCGGAATGTTGCGGGATAGATTCCATTCCACGTAGAATTTAATTAACGGCAGTACTCATAAGTTTTAAGTTTACTGTTACTGTTGAAGAGTTAGGGTTAGCTAGCTATATGCACATCAGTTTACATTCATTCTTATGTTTTAGTCTTCCTCTGCACAAAAAAGCCCCTGGCACATATTGCAGGTTTGGTGTGCACAAACAAGGATATTTACTTGTGCTTGTGAGGCACTGCGACACGAAAAGCTTTAGTGTGTTATATAGGCTGCATTTTTACTTCCATTTTTTTGCACAATGCACGTTTCGCGGTTTTTTTTTATTTTAAAATACTTTCTACTGCTACGCACCATATGTAGGATCGTTAATTATAAACAGAACAAAAGACACGCGATCGCAATGTGGTCGATCTGTAGGGCAAAGACCGGCAAGCATGTTACGGCATACGCATTTACTATATGTTGAACGTATATTGCTTGGCGTACTCACTGGCTGTTCCACGTAGACGAGTTGTTCAGCGATAGAAATACAACAGAATAAATCGTTGTAGTTACAACTTTCGGAGAAAAAGTAACACAAACCCTGTGTGTTAGTATGTGTTTCAAATGCTACGCCGCTACTTATAGATTTATTGTTCAATCTCTTTCGTCTTACCACCGCTCTCCGCAACGATGATGTCCTTCAGTATTTCCTTCTTCTGCTCGAAGTAATCCCGGAACCAGCAGATGTGGTCACGCTTTTCCTGTGCCGTGATGTAATGATTTTTCGACAGCCCAACACACACCAGCTCCATAAAGTGTCGGATCGGACCCTTCTTGGGGCACCACGGTTCCAGATATTCCTCCAGGAAGACGTGCTCGGTAAATGCAACCTTCGCCTCCGCCTCCCGGCCCTGTTCATTGTTGATGGGGAACTTCCACAGTTTTCCCTGTTCGGTCCAGAGTGCCATCTTTTGGAAGTAATTAGACGGTGGGTGTGTAACGGCTAACCGTAGCTCCCGTTCGCTGAGCTTCTCCCAGGTACGGAGCTTGTCCGGACTTTCCTTCAGCGAAGCAAGATCCGTGAAAATACCCAACGGTTCTTCCTCGAACAGTTTCACACTTCCCGGTCCGCCGGGCGTTTGTGGTGATTGTTTCGGGCTGATACGCTTTCGTTCGTACCGTTCCTTTGGTGAGGCAGCGCTGCGTGACTGGTCCCCATCATCTGTGGGACGATATTGCTTTCCTCGCTTTGAATCGATCGATTTCTTCACCAAGGTGCTTCGCGTCGGATCACTTTCGGTTTGTTGTTTCTTTTTGTTTTTATCAACGATCATGCCCGTAATGATGTCCGTCAGATTACTCTCGCCAGCGGCGGAAGACACTGTCGTCCCAAGCAGCTTTGAAAGCAGCTCCGATTCAGTGCGTTTCGCATCACCCCCAAGGGCGGTGGCTACATTGCGCGTTGCCTGTGCGAGATCTTTCGGGCGCTCCTCATCGTCCGAGTCCGAGTCCGAGTCGGCTTTTTTCTCCTTTGATTTCCTCGATTTTGGGCGCGGCAGATCCACCTTCTTGACGAGCTTCAACTCACTCTCGGTGTTCATCATGGCGAGCAGCTCGTTCAGCCGGTTTAGGGCATCAGATGATTTCTTTCCTTCATTTTCACTCTTTTCGGTTCGGCGTGCCGGAGCTGGTGGTGACTTTGGTTTATCGCTTCCATCACCCGGTGCGTTTGAATCGGACGAAAACCCATTGCAGGACAACAAAAGCCGGATGCTTTGTGTCTTATGTAATCTGACCAAACAAAATACACGCCACCAATATGCCAATAGGAAAGAAAACGATTAGTGGACAATGTAAACGAAACAAAACTTGTAGTCCTTACCTAAATAAAGGTGCACGAGCTATCTGGAACATTGTTCTAAAGTTAGTTTTTAAAGATACTATTCTCCCGCAGTAACAACACCGGCCGTGCGATCATCAACAACTCGTGGGTTTGTTTACAATTTTCACACCCTGGCGGCACAATTGTACGAATAGGCTAGCTGTCAAACCGATCAGCCTATGCTTCCCGTATGTAGATATGTGCGTGGTCGCGAGCGTGTGTATCACCCAGCTCGTCATCGTATCATTGGCTTGTGTGGCTTTGTACCTTGCGTTGTTTGGCTTCAGGTTTCACTCTACGTTTGTTCCAAGTAGTTGCAGTTTGTGAAAAGTTTATCAAAGAGAACAGAACAACTGACCAAAGATTGTGCAAGGAATATACACCTTCAAGTAAGTACTTATTACATACATTAGCTGGAACTGTTGAAAAAGTTACAGTTTCTATTAAACATGTACCATAACTATATTTCCAGATGGCACAGAAGGGACACACTGCAGGAACCAGCAGCAATCGCAGGAAGACGATATCGACACACGGACAAACATCGAGGACGAGGACAATGCAATACTGGAAGTAGATGATCATTCCGGTGGGCATCATCATCATCATCCTGCGTTCATCGTGATAGGATGTTCCGATCGTGTGTTCCAGTTTCGGTCAGAATGCCTGACTAGAACTATTTTAAAGATTGTGCGGTAATGTATTGTAATATAAAAACATTGTAGTGAAATAAAAATTGTAAACAAAAAAAACAATAAAAAATAATTTTAATTAATATTTAATAACCTTGAGAAATAATAATCATTATGAACCTTGGGGGAAGCATCCGAGCTGTCAATCTGAATTGTACGGATAGATCTTCTTCTTCGTACCCCTAATCGTACAATTGCAATTGCTCTAACCGGTGCGCTATCAGTACAATTGTGCTGCCAGGGCAACTTCTGCTGATTGGTGTCAATGCGTGTTGTCAAATTCAAATTTGACAAATCAATCCATTTTTTGACCGTTTGGTTGTGTGGAAAACATGGACTGGGAAAACCAACACATAAATAGAACTCAAGCGGGTCCGCTTACTTTGAAAGTAAAATTACATCTTACTATTAATAATGAAACAAAGACTGCTATACAATCGGTTCCAATATTGACCAATAATTTCAGATAGTTGACTGGCTAAAATTATACTTTTAACTAATTCAACGAATATCACGCACCATTTAGGACCATACAAAGAAAGGAAAGGAAGCCACTTGCTAAGTGTAACCACCCATGGTAACATTCTAACTGAAATGTAATCGACAACAGGCGAAACTGTGGTGTTATTTTCACTACGCGCCACGCTGTTCCGCACGTCCAAAAGCCATGTAATGTGCGAACGACGCAATCACCCCGGCAAGTCGGTCCCCCATCAGTCGGAGCTTTTACATTCGCTAGATTTCGCTTTTTTGGCAGCGTACCACGCAAACAACAAATCACCGCTTTCGTCTGTTCCGTTTAACCGGTTTATTTTTAAGCGTACACCGTACAACTCGCCGTGGAAGCTCGGGATGCCTTCCGATGGTTACAGTTTGCGGACGATTGCGGCTAGCCTAGAGCCAGTCAATTGAGTGAGTTCCATCGATTAGGACGTTGCCCAACAATCTCTCTAGCACAGTTGAAGCAGAAATGATGGATTTCTTCATTGCAAAAAACCACAACACTCCTGTCGAACCTCCGGCACCGGTAGTTGAAATGCTTACCCTACCCTTTACCAAGCAAAATATTGAGCCGGTGCATACAAATGGTATCGAGGAGGTTACGAAGGAGTTGCCCAAAATTGCTCCAAAAGAACCAACTCCCGAGCCCGAGATATTCACCGGCTTCAACTATCTACCCATGGAGGTGAGTTGTGTTTTCGCTCCGTTTGTGTGCTGTGAAGTTGTAAATAATTGTTACGATGCCCTACAGCTGCTGTTAAAAGTAATGAAACAAATCTCCGTCGATGATCGACTAGCCTGTGGTCAAACGTGTCACCGGTGGATGGAAGCGGCCCACTATTATCTTCCATTTAGCCAGCGCATCATCTACAAGTTTACCAACGTCAACTTCACCGACTACGAGCCCCCGATCAAGAACTTTCTCGGTGCGTTCCGCATTTTCCCGCGAATCGCCATCAAGTCGTGCACCTTCTACGGCAACAGCCAGTTCTGGCCGCTGTTTGGAGATCATGTGATCGAGCTCACGATAAAGAACTGTCTGATCAAGGATACGGAGCTGCTGTACATCTTGGAGAACGTGCCAAATCTGCGCCTGCTCAAAATAGAGCAGTGCGACGAACTGTTTCGTTCGTGGTATTTCGAGAAGCGCAACAGCTGCTGCGAATCTCACTTTGTTCTGCCGGACCTGCAAGACGTGTCGCTTACGAACAATGACTTCTTGGACGAGCTGCACTTTAACAAGCTGATGACGCTCGCTCCGAATATTGCGCATTTGGACCTTTCGAACTGCTTCAAGATGATCGCTTCCCATCGGCGGGTCGCGATGGTGGAGCATATAATGCGCTTCATCAATATGCACCAGTTCCAGCTGCAGACGCTCAAGTTCAATGGAACGCTAGCGATTGATGACATCTGTCTCAGCACACTGTCCATGATCGATGGGTTGAGTCTGGAAACGTTCAGCATGACGTTCTGCGATAAGATTCCGGCCGCGATCATCGATCTGCTGCGTCGTCAGCCCGATCTGAACATCACACAGGACCTCGAGTGGAAGGTCGGCCGGCATCCGATAAAGGCGCCCGGATTTATTAGCTTCCTTGTGCGACAGACCCACATGGTGCATCTGGATCTAACCTCTTCGCTCGGTATTACTGATGAGGTAATGGAGCTGATCACCACCTGCTTGCCGAAGCTAAAAACACTCAAACTGCGACGGTGCATACTGGTGACGGATGAAGGCATTATGAACATTGTTAATCTCGAGCATCTGGAGGTGCTGGATCTATCGAACTGCTACCGTATCTCCGACCGTGCCATGTACCATGGCGTAATAGGACGGAAGGTGAAAAATCTGAAGGAACTGTACCTGTGTGAACTACCCACCCTGAGCGATTACTCGTTGATCCAGGTGACGCTAAACTATGAGATGCTGCAGGTGCTCGATTTAAGCAACAGCCCCAACGCGGCAACGGACGCCACCATGCAGTACATCAACTATTACCTGGTGTCCCTGAAACAGCTGCATCTGTACTGCTGCACGAAACTAACCGATTCCGGCCTGACCGGGATTGATCTGCCCGTCAAACCGCAGATCACCTGGGATCACGAAGAAACGTTCCCGCTCGATCGTCTGTTCAAACTGCGCGTTCTCAACCTGATCGGCTGCTATCGTATATCGGATCTCTCGCTACAGAACGCCTTCAAGTTGGCCGAACTGAAGGAACTCCATATGGCACGGTGTTATCAGGTGACGAAGCGTGTTTCTTTTTCCTTTTGTGCTTGTTGGGGAATGATTAAGTTTGTTACTGTTTTGCTTAACATTGCAGATATCAGAAAACGGTATCGCCGTTCTGAGCCAAAGTGCAAGGGCACTGGAATTCATCGACATCAGCGAGTGCCCGCTGGTGAACGATAACTGCATCGAGATGCTAACGTCTAACCTAAAGCGACTGCGTAACCTGAAGGTGAACAAGTGTCCGCTGCTAACGAACGCCTGCCTGGAGATAATCGGACGAAACTGTAGCTACTTGAAGGTAAGCTTCGTACCCGTAGTGTAGCGTCCTAGTGCGCCGTTTCGTCCGTGTATCCGTGTATGGCTGCTTACAGCCGCTCTGGCCACAAATTTCCTCATGCGCTTGAAGTTTTCCTACAGTTTCTTCACGTAAGCGGTTGTCGCCGGCTGAAAAAACCTCGTGAGCGCCTCGCGCACCTTCCATCGCTGAAAGCGGTCTATGTTGAGTGGTAGGGAGTTGGGCGTGTCTTAGAGTGTAAGAACGTACTATTTTTTCTGCTAACCACAACAACAATAAAACCCAGGATCAAGTGATTCCTATTTTAAAACCAAAACAATGAATGTTGCATTAGTAAGCCGCATCGTGAAGCTTGTTACGACACTCGTCACGACATTCCGCGATGCATGAGGCGGAGATCGATGGTGATCGACCACTGACCACGGGCCGGGAAGGTGTATTGTTTGTAAACAAATTCTATCCTTACGCAAAATGCTGATCAGTTGCGATGCTTTCGCGCATGCGCTTCTTCCTCCACTGCAATGTCAATGTCTCGGACATGTAAAAGCCCGCACGATCGGGATATCTTGCGGCGTGATCGTGTATGTGTAATTATAGACCCCGATCAAGCGTTTGTTCGAACGATGACCGCAGGCGGAAATGATTGGCAGAACGGTTGTGACTTTCATTCGGACAAGCTGTACACTCTCCTCATCGCGATCTCGTAAGAACAATTTCCTGTTTTTGTGGCAAAGGATGGAGATGTCTATAGAGAGTTGGTTCAACCTGCACTACTATGGGTTCGGGCATGGTGAGCAATTCGACGACTACGATGAGGAGGATGAAAGTGAAGAGGATGAGATTGAGGCGGAGGACCCGATCGAGGAAGTCGACGATCGTGAGTTTCCCTTTCACGATGATGTGTTTTACATCAACCTGAAGGGATCTCGTGTTCGGACCGGATTTGACAATCTTCCAATGGAGGTAAGAACATGCGAACATCTATGCCCGATCTGGTTTGTATGTAGAAATGACTTCCTCTCCCGTTGCAGATCCTGCTGAACATATTCCGCTTTCTCAACTCGGTAGATCGCGACTCGGCGGCTCTCACGTGCAAACGTTGGTTCGATGCAATGGGCTATCGGGAGTTTCTCGACGAGGTGTGCTTCCACTTCGAGGAAGTGAGCATCTGCGATGGTACACATCCGATAGCTCTGTTCCTGGGCAGCTTCCGGCACTTTTCCAACATCAAACTCACACGGGTCCATTTCAACGGGTACAGCGAGTTCTGGGATGTGTTCGGCGAGTACATCCGCGAGATCACGTTCTGCAACTGCATCACGCTGACGAAGTCCAAGCTCACGATGATACTGAAACGGTTGCCCTTCCTGGAGTGTCTAGCACTGGAAGAAGCGGACGAGTTCTTCAAAACGTGGACACCGGTCGAGATGAAACGGATCGAGCCTGTGTGTCGTTGCTTGCGCAAGCTGGCACTGCGCAAAAGCAACGCGTTTACGGTGGAACATCTCCACTATCTTGTCGCGATGGGACCCAACATAAGTGCGCTGGAAATATCCAAATGTCTCAAGCAGATTGATGCACCGACGCGTGTGAAAATACTCACCACCATACTGGCGATCATGAAGATGCGCAAAAAGAAGCTACAATCGGTCGACTTCAGCTACACTATGTATGATGATCTGTTTCTGAAGCAGTTTGCGGAGATCGACAACATGACGCTGAGCCATATGAGCTTGTCGTTTTTCGAACGGGCACCGATTAAGGATCCGGGCATTATTGATATACTGCGCTGCCAGTCGGCCATCGTCCATCTGGATCTCTCCTCGTTCTTGAACCTCACCGATTTTGCTCTGATTGAAATATCCACTTCACTTCGGTTGCTGAAAACGCTCAAGCTGAACGGATGCTGGCTACTGACGGATTTTGGTGTCGAATCGATCTACCAGTTGGACCGGTTGCAGGTGCTCGATCTATCCGACTGCGATAAGATCAGTGATCGAGGCTTCATGAAGGCAATCGTAGACCGACGGCGGGATGGTATGAGCCAACTGTATCTGAGCATGCTGCCCGGGTTGACGGACAGTGTGATCCTGAAGATTTGCCTAACGCTGCTTAATCTCACCGTGATTGATTTCTGCGGTTCGGATTGCATGAACGACACATCGGTACAGTTTCTCTTCTGCTATCTAAAGTGTTTACGAACTCTGCGACTGAACGGATGCGTCAAGGTTCGTTCCTATAATTTGATTCCATCATAAGTAGAGAATTTAAGATGTCTTCTCTGCGTCACAAACAGATATCTGATGCAGGCCTAACCGGGGAGAACCTTCCAGTGGCGGTGATCGAAATCTGGGACACACAGTCAACGTTCTCGATCAGCGAACTGCGCAGTCTGCAGGAGCTTCAGCTGTCCGGATGCTTCAAAGTGACCGACTTCACACTGACACACTCATTCCGATTTCGAGAGTTGCGTGAACTTAACCTTGCCCACTGCGTTCAGGTAAGTAGTACGGCATTCAGGTCGTCTAGTGTTGATAAAAGTTTATGTTTTGTTTTTTTTTTTGTAGATTTCTGAGGCAGGTATTGAAGCAATGTCCCTCAATTGTCCTGCACTGGAGCAAATAGATTTGAGTGACTGCTTTCACGTCAATGACCGCTGTGTAGAAGCGCTTGCGAAAAATCTTTTGCGGTTGCGCTCCTTGAAGCTTGTCCGGCTGCCCCTGATAACGGGTGCGAGTGTGGATTCGCTTGTGCAGTATGCGAAAGTGATCCGCTATTTGTACATACGCAGTTGCAACAAAATACCGAAGGATGCACCGGAACGGTTGAGGAAAATAGCCACCTTACGTAATATACCTAAGTGTTAGTCGTCGTTGTGCTGTGGAATCTGTAGGCTGTCAAGCTCCTAATGTCCAATGTTCAGGTGTCCAGTGTTCAGTGTACTTTATGTTGTGTTGCACGTGCACTGCAGTATATGAAATGCTGTTCCATTACTCTCATTTGCAGGTATGTCGGAATGAGCCTTATCAAAACGCCGAAAGTCAATCAGCTCTATCTCAACTTGCCAATTCTGGAGGGTAGAACAACCCGTTTGATATCCAGAAAGTACAAAGAAAATGTGTTTGAAATGAAAAATAAAGAACAGTATATATACAAAATCCTGCTGTGTACAATGTAATACCGTAGCACGGTTCCATTCATACTCCATATCATCAGCAATTTTTAAGCCACTTACCACTGCATAGTTCGAAGAGAGGATATAATTATATAAGAAGAGAAAGCACGAGGACGTTTGAGTAGTGTAGTGGTTGTGCAGCGACAGATCTCGAAAACTTTTCGTCAAAGGACGCCAATAATTCACACGCCAAATAACGCATGTTTACGCACAATTTTGTCTTTCATTAAAACAAATCCATTCCATGACAGCAAAAAAAACAATTGATCATGCCGAATGTCTTTATTTCGGAAGCTGTCAAACGCGAATTGACAGAAAACATCCGGCCAACAGTACGGACTGCAGTACCGTCAACCGACAGACGAGCACAGTTCTCCACTTTTCCAAACTCACTACAGTTCACTATTTTGATAAATTGCATTTAAAAAGCGTAGTTTCGAGTGTGTAACAGTTTAGACTGTGTGGGTAAAGTAATAAGCACAACAGTTGTGGAAGGAGACACATTCCGCCGGGTATTGGTATTGATGATATCTCCTGTGTGCGGACTTGCTAGGTACTAAAGCCCCCGGAGGACACCGTCGCACTAACACCAACTGTTTCGTTCTCACCAACACTTTAATACCACTCATTCTCTCTCTCTCTCTCTCTCTCTCTCTCTCTCTCTCTCTTTCTCTCTCTCTCTCTCACTCTCTTACTTTATCTGATTCCAATGTTCCTTGTGTGCGTGTGTACGATTGCCGCCATTGCGCGCGTACCACGTGTTTTGTGTCGGCTAGCAGCAAAGGAAGACGTCGGAACATCGTCACAGTGCTCGTAGTACGCTTGAAAACAACGTCTAGTGGCCGGTTGGCATCCCGTGAACAGAACAGCAGAAAATGCAGTACAATCAGTATCTCATAAACCAGTACCAGCCCCAGCAGCTCATCCAGCAGCATGCGGCCCTAGTGCAGCATCTAGTCCCAGTACAGCAACAACAGCAGCAAATCGCCATGATGTCCAGCACCGTGCCCACTATTTCCCCGGTCATGTACAGCACCGTGCCCAATGTCCAGTGGTGGTATCCGGATGGCCAGATCGCGCATGGCAACATCCAGCAACAACAAACTCAGCAGCATCAAGCAGTAACAGCAGTAACAAGTCAAACGAATGCTGAGACTAATGTTATTCCAAACGAAACGGCCACCGGTACCGGTACGGTCCAAAACAAAAAACCAAGGGGACCCATCACAGCGTACGCGTATTTCGTGCAAGCCTGGTATAAAGAGCTTCGCAACAAACAACCGGCGCAGCTGGTCTATTTGACCGAACTATCCCGCAACTGTGCCGATTGCTGGAAAACGATGTTGGACAACGACAAGCAAGTTTTCCGCGACATGGCTGCAAAGGATAAGGTTCGGTACGCGCTCGAAATGCAGAGCTATGTAGCCACGCCGGATGCCGTACCAAGACCGCGCAAACAGCGCAGGAAGTTTAAGGATCCCAACGCACCGAAGCGTCCGATTACGCCATATCTCAGGTTCTGCCACGATGAACGGGGCAAAGTGAAGGCGTTGAATCCCGAATATGGCTTGGGCGACATCATGAAGGTGCTTGGCCGAAAGTGGACAGGGATGGATGCGGAAGAGAAGCAGAAATATGTGAAAATGTGTGAAATGGACTGGCAAAAATATCACCAGGAGCTGGCCGCGTATAAGCTGAAGTTGCAACAGGCGGAACTTCCACTGCATCATGAGCAGTAGGTGGACGCACTATGAGGATGACAACGAGGAGGATGCCCATGAGGGCGATAGTGAGTAATGTATGTAAAAGTAGTACTCAATGTACGAATATATTTATTTATAACATGTACAACAACCCATGACAGGCTACAACGACGAGAATCATTTTCAGGAAGAACATATTGCGCTGTAAAATCGTTGAAAGTAGTAAAAAATCGGTGAAATTACAACATCGGTGAAACAAAAGAAAAAAAAGAAAAGTACACTAAATTTCAAAAGAAATGAACTCTAATCCAAGTACAATATAATTCCAAAGTAGTGAGAGAGAGAGAGAGAGAGAGAGAGAGAGAGAGAGAGAAGCAGATGGCAGTAGGAAAGACAAAAATAGAAAGATGATTTGGTAAAGTGCATCGTTTATTATAAACAATTTATGCTTTACAGATTCCCAGTCCACACAAATGGGATTTATTTCTGCATCTTGAAAGGAAATTTTGAAATGTTCCAATAAATCAACCTGAAGTAAAAGAAAAGTAATTTAAAAATAGTGGTTGTTTTTATTCGACTATCGGTAGATCGGCCAGGCCGAATATTTTATAAACTATATTTAATCTCTGGTATTTCAACAAGTTCATATATTGCTATATGGTGGAGAGACAACGCCTTCTCCCACCATTAGGATGCAGCTTATCCCGGATGGACTCGGTAGACATCTCATAGTCTTCTCCCTCCTTTCCCTCGGGCTTCAAGTGACTTTTCTCGCTTTTCCTGTCTTCGGTGATGGATAGTCGGTGTGGTCACGTGCTTCCTTGATATAAACTTGATGGTCTCATCTTTGTTGTTGTCCGTGAGGGCTGATATCCCCAGATAAGTATATAATGTATCCGTAGCAAAGAGCATACTGGACTGCGTCATAGCAGCGTTCGTCTTAACCATTGTGGGAGAGACCGCCGAAGTATCCCTAAGTGATTATTCCTGCTGTTCAGAGCAAAGCGAGTAAACTTTCGCTGGATAGACTCAAGACGTGCTAGTGGTGGTAGGCCTCCAAATGACACTGGCGTACTCGAGCACCGAGCGGATAAGAGTGCAGTACAGCGTCTTAGCACAGAGAGGATCACGGAGTTAGAATAGAACGTATATCCGGAATGATAACAAAAAACACTTAACAAACATCTGTAACAAGGACTAAACAACAGGAAAAACAAACAAGAACAAACGATAGTCCGTACTAGGATTGGGGAGGGGGAGAGAATCATTGGGTAATTCTGATCGCTTTGGCGAAGTCGAACATAATCCGTGCGTACACGCAGGTCTTCTGACCTAGAATGTTGTGAATTAGCACAGCAGAGGATCTTCCTGATCCCCGAACGACTGCTAGAAGTCCGGGTCTTGCGGCATCGAATTCTCCACTTGACCAGAGCATGTGATCGATATCGACAAACCTTGGAGTTGGACTTGCCTATACGTTGAAGGTGCGCATTCTTTGCATAATGGTTCGACATGAGTCTAGACATCATACGAATGAATGCACGACCTACCGGAAGCCTGTTAAACCAGGGACCCAGGGATACCTGTGGTTATATTGAATACAGGAACCTCCCGAGCTCATTGTCATGCCACATGCTCGGCCAGCGGTGTAAACGACCTCTCAAAAAAGTTGCCCTCAAAAGCCCTCAGGTCTCAAACGAGGCCAAAAGATTTGCTTTGTCATTTCCGGAAATTTGCGCCAAGTGCAGGTAACCAAATAAGCGATATTCGAAATGCTTTGCTATACAGCGAGCTTAGTATGCCCATGATTTTTCAGATAAAGTAATCAGAGCTCTTTACAGCCTCAACAGATTTTAGTGCTTCGACAGTGCTGAGACTGTCTGTGAATATAAAATATTGATCTGGAGGACTTATTAGTAGCAGTGCATAAAAGGTAGCGGAAAGCTCAGCTACATGGCTGTTTTAGCTTGGGGAAAGCTTCGGTGCATGTGTTAAATACACCCTAGCCCGTGCCCACCTTCGAAAAGGTTAAGTCGGTAAACAACTGATTACTACTGGGTTGACTATACTTGACCATAAAAATGCTGGGAATTGTCCTCCGGTGAAAGACATTTAGGATCATTTGGAATGTTTTTCGTTTCCTCCCTCATCGAGGTGTCGGTACGATATACTTTCATGATTTTAGACTTAGAAATTGCCTCTTGTAGCGATATGAAATTATCAATCAATAGTGGTTGTTAAAGTGATAACAATTTACTAGCATTCTTAGACGCTGAGACACTGTGTATAAAAGAGAATATTAAAATCAAAGCAGTAATAATCAAGTTCTATTAGAATTTGAACAATTCACAACTTAAATTATTTGAACACCGATCGTTTACTTTTCACTTATCACAAAAAAATCTATCAACCTCAGGAGCCTTGCTCATTTATTTCCCCGACAGTATGCAATCGCATGTATTATGATCGTTCAACTAACCCTTAAATAAAGTACTGCAATGGTGGCGCAAAACAAACGCATCGGTTTCGCCACCCGATTCACCATCGTTCGTAAACACTTTTGCTTTCCTTTCGGCAGATTATCACGATAGCATATGCTCGATAGCAGCGCAAAAGCGATTGCATAATTCACTTGCCGATCCGATCGGCCAAGTGTTCGGTTCGATCCGAACGGAATCGGGGAGAGAAGAAAAAAAGGATCTTAAATAATAGTCAACCGCTGGCCGGAGCGTTGGGCAATTCAGTTCAGCACAGCCCATCGCACTCATCTCGTCCGCCAATGCATCAAGACGCGATGGATTTTGTGTGCCCTGTGAGTGTGTTCCTGCCCGCGCGTAAAGCCCCTTCGAAGGGCAACCCGGACAGGGTGCTTGCTCGATCAAAATCACTCGATCAACCGATTGCGAGGAACGCTGAGACGGGCGATGGAAAAGCGAGCAAGAGTGATCGAAAATCCAGCACTGGCAGTGGCGCAAAATCGGGCCCTTCGTCCTCCGGGTCGTCCAAAAAGAAGCCCGATCCAAAGGTGGAAATGGCGGTGGAAAAGCGTAAAAGGGATAGTGTTTTCACGCTCTTTCCGAGCGTGCAGTGGAAACCGACGGTGGAGGAGAACGTGCAGCTGCCGGTGCAGTACTGCGACTGGATGGAACCGTTCAGCTGCGAGGGTCGGTTTACCGCACGGTACGACCTGCTGCCAATGGAGTTGATACTGAAGATTTTCAAACAGATCAACGCGAGCGATCGGCTGGCGGCGAGCGAAACCTGCCGTCGATGGTTCGAGGCCGCACACTACTACGAACCGTTCCAGCGCCGGATGTACTTTAACTTCGATCGGATCGAGTTTAACGATGAGGATGGGCCGATCAAATATTTCTCCAACCCGATGCGAACCTACCCGTACCTGACGTTCACGTTCGTGGAGTTTACCAAGCACAGTGACTTTTGGCTGAATAATGGGATGTACATACGCGAGCTGACGTTGCGGTGTTGCTTGATAAGGAAGAAGAAATTCATCACGATCATGAAGAATTTGCCGATGCTCGAGCGGCTTGAGCTGATGCAGTGCGACGAGCTGTTCAAGCACTGGACGCTCGACTACAGCACGGATGAACCGATGTTCCCTTTCACGCTGCCCCATCTGAAGCATCTTTCGCTGGCGGCGTGCGACTACTACAACGAGTATCATTTTGAGCGATTTATTGAAGCCGCCCCGGCCCTGGAGTCGATCGATGTGTCGAACTGCTTCATCAATCTGTACCTTGCGCGCCGCATGACCATGATATCGCGCGTGATGCGCTTGGTCAGCAAAAACCGTAACATTATGAGGGCCCTGAACATCAGCGACATTCCCTGCTTCGATGACGTCGCGTGGCATCTGCTGGCGGAGATGAATGGGCTGTACCTGACGCACTTCACCGTGACGTACACCGACCGCATACCGCTGAAGGAGCCGGGAATTTTGAAGTTTTTCAGCGTACAAACGCGCCTCACCCATCTCGATCTGACCTCGTCGATCGGTGTGAACGATGTGTGCCTGCAGCTGATCGTGGAGAGCTGCCCGCTGCTGCAGGTGTTGAAGTTGCGCCGGTGCTGGTTACTCTCGGACGAAGGTGTGCAAGATCTGCACACCTTGCAGCATCTCCGGGTGCTGGACGTGTCGAGCTGCGAGCGGATCTCCGACTATGGCATGCGTGTGGGCATTATTGGGAAGCGTCCACGCCTGGTGGACGAGGTGTACTTTTCACTGCTGAACACGCTCAGTGACTACACGATGTACTATCTGGTGCTGATGTTCAAAAACCTGCAAGTACTCGATCTGGATAGCAATGCGACCATTACGGACACCTCGCTACAGTATCTGTGCTGCTACTCGCAGGAACTCCGCAACTTGAATCTCCAGTCCTGTGCCAAGGTAAGCGAGTGGAACATGTTTGTTGATTGGTTTGCGTACTTTAATTCCTCGTTGGTAATGCACACTACTTAAAATACTTCGCGCGCGATGGGATTTGCTTGAAAAGGGAAAGCCACCAACCACCGTTACGGCATTTCATCCGCACTGTCACTGCCAAGGTGGATCCTCAAAATAGGCGCCGCGATACAACGAAAACAAAGATAGTTCGCTTTCTGTGGCCTGCCTCCCCTGAACCGGCATCTCAACACGCAAATGGCAATTTCAAACATGCCATCAGTTCATTTGCACGATCACTTGCTTTCCTCGATTGGATGTCTGTTGTTTTTTTTCTTATGCCCGCGATCGTACGGCGTCGGCCCATGACGGCATTTTGGCTTCCTTGTTCGATCCGAGCCGACCGTTCGTCGGCGAACCACGAGACAGATATTATTTAACCGATGATCGCACACGCTGCTCAGTACCCGCCAAACGGAGCGTGATCAAGGATGCGCTACCACAGAAAACCGTTGCCAATATTTCGGCCCCAGTTTGAGCTGCTCCCGGTTGAAGTAAGTTGAAGCATTGTTTTTTGTCGAAGGATTTCTGCGGAGCACCAGTATTGGACTCATTCCATGCACATCTCATCCTCTAGCTGGTTGTACAGATCTTTAAGTATCTCACCCCAAGTGATCGACGATCGGCATGTTTCGTGTGCAGCCGTTGGTACGAAGCGTCCAAGTACTGCCGGTTCGCTGAGCAGATGGTGCTGCATCTGGTCGGTGTAGATTTCGATGACTTCAAACCACCGGTGATGAATCTCATCCTTGCCGATCGGAAATACCCGCTGATCAAGCTGTCCCGGGTGAAGCTGAACGTGCAGAGCAAGTTCTGGCAGAACTATGGACCGTTCGTGCGCGAGATCACGTTCGAGAAGTGCATGATCTGGAGGGAGCGCGTGATCTCGCTCTTCAAGCACATGCCCAATCTGCGCGTGGCACGGTTTGTGGAGTGCGATCTGCTGCGGGACGATCTGTTCCGCACGTGGAAGTTCTTCGACAACGGGCTGTACACGATCGATTTTCCGCGCGTGGAGGCACTCTCGCTGGCGAAGAACAACTTCAGCCAGCTACAGTTCGAATCGATGGTGGAAATGATGCCGAACCTGACGCGGGTTGACTTTTCCAACTGCTTCCGGCAGGTGGAAACCGGTCGGAAGATGTTCCTGCTGAGCTGCATCCAGAAGTTCATCGTGCGCAGACAGTACGTGCTGCGTTCGGTTAATATCAGCGGCATTCCAGTGGATGACATTTTTCTCCGAGGGCTGGCAGACGCAGCGGGTTTGCTGTTGGACGAGCTAAGCCTTACCTACCTCGAGAAGATGCCTGCCCGGGAACCGGCCATCATCGATCTATTCCGAAGGCAGACGAATCTTCGCTTTCTGGACGTGACCAGCTCGACGGGCATAACGGACTTCTGTGTGGAGCAGATCGTGCGCCACATAGCCGGGCTACGGGTGCTCGTCATGACCGGTTGCTGGGGCATCTCGGACTACGGCATCAAGCAAATCTTTAAACTCCAGCACCTGGAAACCCTCAACCTTTCCAACTGCATTCGGATGTCTAAGCACGGCATCATCGATGGGGCAGCGTTCAGCAATCGGGCGATCTTGAAGGAACTCCACCTGGAGCTGCTGGACACACTGGACGAGGAGTGTGTGGTGAAGATTGGTGCAAACTTTCCCAACCTCACCGTGTTGAACATCGGTGGCTCGTCGACCTGCATGACCGACTGGTCCGCGCAGTACATCTTCTGCAATCTTGTTAATCTGGAGCATTTAAACATTGAACGTAGCACGAAGGTACTCACTAACTTACTAACCGTGTTGTTCATGTAATTAACACCTCAAACAGCAACATCTCTCCCCCCTAGGGAGAAGCGAGGGATTTTCGAAAGAAACGTGACGTTTCTAAACGTGTTTTCTTCTTTCTCTTCCTCATCTCGCTCCTCTCAACTGAAGCTGACGGATGCTGGCTTTACCGGGATCGATCTGCCCGAGAAAACGTTCTCAATCTGGGACGTGGAGGAAACGTTCGCGATCGATCGTTTGAAGAAGCTGCGCGTACTGAAGGTGTCCGGTTGCTATCGCATGACAGATTTTGCGCTACGTTATGGATTCCGGTTTACCGAGCTGAAGGAACTTAGCCTATCGCGGTGTCACCAGGTGAGTTTGCTACACGCTCAATGGTGGATAAGGCTTTGGGTAGATCTAACTCGATCGGTTTGGATTTTTCTTAGATTTCCGAGGCCGGCATTGAGCGGTTGGTATCGTCGTGCCCGGCGCTAGAGTATCTGGATCTCAGCGAGTGTCCCAACATCAACGATAACTGTGTGAAGATGATCGCCATACAGCTGAAACGCATCAGCACGCTTAAGTTAGCCAACTGCCCGCTGCTGACGGAACACTGTCTGGAGTATTTGGTGGCGTGTTGCAAAAATTTAAAGGTAAGCAAAAAAGATGGCAGCTGTTAAGCTGTTGCAAGAGTGAAAGTTTATTTGTTTGCTTTCATTCTCTTCTTCTAGTATCTGTACGTGAGAGGGTGCTTCAAGCTGCCGCCAGACATTGCAGAACGCTTAGCGAAAATACCCACCATGCGGCAGGTTTACAAATCATAGGAATAATATTTTTAATTGTTTTTTTTTATTTAATATTTAAGTTATGGATAACAAAAATAATATTATGCGAGGAAATGTTATGTACTTCTGAATATTTTATAATGAATACAATCATTCTTTAAAAGTATTTCCGGTTTTAGTTTTCCGTTGTCGTTTTTTCCTTAAAACAAGCATATTTTTATCTCTGATTGCAATTTATAATGATTATTTAATAATTAATTTCATATAACAATCAAATTTAATCAAATCATTTTATCATCAAAAGGTTTGCCTTGATTAATATCAGTTTAGTAAATAACAAGGAGTACTTAACTCCTTTTTACAAAATAAACAAATATTATTAACTGATTTGGTAAAAATGTTAACAAGGAGGATCGTTGTTCGTTACACGTAGCTTCTACGCTCAGCTGACACACTACGCCCTAGCAAGTACATAAACACCTACCCTATCAACTCGTAATAGAACGCTTTCACATGCGCAATTGGATCTCTTGGCAAGCGATACCGAATTCTGAACGATTTTCACCTGAATGTCATTCAACACCGGCAAGCACCGTCGCCATTATGTCATGCCAGAACTCGATAGATTTCATTTTCTCTTATCGTCGCAGAACCACGACCACGAAGTAGATCGTGCGCCCGATACGAGTGCGCCGCCGAGCTTCATTCTTAGCAGCAGGAAGTGGACACACGCTTGTCGGGACACTCTCAATTTTAGTCGATTCCCGTTCACTGATACGGACGGTTGAAAGTTTTGTCGCGTTCTGAAAGGGTGAAGCTTTGGCGCTTGGCACCATCGCTTGTTTTTGTCGTGCCAAAACAGTGAAAGACGATCACAATCACGCTGTTGATTGTTTTGTTTGTGTCATTAGAGTTTAATCTCGTATATCCCGCTACGAATGGCATTGGCTCGTCTGGTGGAGCGAATCGAGCGAACGCTGTACGTGCACTATGAGGACAGCTTCGTGTACTTCTTTGAGCCTAACTTTGAAGCATTACCACCGGAGGTTGGTACGGTTGAGTGTACAAAAACGCATTTCAAACTAACCATCTACCCATTCTCGTTCCACAGCTACTGATCAAACTGTTCCAGTATCTGAATCCCAGCGATCGAAGTGCGGCGGCACTTGTCTGTCGGTCCTGGTACGATGCGTTCCGGTACATCAAGTTTCAGCGCGCAGTACGCCTTCACATCCACGACATTGAGTTCGTGGACAATGGACATCCACTGAAGGGTCTGATGACGTCCTTCCGCTACTTTACGGACGTGTGCATCACCAAGGTAGTGTTCGGAAACAAGAGCGAGTTCTGGAGCGAGTTCGGCTATGGAATTGAGGAGCTCACGTTCGACAACTGCGTCATCTGGAAGCACAAGCTGGCATCGATCCTGAAGTACATGCCGCGGTTGCGTCGTCTCAATATCTTCAACTGTCCGGATCTGTTCAAAACCTGGAAGCTGATCGAAAACACGACGGTCACTTGGAATCTGGTGATGCCGCAGCTCAGGCACATCAGTCTCGCCCGAAACAACCGATTCCTGGAGCATCATTTCGATTATCTGGTGCAGCTCGCACCTAATCTCGACTCGATCGATGTGTCCGAATGCTTCAGCAGCATCGAAGCCCGCCAGCGTGTGCTAATGCTCAACCACATTCTCGAGTTTGTTCGCACAACGCGGACCCGATTGCGACATCTCTTTCTCCGTGGTACACCGATCGACAACGTATTTTTGCGTGGACTGGCCGATGTTCGCGATCTGTCCCTCCGTAGTTTGGGACTGATGGTTTGCGAGAAGATTCCCACCAACGAACCGGGTATTATCGATCTCCTGCGAGCACAGTCTGCCCTCACACATCTCGATCTATCGAAGTCGCTTGCGTTGAACGATTACGCGCTGATACAGATCTCCCAATCGATTCCACAGCTCGAAACGCTCATCCTCAACCGGTGCTGGATGATCACCGACTATGGCATCACGGCGATCAAGAGCCTCGTCCGGCTGCGTCACATCGATCTGACAAACTGTGAGCGCATTACCGATGCCGGGCTGGTGGGCGGTCTGTTCACACATAATCGCCGAAACGTGCGCAAACTGTATCTCGGGCTGCTGACCAACATGAGCGATGCGGCGCTCACGAAGGTGTCGTTCGAGTTCTGTGACCTGGCGGTGCTTGATCTGGGCGGATGCTCAAACAGTATCAACGATCTGTCGATACAGTACATCTTCTACCACATGACGAAGCTGCAGGAGCTAAATTTAGACTGCTGTGCGAAGGTAAGTGCGACGACCACGAGCTTTTCTATCGCTATTGATGTTGTTGTTTAGTACGACGCGACAATAGCATTCGTTTGGAAGTGAATTGAACAACTATAAATAGTTTGATTCAAATATTGTGTTAATAATAACACAGAAATCCTGTAATATATTCGTAACTTAACAATTATTTGTTAGAGATGTTCGAGAACTTGTGTCTATTGACTAATTTTCACCACTTTCCTTTACATGATATTCTTTGGAACATTTTAAATTAACCATTTTGTGACTTAATCAAATTTTATTTAACAGGTTTATATCTTTATCTGGTCAGAATAGCTTGTTCTTTATTATTGCTGAAATTCTCGTACGGGGATACCGGTGTTTTGATCATACGAAGCTGGTTGTCTTTCAAATTTCGTTTTGTCATGCCTGGAAAATGTCAGCTGCCAAGTCTGCTTCCTCATTGCGTTTTATGCCGCAATGGCTAGAGACCCAGCCAAGCTGATTACGGAAGATGTCCAAGGATTTGAATATAATTCTTTCAGATTCTTTGATCTGCCGCCATCCAGGGCAGCCAACACGCTAGCGTTATCGGTTTAAATAACTTTAGGTTTGAAGAAAATTATTGATTGTGTTGCTGCCATGATCAGAGCATTCACTTCTGCCGAAATGCATAATTGGGCATCTGTCCTTTGCCTTGACAATTCCACATCCAGCACTATATTTTCAGATTTATACTTCCGTAAATATTTGGTGATGAACTCGATACCTTCCATACAGCAATTCTTTGATGTTATGAATTCCGATAATCGATCTGATAGTTTCTGATATTTAATTCTTCATCGATCACTTTATTCTTGGACGCCATTGATTCCATAGCCGATCTCCATTCGGCGTTAGTTTTTTTTATACAGAGTACCCAGGTGGTTTCTCAGCTTCATGACGGCATTTTGGGTTCTTTTTTAAAACCGTCAGCAATTATTTTCTTCTCGAGAATGCGAATAGCAGCTGTGACTAATCTATGTGTAATGATATGAGAGAAAAGAAATTGTCTGCATTTGCAGGTCACCAATTGCTTTAGGTTGGTGATATAGGCGCCGATGGAATACCTCAAAATAGTGTGATAACGATGAGCTTTAGCTTTTCGATACGATTTAAATTTCATATAATGATGTGTGTTTTTTTCCGAGAACACCCTAGAACTCAAAACAAACTTGTGTCCCATAGAAATATTATTTAGCCATAAGTTGTCAGATTTAAGATTTGCTATTTCATCCATAAAAATTTGTTAGTATTTAGTATTCAATTTTATATTTTAGTATTTTAGTATTCAATCAATTGAAATTTTTTTTAAAACAGAAAAATTACAACAGTATTATCCTTGTCAATATTTTGCCTCAAAAACAGCTTATGTGTTTCTGTTTTATATAATAATTAAAATATATATGCATACCTATTCCTCGTTTATATAATAATTTAATTAAAATTATATAACAAATAAGCGATGGTTGATATTAATAATATGATTTATTTAAATTATTTTGACATTACACCATTACAAATCATTTTTAGAAGGTGATTGATGCAAAAATTACGAATTGTTCCATGAGACCAAACCCCATTTCATTAACCATTATCCCAAAATAATCCTTTTAATTCCAAGAATCACATGTTAATAGACAATTTGATAAAAAAAACACTTAAATAAAAAAATGACATTTCATCAAATATTCCTTTCCCTATCCAGGTGTCAGATGCCGGTATTACGGGTGTTAACCTAGAGGAGAAAGCATTCGCCATTTGGGATATTGAGCTGTGCTTCTCGATAGCCGATCTAGTCGGTTTAAGATCGTTAAAACTATCCGGCTGCTACAAAATAACTGACTACTCCTTCGAGCGGTGTTTCAACTTCAGGGAACTGAAAGAGCTCAGTCTCGCACGCCTGCTGCAGATCACCGAGCGAGGACTCAACCGGCTCGTGCTCGGATGCCCATCGCTCGAGGTGGTCGATCTCAGCGAGTGTCGCACGATCACGGATCGCTGCATCGAGATCATCACCAAATGTGAGCCCCGTCTTACCACACTGAAGCTTCAGAACTGTTCGTTGATCACGGACAAGTCGATCAAGTACATCGTCGAGAACTGCCGGGTACTGCGTGTGCTGAACATTCGTGGATGCATTAAAATATCGTCCTACGCAGAGTCGAAGCTGTCCGCAGTGAAATCGTTGCGACATCTGCACGGAACCACACCGGAAGTTATTTAGCCCGAGTGGAAAGTACAAAGTGGTTCCACCGGTGAAGAAAATGTGTGTTTGTGTTAAAAGAAAATAAATACCGCCGCTGGTTGGTACGGCAACGCGATCGATGACCGTAAAGTGTTCGTTCTCTTCATTCCGAATCTTACTCAAGGTCAATCTTTTTTCACCATTTTTTCACGGTGCTATTTCCATATTTCTTAATGTTCGATGGTGAAGTTGACGACCAAACACGTTCAAACCAACGCACGGACCGACCAAAGTGCAGCACAGTGGCTCTCCACCGAGCATCCAGATCCTCGGTTTTCCTCCGGTGGATTACCGATCGGCCCACCTATGAGCCAACGGTGGTCCACGAGATCGAAGTAATGATCAGTGAAGTTTTTTGGTTAATTAGTCGGTGGTGCTTGAGATAAAAGATCAAAGAAAAAACCGCCGACGAACATCGAACCGGTGGCTACTGGTGCTGGGCCGCCCACCACTCCTGCCGCTCCATGGCACTTGTCCCGCAGCACAACGAGATGCCGCACCGGTTTCGGAAACCGAGACAAAACAGAACCTTGGCGGGTGCAAACATACCGGGCGGTTGCCGTTTGGAAAAGTGCACGCACTCACGATAGGCATCCACAAATCCCTGTTCCCGAAAAGCACTTGCGACCGGGTCACACACACTGGACAGGAATTGGAAGGCAGCCCACAAGGGAAGCCGAAACAGGGGCAACATGCAGCAGTAAGTTTATATGATTTAATAATTTTATTGCACGCATCTCCGGTGCCTTTTTTTTCTTCTGTCTTGTTTTATGGTACGGACCTAAACGGAACGGATTCATCGTCGCCGTGGTCGTGGTCGATGTAGTGAAGACAGAGTGTTTCATACGGACATCATCGTATCGGCCACTCGTCAGATCTTGGTGCCGACTTGGACGGCGATGGTCAACTGAGGTCTTTTTTTTTGTTTTCTGTCTGCTTCCGTCTGTTTAGACAGTTTTGCCGCCTTTTTTACCTTTACAACCTATGTTTCATTCTATGGGGTTGGATGGACCAAATGCAAAAAAAAAAACGCTAGCAAAAATGTGTTTCTAGAATTGTTTTTTTCTCTAGAAAGAAATAAATAAGTGTAAGGTACGGACACTCACTCTCTCACTTAAACACGGGTTTTCATTCAGTTCCAAGTTTTTATGGTTTTTTGTTGTAAATGGTTTTTAAAATTAACATTTCATAATTTTTAATATTAATATTAACGAGGTAATTCTAATGGAAGCTTAGCAGATTTTCAGCATGTTGTAGTAATGAAACTTCTAAGTTTGGATCAAGTTGTTGATGCAACGTACTTATTCATTTATGTATTCTTCAACTGAAATATTAGACCGGTCAGTCTTCTTATATAAGTTTAGTAAGTATTATTAAAGTGAGTGAAAGCATATTTAGGATTGTCGAAATTATAGAAGCGTCAACTGGTGATTTTCAGGATTAATTTAGTCGATTGATTAAAAAATCCCTTATACAACATGAGCTGATATCAACTAGCTGGGCTGTTGTTCCATTGCCAGTTGATAGATATTAGATGAATGATCAAAATTTAAATAGTCAAGCTGGACGATAACCCTGTGTAAGAACCCTTCAATAATTGTGTTTTTTTATATTAAAGGGCCAAACATTCCCAATCTGGAATCATTTTAATTTAAGATTATCTGTTGACTATTCACTACGATTTTTAAATAAACAAACATATGAACACATAGATATTTACTTTGTTCTGGAAAACAAATCGAAACATTTTAATCGACGCTGGAAAGAAAAACAAGCTTGAATCCTATCTTTAAAAAGAGTTTGGGGCAACAATGCAGTGAAGTTCCCCCAAAATGTCAGAGTAAAACAATTCGCTTTTCTTTGTTTTTTTCTAAGAATTGGCTATCAAATGATTAGTCTCAACGTTATTGGATTTGGATCAGGGGGTTGATGGTCTTTCGTTAAAACGTCATATTTAACTATATTCGAAGTCATTTTTTAACTCGCTCCTTCTGAGCGATTGCCTGCTGGCCAGATGTGATTGTTCTTAACAAACAGTTTCACAAAACAAGGGCCATCTAGTCCATGCACTTCTTCACCGTTTGGATAATTGATTTAACATTCGACGGACAGGAATGATCACTTTACCTCCGATCTTGTTCGTTAAGGGTTCTGTTGCTCTTTAGGGTGAGGTCTACTGCTTGGCCTACTACGTGGCATTCTGGCATTTTTTAACATAGGAAACGCCATACAAGAAGCCAGATCGATCATATCGGCCAAATACGAAAAGAATTTAATTAGTAAACGTTCTTTAAATCGGTGTGACGCATGCTGTTTGAACAAATTCTCAAAAGAACAGATACCTTACAGTTTTGATAGCGGCTGTACAAACTAAATAATAACTATTTACTAAACAGCATCCAGACTTACGGTGTACCCCAAGCTCATAGAGTCATAGAGCCTTTTCGTATAGCCAATGGTCTGAAAATCAATTGCTACTTTTCAGTACTCCCTAAGAGATGCTCTACCATGGAAGATTCTCCAAATGCATTCCAATCGTCACCTCAGCACGCGCGTGTCTCAAACCCATGTTGACACTTTATTATTTTTTTCTTCTTTTATGAAGTAGATGAAATAGAAGTAGATACTGCAGCTATTTTTGATAAACACACTTTTATAAGCACACTTTTCATAAGTATTTTGTTCAGAAACACGCTGATTATCATTCGAACACAGTACCAGTCAAAATGACTGGTACCGGTAGAATTTTCCACTACGTAATTTATTTTCAATATAAAACTGGTAATTTTATTTTGGAATACATGAAAATTAACATTCCTTTAGATGTGTAAAAGTCATGCATTAACATTGGTATAATTGGTTAATTGTGAATTTAATTGACAAAATGTCCGGTCGTTCTAGTGTTAATTGTTAACACAAGTCCATCAAACAACTTTTCCATTAGGATAAGTTAAGATTAATGTTAAGATGATTGTACTGATTGATGAAGATACTGGATTGATCCCAACAGCAAATAATTGTCTACGCGTGTTCCTCCAACGAATATTTTATTCAATTTGTTTATTGTTGATCGTTCTTAACTCATACATAAATGTAAACTCCCAATTAAGAGCCCGCACTCAACTAAATTGTGGTTTCACATTTCTGTTTCCTTTTTTCTATTATCGTTCGACCTTAATAGGAAAAAAAGCGTTCCTACTCGGTGTACTTTACTATTTTCTCGCTGTGAGTAAAGACATGCATTAAGCTCGTCCCTGCACTGTTGATCTTTGTTCAAACTGGGGCACTCTTGGAAAAGACGGAAGGGTAAATAAGCCTTTTCTTCGTATTTGGCTCGCCGGGGCTCGAGGATCAGGGCAATAAAATCGATCCCAACAACAGCAATAGGAACAACAACGACGACGACGACGACGGAAAAAAAACACAGAAAAACAAACCTCTCCAAACAATGCACTTGGTAAATAGGCAATATATGCGTACCGAGCAGTTCGTGGCAAAACCGGAGTAGCCATCCGTAGCGGATGCTGCTAGATGGAGGAAAAAGCAAATTCCACTTCTGCCCCGAAGCTGACGTCGTTCGGTCGGCCGGTTATTTGTGTGCACGCTTGTGTGTGTGTGTATACGCGCGATTGTGACGATCCGATCATACAGATGGTGTGTTTGCTCATGCTCAGCATAACGCAAACAATGGAAAGACGACGACTACGACGACGACGACGGCAACAAAATGGAATCGTTGCGCGACATTGACGGCGACTTTGGATGGACCTTCCCGGCCACCCTATTCGATGGTGACTGTGGGGTTTGGTTCGCTTGAATTAATTTCAAGTCACGCCAAAACCTTTCAGCTCCAACTGAAAACTCGGGTGGCAGGAGATAGCGCACCGCGGTAAGTGGGGAACGTGGATGCTTTCGTCGGACTTTTCGGTGACGACCTGCTCCATCAATCTTGCGCCCGTCATTGCCAACCCCCCCTTTGTACAGCAGCTGGCAACGTTCGACCTGAGTCAGAGCAGAGGCAAATGTTTGTTAGAGAAATTAGTGAGGTTTAAAAAAAACGGTATCACGACAGCGACGACACGACCACCGTGTGACGGTGTCGGATTCTGGGGAATGCTGGGGTTTTTGTACAAACGACTTCGATTGAACGTTTAAATAAGATCACAACCGAGCTTCTACCGTGCAGTTTAGAATTTCTAGAAGAAAAGATGTGCTGAGATATTTCGTTTTCAAAAAGTTTTGAGATTAGCTGTATTTATTTTAAATATCATTTAGAATCAATGATAGCAGATGTTACTTTTGATGATAGCAGATGAAATGTTACAAAAAAGATTGGTGTATATTCAGCAGTTTAGGAATTTATGAATTTAGGAATTTAGGAAGAGGAATTTCGTTAAGTGTATGTCTCTTCTTCTTCTGTCTCAAGTGTATGTCCCATAAAACAGATAAGTTATTAAAATATTAAAATAAAAATTAAATAAACAGGTCTAGGTTAATCAATAATGATTTTAGAATTACTCTTTTCGGAAATTTTCATAAAATGTTAAATTCAACTAGTTTTGATTTTAGGATTTTTGCTGATTTTTTCTCAATTAAACTAAAATTACACTGAAAAAACATGGGAAACTTTCACAGCAAATAAAAAACTAGGAAACATAATAAAAATTACAATAGTTTCTAAACTTTTGCAAACTAATACAAATTTATCGGAAATGAATAAAAAAAATGAATAAAAAAAAATCAGGAGCGGCCCGGTGGCATGATGGTAGCGGAGCCGGTCTTCACACGAACGGACCGGACCAAAATCCCATCCGGACCAATCCCCCGCAGCCAGGACTGACTATCCGGCTACGTGGTAAAATAAGTCGATACGGCCAGGTCGTTCTAACGAAACAAAAAAAAATAAAATAAAAAAAAACTGTTAATCAAGTATTTATCAAAATTAACAAAAAATTATTAAAAACATAAACATAAACACAAACTTTCAAACAAATTTGTGTTAAATTAAAGGAAATTTTGTGCTTCAGTAGCAGTTCAAAATTATGAACAAAAAAAATTTTCTCACGACTTATTTCTTAAATTTTAAGGTAATTAAAGGTAAGGTAGTTGAAGGGTTAAGTAATTTAAGTGTATGCAGAAAACCTTTCGAGGCATATAATTTTCATCACAAGTATACCAAACAGTTTAATAAAGTCACGCAATTCTGCAGTAAAGCTTAATGTTAGACGAACAAATACAAGTATGCAGCGTGTTCGAATGAAAATGTAAATCACGCGCGAGTAAACAATATCGGACGACGTAGGAAGACGACGAAGAAGAAGGAAAAATGTTTGTCCTAGGGTGAAATCGAGTTCAACGTGTTGAATGTTTGTAATAATAAGTGCACCAAAATGGTAATTTGTAATTTAAGGTAATGAACACGTTCTGAAAATACTTAAATTGAATGAAACTCTACTGCTCTGATACTAGTAATTAATTCCGAAAGAATCTGCCAATTGTGCGTAATGTATGGCTCGATCAGTAAAACAATAGGGAAAATAACCATAACCCAACGCTACCCTGCAACACTGTGTACCAGTGGCCATAATAGCTTACGGTCCACCATCGATCCTTGTTTTCCGTGGGTTTTCCAGCGACGAAAGGGAGGAGCTAAGCATGATCGATCACCTGGTTGCCAAAGCAACCAGCACACCTGATCGTGAGTGAGCGAGCGGTAGCGCGAGAGAGATCGCCAGTGGTTTCTTCACGGCTCGCGACACCTGAGACGGGTTTCATGCTGTTTTACTATTTTTTTTTTAAACATCGCTTCTCCTAGCTGACTTTGAACTGAGAGTTTCATTCTTCTCGTGCACACTCTGCTGTCGGCCATCATCGCGTCGAGGAGACAATCGCAGTAACAACGGCGTTACGCGTGAGTTAGGTTCCCTCCTCGATACGCCCGTTCCGAACGCTACCGCAGCAGAAAGACTTCTGCGCCCAAACAAGCGACGAACCTTTCGCAAGTGACGTGTCGGTTTTGTTTTTGTGGCTGAAGAACAACAGTTTCGAACCCTGTACTGGAAACAAAATCGGTGTCGAAGGTAAATCGTTTATGATCTCCCACGTACAGTGTTTGCGTGCGTATGTGTGTGAGTGTGTGTGTGTGTGTGTGTGCCGAGTGTGCCAAACAGGAACCCCTCGGAAGACCCACGCCCGGGTAGAGTGTGTCAAAGTGTCAATCGAAACAACGGTCGCACTCCGGGCGACAAAACGGCGAGAAAGAAAGGCGTGAGCGTGTAGGAAGATGTTGATTATTTATAAAACATTTGACAAACCCATACTAATTAATTAGTGTATATCCATAGCATTATTACAAAGATTATTATTAAAATTGTCCATATTTGTGAACCGGTGTGTGCGAGAGTGTGTATGTGTCCGGTGTACGTGTTGTGTGTGTTTTTTTGCATACTTAAGCTTCATTCATCACTTCTTCTAACATTGATGCGTTCGAGTGTTTGATTATTTTGAAAAGTGAATGATCTTTTACCAACCCCCTCCGCTCATTTCAACACCTGTGCAATAGAACAGCGGTCTTAACGAGGTGTAAAAATGTTTTTTTGAGATGGTGCGTACGTGTGAGAATTGTGATCATTACACATTGTGGTTGTGTGTTGTGTAAAACCGAGCGGCTAATCAATTTACGGTTTTGCGAATTTTCATACTAATGTCGTGATATTTCAATAAATTTCGTGTGATCATTTAACCGATTCCGGTGTGCATATCGAGCGCGCTTTTGCTGACAGTGATACATTAAAACGCGTGCGCTGAAATTACACATTTTTAACTACCGACGGTCAGTGACACAACCCGCCACGCTACCTGACCGGAAACTTTTCGCAGCTTGACCGATTAGCGGGTGTCAAACGGTTCGTAAAGAGGAGATAATTTTCCTAATTGCAACAAAAGCCTTCGCACAACAGCACCACTGTGCACGGGTGATTAACAGAATCCAGCCAATTTCAACCCCGTATTCCCCGTTCCGTTCTCAACTATCTGAGCGCAACATATTCGCACGCAGCGTACGCATCAATCGGTGGTGCCGGGGGCCGGTAGCAGACCGGACAGGGTAAGTTGATTTATTGAATTTTAAAATCAACATTAAAACACTAATCCTTCGGTATACGGCAGCATCGCGATCCGTGCGTGTGCCCCCGTCGTATCGAGAGCGTGAGAAAAATGTTTTACACTAAACGATCCTCCATTTGTTCTGCGGGGTAAAGCTGGTGGTTGAGGACCACCCAGTAACCGTGGGTGATTTGAGGACCGCTGCAAAACATGACACCATCCGGTATTAGCAAATAACAATAAGATACATCCTCTTGGGTGTCAATCCGGCGAAAAACAAATGCTGTATGCTTATGCAAATGTTGGATATCAGCAAAGAAACAAAAGCGTAATGAAAATTAGCAGTGAAACCTGGACGTCGATGACGAGTTGTTTGATCGTTTTTTATATATACTGTTTTATACTAGATGAATTTCGGGTAGATCTAGGGGAAAAAGTTTCAAGCATGAAAGAACAATAGAAACGTTTTTTTAATGTCAAATATTTATTTTTATCTTTTTTGCACAAACGCCATGTCTGACTTACTACCCTTAGATTTATCTTGTAGTGGAATTATCAATTTATCCGTCTGTCAAATGCTCAAGCAAACAATTTATATAGCTTTTAAATAAGGTATAAAATATTAAAACATTTAAGATATTAACAGGGGCATGACGAGAAAATGGTGATACTTCTGATATCTGCTAAACTTGTTAGCTAATAAGTAACGTTTTGATATCATAGCTGCGTTAGGAACTTGACTGCATAAACGTTCTTATTGGCTCTTAATTTATATATATATTGTTGGCGAGAACTCCAGAAAATTGAGACAACAACGAATTAAGTCTATGAAAATTAGTAAAACATTTTTAAACAGTAATTTTAGTTAGCAAAAAAGGAGTTCAATCGATTTGCTACTGTACTCAAAAACTCTTATCTAAACTTGTTTGTCTGTCCGCACCAAGTAGTACAGTAAATCCTCCTATCTTGGCACCTATCAACGAGGTCAGACTCGGTCCGGAAACTTCAGATATAGACCATTTTTTAAATCTCAGTGTGTTGTCGATGTTCAACTTCATAGAACAATTTTAATCTTTCTATAGATTCGATTTTATAGATACTTGTTTATAACATTGTATCGTTCCCTATACAAACATATTTTTTTGGATGATTCTTTCACATTATTTTCTTTCTTTTTTCTTAAATAAGTTAACATTTAGTCGTTTTCTTAAATAAAATTGTGTTAACAAAATTAAAAGAAGACACAATTTTAGTATCTTTGGATGATTCTAAGGTGTATAAAAACATACCAAATAAAAAATATTGTTTCAGAAATTCCATAAATTTGGGAGTTTCGTTGTTTCCGAAAGTTTTTTGAAATTGTTGTAGGTACTTTAAAACTCCTCCCTTAATTAATGGACAGTTTGCTAATAGCAATTTTAAATTGTATAATGTCTATAAAATACAATTTTAAGGTAGGCACACATCAAAATTTTACTTAGCAAATGTAGTGTATGTAATATTAAGTTACAGTCTAGCATAGAACGTGTCCTTACATTTAATGCTGTTGTGCAAATTACATTTGTGCTGTAAAAATGAAGCCAACGAAGCGTTAATAGAAGTAGTATTCCCAAAAATTGTTTTAGATGAACAACGAATTATTCCATCCTTAAATTAAACAATCATTTTAATAATAATGATTGTTTAATTTAAGGATGGAATTTAAGGATGGAAGGATGAAGAAAACACAACAGTAGAATCGCAAAATACTTGACTTAATGGAATATTGATTTATAAAATTGCAGATTCGAAACACGTTTTATTATTTTTTTTTTTGTTTTATTAATTTGGTTGTTTAAAGACTGACTATTATGTTCAAATTCAAATTTGAATATTAACTGATTGAACTATCGATCGATTAAATGGAAGTCAAAAACGGTCTAAAGTTTGTTATGTATATTTGAAGAATCCTTTATGACGATAAATCTTTTCAACGAACAATATTAACAACATTAAATATTTTAAACCAAAATTAAAAGCCTTACAATTGAAGATCGTACAAGTGATGCTTTATTGATCATAATAAAATTTACCAAATTTTCCCATCAGCGCTGCTATCGATTTCAGAATCATTGCACTAATTTTTCGCTCCTTGGAAAGTACATTTTCTATTCATTCTTTCTTTTTGTTTCTCCTTCACGGCATCCCTTCCCTTCCAAAGCCATCGCCGCGCATCGTACGCTCGGATTGAAAATTCGGTCCGAATGTGTGCTCGCATGCTCAGAAATGTATAAACACCTAATTAACACATCATGACATGTAACCTGCCACTTAGCAACACTCGAAAGTGATACAATTCAAATTACGAGTTAATTTTTTACGACGGGACTTCGGAACCGGTGCGTTGTGTTGCGTTTCCACCGCGCACCACCGCGTTAAACCGCCGACGTCCCATCCTCGCACGCAGCTTTTGGAAGATGGTGCTCGGGGATGATTTTCTTCTTCGGCCCATCTGAAGTTTTTGTGGCTTGATCAAAATTTTCGATCGAATTTGGTGGTTTGCCTTCACCGGTGATGTTCGATCGCGTTTGACCTCTCGCGAATCTTGCCTGTTCGGCAAAGCCCCTATTTCCATCCGTACGCTCGAGGATGGATTATCGAACCCGCGTGTCTTTACAACCATCGGAAATGTCTTAATTATTTCAGATCACCATCCACCATTCCATCGTTTGGGCACAGCCACTGGACAGAAGCGACCGATATGGCAGACAGACACCGCGTTCTCCGATGGACTCGCCCGTCGATACGTCGACTCCGGCATAAAAGAACACTCTGCCATATTACTTTTTATGGCAGTTGCGGCGAAACGGTACGCGGTTTGCTCGGCGTTCAAGTGTCTGATGAGGTCTCTCGAGGAATGAGAATATGGTCTTCCTGCCTCCCGTTCCGGCCTGTTCGGGCGCGATCGGACGGTCCGGGAGAACTCTTGGTCGGACTGCCAATCGATCGACCGATGTAAAGAGGAAGCCCTCGAACGCCGATACCACTCCACCGGGCCAATATCAATATTTTATTATTTTTATCTCTTTTATTGGAAAATATCATTTAATTTTTATCGCTTTATGGCAACGGTGGTTCTGGTGCTGCTGTTGGTATTGTTGGTTGCGGTGCCGCGTGAATGCGTGAATGCGCCTGCGCGAAAGGGTCCAATCTGGGACCGATGTACCGCCGGGGCTTTAAATCCGATCGCGAATGAGCCTACGGTCGTAAGCGCTGGGGTGCACGCCAACAAACGGGACCGAAAGCACAGAAGCTGTCCGGCGGGTTCGGATGGTCATCGAGCAAGGTCAAACTGAGAGTCATTCGTCATTCGTTTACGGGGTCGAATTGACTCTCAGTCACCTTTTTTCAAGGGTGAATTGATACACGAATGCTACGTTAATAAAGTCGGTGCAAAGTAAAGTCAAAGCACACAACTCCCAAGCAAATAGAGAGAGATAAGAATGCATTTGAAATAGTTTGTATGGTAAATATGGTTTTTTGGGCTAAATTTGCGTGATATTTGCATACATTTAGGCTTATGCTTGCCGCATTGGTGACCTGCCGTCACAGCAAGCGGATAAATGGGAGCATCGTTTCCCTGCTGTTGCTGAAACCCTTCCATCTACACCACGCAGCAACGCGCCCGAAGTGTAATTTACAACGCTTTAACCTTTTTCGGTACGCTCCTCGCCCATCCCATCCCCCAACCTGTCCCATTCCAAGGGGTCTTGGTGGGAAAACGAAATCAAAAGAAACCCGCCGAACAGTTTCGTCCCATGTTCGAGGCGAGTATGGTTGTAATTTTTTCCTCCTTCATTCTCTCACTCCATCACGGGCAATCGGACACCGCTGGCCCGAAAGGTATCGTGCAATCTTCACCGGATTCGGTACGACAGGGGCAGCACCGGTCGGCAGCGCACCAATCTGGGAAGCGAGTTTGAACCGTGCCGCAAACGGTGCAAAAGCGGCCATAAAACCGTCCTGCTCGAGTGTTTTGTTGATGAATCAATTAATATTTCTCTGATTTATGTTCCACGCCAGTTTTCCATCTCGCTCCGCATCGGTTAAACGCTCGCATTGCTCTTTGGTTTTATTGGCTTCTTCTTCGGATTATGTTCTGACGGGAGTTGTAGTGACTGTTTTTTTTTCCTCCCTCCGTCATCGTACATCGACAACCGTTCAACCGTTGGGATTTAAAGTCAGTTTGAAAGGATTGACAAAAAAAAGTCGGAGAAAAAACGCAAATATCTGAAAACGAGACAAAAAAAACCAATTACCCAACGTGAAGTAATTTTTCGGCGTTCGTCGCTTTATTGCACGCGGGAGTCTTTTGATTTTGGCAAGCCTATAACATCAGAAAACCAGTAGCAAATCGTACATTTCGACAGCTTTCGTTGTTGGTTTTTTTTTTGTTACTGATTACAATAATAATGACACTGCGGGATTTTTGCCGGTTCGACTCCGACTGATAAAAGTTGCAAGCGTGCGATTGCGTGTTTCGTGACGTATCGTTTGGAAAGGAACACGTGATACCGCATACGTCACATCACGAGCATCTAAAATTGGGTAGGGAAAAACGAAAAGAAGCGCGACCACTATCGGGAAACCTTGAATCATCCCGATTCTGTTTGGAAGCATTTTTTTTTCTTTCGAATTAAATTCAAATACGTACACGAGCGGCATCTGATCGAGAGGTGTCGTGCCGTTCCGGGTCTATGTATGTTGGCAATTTGCGCCGGCGACGTAAGCACCCGAATGTTAATTCGTTTATAATGGTTCATCAACCACGCGGTAGCTAGCGGTTGATCGTACTGGTATGGACCGGCCAAATCGTGCGTAAAAACACTACACAGATTAAAGGACTTTGATTTTGCCGGTGCGTGGTGGTTTTAAAACGCGTTGCATTGCTTTGGATTCTCGGACGATTGCTCAGTGGCACTCATAGAAGACCTACTATTTATGTTTTGCAGAAAGTATCTGTTTTAATCTGATCAGAACAAGCGTTGTCGAAGATGGTGTATTTCGTTTTAGAGAACCTGCATTATTAACATGCAAGGGACAACAAAATTACCTACGCAACTATCCAGTAAACATTATCTTACAGTAAAGATTGTGTGAGAAATAAATTGGAACATTTACACGCTGCTTTGCGATATTTCAAATCTGTGCATAATTAACAGCAATGGTATTCTAAAGAATGTATTATGTCAGTCATTCATAACATTAACCAAAGCTTCATTGTCAACGATTTTTAACAATTTTGCAATGAAAAATAGCAAAATTACTACCAAACGTTTTAAATGGTTTGTTAGTGGTTAGTCGCGCGACATCATTAAAAAGGTTGTTTGCGACATACGACAACACAAGATGACAGCCACATGTCATCCGATCCTCGTGGTAGGATCATGAGCGCGACCATTTTCCATACACCGACACGAGCTAAGTCGTTGGCATGGAGACGGCTCAGCT
Source organism: Anopheles moucheti (assembly GCF_943734755.1). NCBI lineage: Eukaryota > Metazoa > Arthropoda > Insecta > Diptera > Culicidae > Anopheles > Anopheles moucheti. Next base: position 74,456,429 of record NC_069140.1, read on the forward strand.
TGAGCCTCAGCTTTCGACCAAAAAGGACGTGCGTAATGTGCGTGTTGCGTATAGCCTCAATATAATAATTTTTTTTATTTAAAATCATTGTCAAGTTAGTATTATTATCATATATAACCATTCCTTGCGAAGAGGGAATATTGTCTTGGTTCGTCATGTTATTAAACTGCGATAAATGATTCCAGTCAAAGTGATTGTCTGATTCAGTAGTTTAAACGACTGATGGGGTACACTTTTAGGGCCTATCATAAATTATAACATGAACTATATTTTACTAGCTGATGGATAAAATCTGAAATAGCTATTTTGTCCTAACTAAAGGAAATGAAATATAGAATGCGAAACATAAGATTGTACTATTGAAGGGATTTTGTTTGTAAATTCCGAATCCTCGCCCATTTTCTGAGAGACAATTTTTTTTTGTAATCCACTTGATAACTTGAATATTTATGTATGTACAGGCAGTCCCCAAGATACGCTATAATAATGGTCCGCTATAATCCCGAAAAAATCCGAGTATCTCGAATTTTCGCGTATTCGTATTCTGGTGCAATTTCGTTTGTACTTCAAAATCACACAGTCGACTTCCTTTACTTACTTACTCTATACAGCAAATCAAACGACTTTTTAAAAGAATACATTGAAATCAAATAAAATCAAATGTTTTATACGACGAAGGAAGGATTTTTTGTACCAAATTTACACTTTTACACACTACGCTATAAACTAACTCAAAAATTGGCTGTTAAATTTCCTAAAACCGTGTATCTCCGAGTCCGCGTATAACAGGAACCGCGAATCTCGGGGACTGGTTGTACTTCTAGTTTATAGATCGATCATAAACTATACAAAACAGTCGTCTAGAAGATCCCCAATATTAATCTTCTCTTTATAATGTTAACTCAGTTTAATTTTCTCCTCTTAGAATGAATAATTATTTGCATCATTTTGCCTTAAACCATCATCTGTTTTATAGTAGATTTAGAATACGCTATGTCATCATAAAATTGTCATTTCTAGACGACGTTATTGGATCAGAGTCCAGAGAAATGGTTCAAACATCACATTACCAAGGACGATTTTACTTATAATAACGCTTACGGAGAGCAAGAGAATGATTAAAACCCAATAAAAGATGCGAAAATGGTTAAGTCTGGTGAAGGGAGATCTAATATGCTGAGACTTGTTCGAAGTTCGCATCAAAACTAAGGGTCTCAATTTTCCTAGATAGTCAAAACTAAATGCGTCACATAAACAATCCACAAACATTAACCTAATCACGCCTTTAATTTTGTGATCACAAAAAGAACGTTAATTCTAAATGTCTAAACGAAATTAACAAAATGCTTGTTTTCAACGCTGATCATTAGATGCTGCGTTTGAAATCCTCCATCTTTACAAAACATTATTATACAACGTGAACATGGACTTCCATTTTATGCGTACATTCCCCATTTTTTCTTACTTTCCCTTCGCCTTTTTTAAAGTTATCGTCAAACATCACCACCGGGTTGTCTTTGCTGTCTTTCGTCGCCGGTCTCTTTTCACCGGCCATTCCAAAGCGCTCCTAGCGCAACGGACTGCGTGGTTGGGTAGTTGTGTGGTCCACGGAATTTTGGTTCCTTCCCCCAAAACAATTTCTTCGTTCGATTTGCTCACCACCGGCTCAATTCCAAGGATCGGATTCGGGCTCACGCGATGTGTAAACGGAGCTCTTGATCGTAGACCTACGCGCGGGGTCTGGAACACACCGTCACGCAGACAGGCACGCACGGCATACGAACATTATTTTACGATTTGTTTGCGTTCGACCGGATCGTTGTTTGAACAAACGATCATTTTTCATAAACGTTCCAGGTTAAACCCGTTGCTGGCCAGCGTTTGCTGGCTCGAACCCACCTCTAATACCACCGGTACGGACGACGATCATCGTCCATCATCCACTCAAACCTGATGACGAAAAATTTGTACACCTCTTCGGAGTGTTTTCTCGCCAGTGTTTGCCGATCGAGGGCTGTTTGCCTTATAGCTCTGGCAGCATTAACAAATTGGTTAACTTTAGTGTAGTTGAAACACCCGTTCATCACGATCCCGTACCTCGAGCCAGAAGCATATCATTTGCAGAAACTTTCCAATTGGTGGTGCGTGTCTCTGTCTCTGCCGTTGTTCGAACCGACTGTCCGGACCCCAATCTGTTGGCGCATTTCAGGTCACCTGAAAAATGCTCTAGACGTACGATGAAAATGCACCATTTACCAGTTATTTACTAATTTTGTTTGCTTTTCCAGCGTTTCGTTTCCCCATTTTCTCCCATCCAGTCAGGCAGATCGATGCGATCGGTCGATGAGATGGCGACGTCACACATACTGTCCGCCATTGATCCAATTATAACCGGGTCGGCAAACACTCCAACGGGCGGCGGTATGAACGGTGGCGATGGAGGATCCGTCCCGAATGGGGCCAGCACAGGGGCGGGCTCTACCGTTGGTGGGACCTTGCTGCAGTCCGGGTCGACGGTTATGGGGCGAGGTGCAGGTGACCGCAGCCTCTCGGTAACGCTGGACGATCGGGATCTTTGGTTGCGCTTCCAGAATCTTACCAACGAAATGATCGTCACGAAAAATGGCAGGTACGTTAGTGCAAACAAATGTCTATCAAACTTAAGAGAAGAATGATACTATTTATCATTATAACTATGCAATTAATAAGTTTTTCAATTTTCAATTTGATCAAATTCTTGACTTGAGCGGTAATTCAAATGTGTAATAATAAAATTTAACATATTTTAATGTAATAACTAAACAGTCAGTCTTCTCTGTGCCAGAGACATTATTATTTTGTGTATATAATTAGTTAAGTTGTTAAATTTCTCATTCAACAGGATCATAAATTATATATTAATATCATCTTTATCGACACGGAGGCTCTTTCGCAGCCGTTAGTCTAATCTAAGACTAAAAATAAACATAAAAGAGCAGATTACCAGGGGTTGTAAATCCTAAACGAACATGATTGATTCTTTCATGATTTTGAAGAATTATGAGCGAACGATTCCAGTAGCAATTTCGCAGAATGATGTGTTGACAGCATATTTAGTGTTTGTAGTGTTACTAAGCTCGTTTATTAAAATGATTGGTTTGATTCGTAGATTATGGAGTCGCTACGAACGGGGAAACCCCGTTGCGAAACATGACGTAAGCGTGTGGAATGTGTTTTTAACATGAACTGTTGCTATAAGCTTAATTCAAATACTAGGAGCGTTTTGGCTTCAGTTAATACCATAACTACCTGTATGAATAAATTGTCGAATTGATCACCCGAAAATGCATGACCTAATATAATTGAAAACCTATAGATACACTGAGATGCTTCAATAAATGTGATTTTCATTACTTTTCCATTAAAGAACTTCGTCAATTATTGAATTATAAGTCTTTTTAATACAGGATACGGAATTAAGAATAAGCAGGAAGAAAATATTTAACCTCAAAAGCTATATTTTGAGAGAAAGGACTCTCTGATACGCTGTAAACAAATCGAGTCTGTCGAATCGAAAAAACAATAATCTAAATTTAAAATTATATCTCTAGTACTCAAAGTTAAAAAAAAAAAACTTAACTCAAGTATTCTTTATTAGTACAACAAGCTCAAAAGGTATAAGTCCGTCATTTCTAGCTTTCTTTGACTTTATTTTAACCCATGGCTTGATAATCAATCCTACGTACAGTCTTACTTAACTCTACTACTTGATTAAACTGTATAAAAATAATTTAATTCTAGTGCTTAACGTCCTGAAATTTAAACATTGTAACGAACAAATTGAATATAAATTTTGAAAAAGCTAGAGCTTTAGAAAAATAGCTAATTTTGAATGCAAAAATTCTCATCAACTTCTGGTGAGTTCTTAAATGAATTAATTGAATATTTTAAGACAATTGGACCACAGATCGTAGATGAATAATGAGTACTGAATTGCAATTTGTTGTATTGTGGACAAGGCATACTCTCTGAGCTTTGGCTTTGTTATTTGTCGGTATTAAAAGTTGAATTTTTGTCAGATATTTCTTAGACCTAGAGCTTCAACAATAGTAAAATCGCAATTTTTTACGAACATGTTCAATGTATATTTCCCTTTAAATTATGTATTACATTAAAACGTACGTAAGCATCGAGAAAACGATTTTAAATACTCTCAATGCACTATTTCAATGATTGATTCCATTCCCTTCCATGTTACTTCCTTTCAGACGCATGTTCCCAGTGGTAAAGGTGACCGCTACCGGGCTCGATCCGACTGCCATGTACACGGTACTGCTGGAATTTTCGCAAGTCGACTCGCATCGCTGGAAGTACGTCAACGGCGAATGGGTAAGCAAGCTGCGGATGGATTGCAAGAACTAGGAAGCGCAGGCAAAACCGAAGCTACAAAACGCATCCCCTAGATCCGGGACGGTGCATCAGCAATGATTAGACAAACACGGCACCATAGCGTAGCGTTTTGCGAAAACAGATTGTGCCACTGCCGTCCCACTGCATGGGGCTCCTTTCTTCATCTTGATTTCCTTGGGCGGGCCAACACTGTCCGTGCACGAGTCTCGGAACGTAAAGGGCCCCGGTAAAGAATATCTCTAAAGAGCGCTTGTTTATTCCGTAACAAACTATTTACATTACGCTAATTAATGCACAGAAACAACAATTCCACCCGGTGGGTGCTAATGAGAATAGACCACACCGATGGCCGTATTGCAAGGGCTTTTCGTCCCATGTTCTCGCCTTCCAGCCTCGGAGTTCCCGCTGGTTTGGAACCGTTGCACCGCAATTTGCAACGAACCATCGCGGAAACCGTGATGCACAAACCGTTTGATGTTTCTTCCACCATCGTACACCATCACACGTTCACTTCTTTACTTTTTCGTTTCCTTGTTTCTTCCCTCAGGTTGCCGGTGGGAAGGCAGAAGCACCACCACCGAACCCGGTCTACGTGCACCCGGAGTCGCCCAACTTCGGCCAGCACTGGATGAAGGAACCGATCTCCTTCGCCAAGGTGAAGCTCACCAACAAAACCAACGGCAATGGGCAGATCATGCTGAACTCGCTCCACAAATACGAACCGCGTGTGCATCTGGTGCAGGTGGTGTCGGATGCTCGCGACCAGCGCAACGTTCACACGTACCCGTTCCCAGAGACGCAGTTCATCGCCGTTACCGCGTACCAGAACGAGGAGGTCACCTCGCTCAAGATCAAATACAACCCGTTTGCGAAGGCTTTCCTCGACGCAAAGGAGCGCCCCGATTCAGTGTACTCGCGTGAAAGTTCGACGTACGGATGGTTAAACTTTCATCCTTCCTATGCGACGGCCCAATCGCCGCTGCAGGCGCAGGTTGATCGATCCTACCAGCACTCGCATTCCGTTGCCCGGACGAATCGGGTCGCTCCGTACACCACGCAACGCTCACGGAACGCCAGCGGAAGTTCCTCGCCGCAGCACAGTTCGTACCTGCCGCTGGACACGGTATCTTCGCCCGTCTTCTCGTCCTATCCTTCGACGTGGCAAACGCAAACCACACCGAGTGCCTCGTACTGGAGCAATCCGACCGGTGCAGTGCAACAACCGCTCGGCACGAACCCTGGAAGTCCAAACTCAATCGCGCCCAACATCTCTCCGACGCCCTCGAACGGATCACCGTCCTATGCGACCTCGTCACCAACGTACCCGGCAAGTCATCCGGCACTGACACCGCAGCATCCGCAGTACATTCCCGTGTCCAGTGCTCAGATGGAAGGGATTTACCAACCAGCGGGATCACCACAGCAAATCTACACTCCATCCAGTCATCAGGTAGATTGCTCAAAATGCGGTCACAGCTCAAAAAATGGCCTCTAGAGTAATAGACAACACGATTCCCTGTTACAGATTTACCATCCAACTCCGACGCAAGTTTCTCCAAATCATCAGCTGTATGGGAACGTTCTAAATGCACCGTCCATCACAAATCTAGGCTACTCCGCCTCCTGGCACAGTGCCAGTGACTTCAGTGTCTACCAAAGCACGTACCACTATCCGACGGCCGAGTACATCCCCATGATAGGAGAGATTAAGTATGCTTTTGATGGAAACGATCACGATGTCCTTAACTAACACCTGCTCTTTTAATCGTAGCACTTACAACCATCCATCGGATATAACAGAGCTGACCTCGGTAGGTGCAACGCATCGGCATCTGGAACCGGCGGCACCATCGCCACTACAATACCACCACCACGGGCATCATTTAAGCGAAGGTTCTCCGATGATCCCAACACATCACCATCATCATCATCAGCAGCAGCAGCAGCAGCAACAGCTTCACGGCACTACGAACGCGCAATGTGCCGAGAATCAAAGTCCGGAACCAACACCCGGTACGGTGGCGACCAGTGTTGCCAGTGCGCTCAACTCGGTAGCTTCGTCACCCAATGCCGTCGGGTCGGCGGGACAACTTGCCCAGAGCCCCGGTCGAACGGCGCTCAATGCCGTCGGGAGTGCATGGACACCGCTAACACCACCACAGACGACCAGTATCTGAACGCGCTAGATCGCACAATGCGCTATTTGAACATACGACAGGGATGTACCGTCACTTTTAAATTGTGCCCTAAAACCAGTGCGAGAATTAACCGTGTACCGTACCGTTTGGCTCTAACTGGAAGGTGTTGTAGGAGCGTTAAAAAGTGTTAGTTTTAACTAGAATTGCAATTTTAAATTAATCTCTACCTAGATAGAATAAAGTATAAGAATGTGTGAAATGCAAGAATGAATCTTCCCTGAATTGTTATATGAGAAAATATAAACTGATCGTAACTTTCAATAAGGAGCTTAGTATAATGTTCCCAATTTATAGGCTCTTCAATATATAAAAATAGTTGTTGTGAATATTCTGCCACGAGCAATTTAATCTTTCTAAGAATTATGTGAACGATTACTGATTTCCATTTAAACACCTTCTTTCGTTACAACTTCTGCGATAGAGACCTGGAACGCTTATACCTCCGGTGTGCCCTTGATCTTAAGAAGTACAATATAACTTGTTCATGCTGTATGGCAATAGAGGTAACCATTTTTGTTTTATTTTTAATTTGAAACACCAGCTGCACAAATCGTTTTTCCAACTAAAGCAGCGAAAAATGTTGTTGGTTATACACGTTTCGATATCTGGTACTTTAGTCCAGTGGCGGAACGAACGGTTCGCGAAGTAGGCGCCTAGGACGTAGGGGGGCCCCGAAAAGCCAAAAAAGGACCCGAAAAGCGACGTTAGACCCTTCTCCGTAGCTCATTTAGCCTCCTCCTCTGGATTCTTAAATTCGAGCACCCTCTCGTTCTACCTTTTTTTAAATTAGAGGCCCCAATAAGGGTATTGATCCGCCACTGCTTTAATCTTTTCTAACAACCCTTCATTTTATGGTCTTCTGATGGATTGTTAATTTTCGTTCAGGATATCCAATTGACCTAAGACTACAAAAAAAAAGAGATCAATCTGTTTTATAGTCATATACTTAAATCTCATTGAAATTATTCGAATTGAAGTTGTCCAATAACAGTTCTACGTAAAAGATGTAAACATAAAAACAATCCGTTATTTTAATCTTAGAGATTAAATCTATTGTTTCAACTATTTATATTTTTAAGATCTGCCTTTACGGATCATGTGTTAATGCTTTATGCTTAATTTCATGGAAATGTTTTTCCTACATACTACGCTAATAAATCAACTGTCTTTCATTTTACATTGAAAAAGGCTAGTGGTAGGAATTTCGTACCGAACCGACTAGGTTCGTTCCGTTCCTTCTGTGGAACGATCTGAGAGATGTTTCAGAGGTTTGACAAAAAATATCGTTGACACCTGTCTGAAGAATTCGTATACCAAATTTTCATTCAAAACCCTGTGTAAACCAAAAACTGTAAATGAACTATACTAAAATGTTTAATAATGGCGACGAATGTGTAAAAATCCTATCATTCAGGAATATTGTAATTTTCTCTTGGAAGTAGGTTTAACGCACCTTCTAGGTTCGTTCCGTTCCGTTAAGAAAAGAACCTGATTCCGTTCCGTTCCGAAAAAACTGGAACTTTCCCATCACTAGTACAGGCCTTGCCTATACCGAATGCTATACGCCTAAATGTAGGCTTTTGCGCGCATGCGGACAGCAACCCGAACAGATCCTACGCATGGTCCACACACAGGTAGTCAATGACAAATTCCTTTTGCCCAAATGGTTTAAATTATATAAATAAATTTCTTGCATAATTAAGACCAGTAAACCACATCTGTTTGTTATACATTAAACGGTCCACAACACGGATCCTTGGACGGACGTTCCGCTTTAAATATTGAAATAGAAAACACAGACCGTTCTATAACAAGTTTTAACGATACGAGTGATTACTATTTGTGAAAGAATGAAACGCCTAATGTTAGACACCAAACACTTATAGCTGTAAACTGTATGACTATTATGTTATGAGTGATCGCCTCCAGATATCTTCAAATATCTAGATTAGTTAATATGTGAATAAGATTGCAATCGTATGATATGCGTATGATAAACAGAAATGTACATAAATTGAACCGATAAGCAGACAATTGCCGACATTTGTACATGTAAATGGTCATTTGGAAAACATTTTCTAGAAAACCGAGAACACTCCTTTTAGCCATAAAACAGCCAAAATGAATGATTCAAGATTTCATATTTATCTTCTTACGAATGCAAATACAGTGCATGAATAATCCAGCTAATAGCATAGCACAGCATAGTATGAGTTAGATCCCAAATAATATTAATTATATAAACAGTTCGAATATTTGCACGCGTATGATAAGCGTGTTCGCTTAAACCTCTGTGTTGTTCAGTGCCGCACGGAACTCACCAGTTGAGTTTGGTGATAGCTCTTGTTCGCATCTAAAATAAAGTGTATCATTTAAAAATTGAGTGAATAATATTTAAGGACAAATTCAAGTGAAAAACTGTTGCAAAATAAGGCAAAATACAATCATGTCTTCAAGCGAGGACGATACTACAAGCGACGCTGTCGACATTGCTGAAGTGCAAGCAGAATCGTTTGAATTGGATGAACAATCAACAAATGATACAATAGCGAAATGGGACAATAATGGTGTAATTCTTACAAACTTCGTGAAAAATAGCTTAGACATATCACTTCTGACGGCTAATGCAAACCAGTTGCGTCTACTGCTAACGTATAATAGGGAATCCAGCACGTTTGACATGTGCATATTCCTGGTCATCGCCTCGCTTGTGCTGGAAGTCCTGAACGCTTTTGGTGTTATCTGTATGAAGGTGCGCTAGTACTACTGATTGAAATGCTACAAAAATCTAACTAATCTCGACCCGGTTTTTCCTCCCTAGACCTTTCCGCATGTTGTTGGTGCTAATCCATGGTTAGGTTTGGCATTTCAATTCTTGATAACTGTAATAACGGTCATCAATGTATTGTTAACTGCTCTGATTCAACTATGAACTTTGTGATTGTGTACCAGGCTGGCGATGCTGTGTCAGAGACGCCATTTCTAAATGCAACAGAAACGGTTCTAAATAAAACACGGACCATTTTACCCTACTCCTAACCAACTCATCTATGAGGCCGCTACCAGCTATCGGTGAATAAAACTCAAGAGTAGTCAGATATCACAGGCATAAAGTTCTTAACTCATTAACAACTCTTAACTAACATCTCGCGGTAGCTTAATACCCACAAAAAAATCAGTTAATTAGTAAATTTACTTAGTGCAATATTAAATGTTTTTGTGGTCTGATAAATTAATAAACACAATAACTTTGGAAGAAATTTAACGAAAGTTTGATACAGGCAGTCCCCGAGATACGCGGTTCCTCTTATACGCGGATTCGGAGATACGCGGTTTTTGAACATTTTAAAGATGAGCTAGTTTATAGCACAAAATCTAAGCAAAGATAAGATGAAAATTGGTCGAAAATACCTTTTTTGTCACAAAAAAACATTTCTTTCTAACTTATTTTAATGTTTTCTTTCTTAAAATCGCCTGTTTTGGTGAAAACATTAAGTCCAGAGAAGGAAGTCGACACTGTGACTTTCAAGTATAAACGAAATTACACCAGGATTCAACTTACGCGGAAATTCGAGTTACGCGGATTTTTCCGAGATTATAGCGGCCCACTATAATAGCGTATCTCGGAGACTACCTGTACTTATTATTATGTGTTATAAGCTTTGAAGGGTGAAGGGTTATAAGGGTTTGAAGCTACCGTTGACACAATTTTGACATGCCACTATGGGCTAAGCGCAGTCATGAGGGGTGCCAAATATAAATAAAGATATTTAAAAAATTTATTTCCGTTGCAATGGTACATGCCTCGAGATACGCGACACTCGAGTTACGCGAATTTAAAAATTTTGACTTTTACTGTTACAAGTTTGACATATTTTAAATTTTGTATTTCATTTATCATTCAATATCGTCCTGATACCATTGTTATTGTTTAAGTGCGGCGCTCAAAATTTAGTATTTGAAAACATAATTCCTTATAATATCACAATTATCATTGTTGTTTTTAACTACAGGCTTTACCCGAGTTACGCGAATAATGCGTGCCAGAGAATTTCGAGTAACTCGAATGTTTGCGAATCTCGAATTCCATTTATAATTTCGATTATAATCAGGGATCGATTTCTTCTTTTCACGATAGTAAACACATTAATAATTGATATTTTGACGTGTATTTTTGGGAGAATTTGAAACTTAACAAATGGATTTTTAAATCCACATAAAAAATAACACGAACTGTCAAAATTTTTCTTGAATTCGCTTAGCTCGAGTGTCGCGAAACGCAGGAAAGGAATGTATTAGAGAAACGGAAATTAGAATTTAAATAAACCATGTAAAATTTAATATTTACTTCCTTGACCAATTCGAGCTCATAGTGCAACAAATATGTCCAGGGTAGCTTCAAACCCTATGGGCGGGGGGACCACATACATCTTGTGTCAAAAATTGTTCCTTGGGAAAACTGTGAGCGCGGAAGAAGGTCATTCAGTATTTAGTGAAAACAACGTTGGGTGTGTCGGACGTACAAAACAAGCTGCCAATATGCGGAACGTAGCGATATCGTTTTATGTCGTTCGCTTCAAATAATCTATCCCGGTGATTTCTCTACGCAATACAGTGTTCTGCATTAGCATCATTTCGTTGCTTCATCTCCACGATAAACAAGTACGTATTGTCGCTGGTGTGCTGATCTGTGGCGAATTCTGTTATCGTCCAATTGTCATCTCCGTTATCGAAGGAATCTGCGTGTTTGGCCAAAACGTGCATTCTGGTTAATCCGCGAGGTGCATTCAGGTTCCTCAGGGTGCGTGTGTGCGAAGTTGCCGAGAAACAAACAAAATGCAGGATGGAAGATTTTTGCGGCACCAGTTGGATGAGTTCGGTGGAATTGGACAGTAAAGAAACCCCGCGGGTGCGTTTGTGGCGGGCCGCATCAAACGGTCCACGAAGAGTGGGAAGGTGAAAAACGGAAAACAACGGTGTAAGAGTGAAAGAGAGCAGCAAACAGCGGGCCTAGAAACGTCCGTTGCTAGGATAATGAATCCTGGCCAGCGCTGCATTGTGTTTGCGAAAAGAGACACGAGCAAAACGCATTAAAAAGGGATGGAAGATGGTGCAGCTGCCGCTTTCCACCTCGTTTTCCCCTTTTTGCGTTTTCCCATGAAACAAACAAACTGTAGCGTTGTAACGATTTTTGAGCGAACTTTTTTTTATACTGTCGCTTTATGCGCGTGTGTGTGTGTGTGTGATTCCGTTGTTGTTTTGCGGTAGGAAAGTTTATGACCGGAAAGTTGAAAACACAGGTAGAAAAGCACGCATGGAACGCAAAAAGGCAGTGCGGAAAACGGAACGAACAACGCACATACAAAATAAGCGCTTGCTTTCGGTTGCCATAGCAACGGGCGAAGTTTTCGACCCGCTTTCGTACGTGCGCATTTGAAGGTGCGCGACTCGCGCTGGTGGCGTCTGATGCTTCTCTGGAATGTTCAACGGCAACAGCGAATTGTTGCGGAATGCCAACTATGCAGTGGAACAGCTGCTTCGCGTGTTTGCGCGTGTGAGTGTAGTGTGCACACAAACAAACCAAAAATCACAAAGCAAACTTCCATCGTGTGTGGTGGTGGTTGGTGGACGGTGCCATCAACAGTATGCTGTTGATAACAACGACCTGGCGTGTACAACCTGTTACACCCGAACGAAGCAATCGCCACGCTGGGGAAGAGTTCAACCGTGGAAAGCTTTTGTTTACATCATCCGCACACTGGATGCGCGCCCAATTCCGTCCAACCCCGCGGAATTGAAGCTGGTCAGAAAACGGAACATATACGCGGTAAAAACAACCTCTCTCGCGGTGTCAGGTCGCGCTCTCCCGTCCGGCAGGGGCAAGAGAGTCTGTCTGGTCGGACGATGATGGCAATCACACATTCACCCAATATCAGTGCGTCCCTACGACACGACCGCACGCAAGTGTGCGAGAAACGGCGAACGTACACGAAATAAGGGTTGGAAACAACAACAACCGTCCCGTGCGGTTGTTTGCGTGGTGCGGGTGCGTATAAAACCGCGACCCCATCTAACGGTCAGCTTTCAGTCTACTTCCGGACGAGCGACGAGTGTGATCGTACGGTGCCGCGCGACCGTTCAATAATTTCAATAAACCCCAAAGGCCTGCTAAGTCTTTGCCCCTAATCCAGTCACCTTCTGCTTCTAAACGACGCTCCGAAGGTTTTTTTTTGTTTGTTCTTGTACCGCAGAAACCCTTCGCGTGTAGGTTGCTTTGTTCGCGCCGGAGCGCACTTCCAGCTTTGCGGTACGGGCGCACAACTGCGTTTGTTTATTTACGCTGAATGTGGTGTGAATGATGCGATGCAGCGGTTTGCCTTCAGCGCAAGCACACAGGCAAGTAACAGTTTTGTTTTTCTTGTTTCGTTTTAGGACAGACAGAATGTAAATTATCCATCTTTGGAGACAAGATCCTGTGGAAAGAACAGTGTAAAGTGTGAACGCACCAGAATTCATTCATCCTTCCGAAGCGTCAAGTGCATATGGTTCTTGAAACATCTAATAATAATCGTTAACAACTACCGCGACTCCAGTACACGTGAATGGTGCTGTGTTTTTAGAACGTGTGAACAAGAGGGATAAACCGAACGCAAATAGTGTGAAACAAATAGAAATATTAGTGTATCGCGAAGAAGACGCATATTGTACTGATCGAATATAATCTAAAAAATCGTTGGTGTTTATAAAGTTTTAAGCGCAAAGTGTTGGTAAAGCTTTACGAAACCCAAACCCGCTATTCTTACCGTGCGATAGCAGTGCGTTCCTAAAGTTTCGTGTGTGCCGAAAGGTGAAGAATCTCTCGGTGATTGTGGAAAAAAAAACAAAAGAAAGGAAACCCCACACGGTCCGGCAATCCATCCGAAGATGAATCTATCGTTTGCCGGCTGCGGTTTTCTCGGCATCTATCATGTCGGCGTTGCGGTGGCATTCAAGAAATATGCGCCCCATCTACTGCTGCACCGCATCAGTGGCGCATCCGCCGGAGCCTTGGCCGCCTGCTGTCTGCTCTGCGATATGCCATTAGGTAAGTTTTAAGGAGAATCCTTACAACCAGGGGAAGGTCCCTTCGCCTGAGTAGGCCGAAAAACGTGCCGTGGTGATGTTTTCGGCAGCTTTTTAATCCGGCAAACATTCGTTTGGCTGGGTAACGTGACGTGATGGGAAATAGCACCAATTAAGCATACCATCCTACGGGACAGAGTGAGAAAAGATGTGAGCGGTTCCCATACGGCAAGGGTCCAGGTAGTGTGTTGTCCGTGGTGTGTCAGGTGCATTAAAACCTCTTTAGCTTCTACAACCACCTAATTGCTCTCATTATTGGCGTATTTTGTAGGGCCACAACAGAAATGTACCGTGTGTAGCATCCATCCCATCTTCGCCATTCATTCCCCACGCAGAGATTATTGTGGGCCATGGGATGCCGGCATGCAAGATCGCAGATGGAAGGAATGTTTTGTCATGACAACGACCCTTGGATCATTGATCCTCACCAGCGTTCGTTTGAAGTGAGACACGGCTTTTCGGTGTAGACTGTCATGAAGTTCCGATCGTCAGTGTCAGACTGTTGATGTTCGATCGGGCTGTTTACCAAGCTACCCTTCACCGTGGCGGCCACGCTCGAAGCCAAACACAATCGCTCGATTCTATCGATCAAATAATCGCCCGTTTGTTTAGCCTCAAACACGTGTCCAATCGGGAACGGACATGTTGGTTGCGTCTTCCCGAGCAACGTATTAGTCACGTCGCGTCTCGTTAGACGGAACACGCACAACAGTGGCTACAAAAGCCTTTAGAATATCTGGCCTTTGGACCGTACGGCACCGAATAAAAGCCCTACCGTGTGTCACCACGTCGTATATTAACACCAGTCAGCTGATTGTAAATCCCCCCGTTCCGGGAGGAACCAACGAAAGACGGACGGTTGAAAGTTCATACTCTTTGTTTTGGAATTGCATCGTCGGAGGCGGGAATCCGTGTAATCGATTCCGCGGTAGCGGGTTGAAATTTGATCCATTTTAATCAGCTACGAAAGATAAGCAATGGGCCACTCTTTCCACTTCCAACCCAAATGTTGCAGGCAGGCGAAGAAGTTTACTCACCCGTCCCCCAGACGTTTGACGTCGCGTGCCCTAATCATATCGCTCCTTCAACCCGGACAAAGCGATGAGATCATGGCCCCGGTGCTTTGGAAGGGATTTTCGTGACAAACCCTGACCGCCCTTTGGACAGGAGAGCACCGCAGGCTCTTTGCCTCTTTGCGAAAGATTCGAGAAGGAAGAAGATCGTTATCAACCACCCTGTCAATCTATCTAATCTATGGGACGGGATGGGTTTGAGCTGTAGTTCTCAGGCCCCCATTGAAGTCATCGCGTTATCAAGATTTGAAGGTGTATTCACGAATTCCCCGTATCCTAATCCTACCGGATGATGAACCGAAGCAATAATTTTATTCGATTGAAAACGAATTAACAACGCCAAACAAAATATTACGCCGCCGCACCACAATCAGCAATTGAAAAGAACCTTGAAAAATGTGCGCAAATATTTCACCGGCCCCGCCGCACTGTACTCAGGGTCAAACGTTTACTACGCATTAGCAAATAGGGCGCCAACCCGTGAAAGGAGGGGGGGGGAGGGATAACAAAAAAAATCATAGACTCTAGTAGGGCTTAAGAAATTTTCGAAGTTCTTGCTTGCTTTCCCTCCTGCGAAGATTAGGAGCATTTTGGGCTGATGACGCAAAGCAAAACCTCCAACGAGAGCGACACAGATTCGACGTTCCTGTGCACGGCTGCTCGGCTTGATCAAGTGTTGGCCGTAAAATTTACGAGTAGCGTCTGGCCTCCTCTGCCGTTGGATTCTGCTCCATCCTGCAAAACCATCGCCTGCTTGGGTGCTTGCTGGAACTCCAGCCAGTGTATTATTAAGGGGTTATCAGCAATGAACTATACACCACCGTGTGGGCTGGCTGGTGTTTTCGGTGAGGGACCACATGGCAATACGCGGAGGGATTTCTATGTGTGAAGTGGAGATGGAGGAATGTTTTGAGGACTTTTCGCTTCTACCCCCCCGGGCCACTGATGTATGGTAGTGGTTGGACCATCACCTTAGGAATGTTTCATTGGCTTCTTCCTGCACGAATCGTATGCCACCCGGTTTGACCCGGTTGTGGTTGCGAAGAATGTGAGAATTCACACAGTCCCACTATCTGTGGACGGGCACGAGTGTTCTTTATGTTCCGCATGTTGTATTTGGGTTATTGAACCGCAGCATCATTTGTTTTTTTTTTTTTGCCATTATCATCCGTGGTGCGAGGAGTGGAGCCTGATCGCGTAATCGACGTGCTAACAAGGAGAGAAACCCCAATCAAACAAACAAAACCCACAAGAGACACGCAAAATGTGTCCCTTTCTTAATAGGACGAAGCAGCAGCAGAGTTGCGCTGGTGTGAGTTTTGTAAAAGTTTTGTCGATCGTCAGCACAATTCTTGCTGATGGTAGTAGCAGTGTAGCGGTGCTTCTGTTGTGCAAATACAGCAAGTGGCACCGTTTTCATCTGCCACCAGAAGTCAGAGTGTAAACATGCCCGAAATGACAAAGAAAAATTAGGTTAGTTTTGTTTATCGGTTTGCCAAAACAAAACAAACATGTAATTATGCCTCTTTTTACCTTTTTAGGGACTCATTTCGAGTGCATTCGTGCTTTAAGATGTTGCAAAACCACATGCGACAAGGAACGCAACCCGGGAGCTCGTGGGACATAGCTTGAATACATTTGCAACCCCGTGCAACCCCGCTAGGACAATTCTAAACAAGCGCACGCAATGAAACGATTAAATTCATTCGCCGAGTCGCCGAATTGTTGCACCATCTCGCTTGCCGCTTCAGATTGTTCGTCTTCGAGATGTGCATTTACATGCGTTAAAGTGCAGGAAAGTGTGTTGCATTCGTGGCCCATGCAACGAAACACTTTCCCTTGTCGGTAAGCGGTCTTGTTTACCTCGCATGCTTATCCAGCAAAGCCGTTGCACGATCGTACGGATCGCAGGGGAATAGTTCGTGCGCGGGAGTATTTTGCAACCTGTCGGCGCTCTACGAAAAGCCTTTCACTTGCGCACAACGCTTTTGATTTCGCTCACGTGCCGTTTTGGTGTGTCTACCGGAGCTTACTGGCCTGGCCGGTGTTGTGTGGCACATGGTTGCAAGCATGTCAAACGGCAAAATTGCACCAATTCGCGATGGTGTCGTGTGGAATCGTTCAGACGTAACGGACGCACATTTTTCGCAAGGTCAAAACCACGTGCCGCCCGCCAAATGCACTGTTCAAGTGGCCGCCGAGAGCTACGCGAACTGTCAGCGGGCAGGATGGTAAACATGTTGTTTGTATGGCACTGTGGTGGGTGTGAAACAGTGAGACGGCAGCTACGCGCGGCACATGTGCAATGGAAACCTTACAGATTGCGAAAACGGAGGGCACCGGCTGAGGTCACACGCAATATTGGTTCGCTTCCAGCTTATGTGTGAGGACATTGTGGCATTGTGAGAGTTTCTGTTTATTGTCCACTGTAACACTGAAGTACACTAAAATTAATATATTTGTTGCTATATTTTAGGAATTCTCTTCCAGTGCGGCAATACACGGCAAAAAGCACGTGACGGTAACAAGTGGACTTTGCCAACCGTTTCATACATGATGCGTGAATCAGCGGCATCTTCCGCAATTAGGACCAATTTCGCGCACACCGCAATAGCACGAGGTTTGGTGACACAAACCTCGTGCCTACTGACACATTGCCTCGATCGCTAAGGAGACCATCTTCCTAACAAAGGCAGGGAGATTAGAGTGCATCGCGTGTGACGCAAATGATGGCATGATTTGTTGCTACAATAGAAACCCAAACACGCACACCAACGACGAGAGGCGAATGCAACTCGGTGCCTTGTTGGTGGCACCTTTTCTTCCCCTTTTCTTTGCTTTGTTTCATCCTATCGGGTTTTTACAGCAGCGATTGCGATAAGCAAAAAACGCGCTGTCGATTGATTAATTCATTGTTGCTAACAATACGCGCTAGACCCAGCACACAAACTATTCTGCCACTGCGATGTGTGCCACCTAAGCAATGTTCGGGTGTGTTGTGGGTCGTGATAATCGCGCGAGCTCCAGCGTAAACAGTGTGTGGGGTGCTCCGATTAGTTTTGCCATTATCATGCGGACGGGGTGCACTATGAGGTGACCTGGAAAAAAAAGCGTCGGTAGCACAAAGAGATGGCCACTTGGTACGCACACTAGTGCAAACTAATTCCCCCCCGACCGGAAGGGATTAGTAAATATGATCATTAAGCGCTGATTTAGTGACTGATCACTAGTAAGCTTTAACGGCAGATGTCCTAATTTCGGACGATTCATTGTCAGTTTTGCTAAAATAGTTTCGCCGATCAAGCTGATCGTTATCGTCAAACCCGCCATTGATAAAGTTACTGAGCACTGGGCAAATTATGTCCAAAAATGACCTAACTGACCTGCTGCTTCTCTAGCGATTGTAAGACAAAACGTACAGGGTTGATCCTGACTGACCCCCGGGAGGCTGGGGAGGCTTTGATCAAGCAAAGATGATGCCAATGCCAGGGACGACTAAGCTGTTATGACGCGGATCGGATCGGATGATGTGGTTAGAGAGTTATGCTACCGCCTGTCTCTTGGAATGGGAAATCGTTTTTTTTTGTTGTTGTACTTATTTCAAACTGCTTTTTATTATGTTACGGATGGTGTCGTAACACCTCCCGCTATGGACATACACACGTTTCTACGGCGTTGGCTTCCTGATAAGAACCAACCATCGTGTGCTGTTATTGACGTCAACATTCGCATTGAACGCAAGGAAGATGTCTAGATGTGTGTGATGTGTTTTGGTTGTCTGGTTCTGTACGGTGAAGTCGATGCTCATCAGCAAGGAACACACGCAAAGTGGTTTCGTTTGTTAAATCGGAGCCTTATCGGTATGCCCAGCAAAGCAAACCGCTTAAATTAATGTCGTGTCGCGCTTCAAGGCCAAGGGTTGATTGCGAACAGAGAAGCAGTGTAGTTTACTGTGTAATGCGCGCTGTATGTATTTCTTTTTAAAGAAATTCCAACAGATTTGGGATTACTTACAGATATTTACACTAATGACTTTGATTGCAAAAGTGTTGATAAGATTTAAAAGAGGATATCATCATCGACCTTGAAATGAACCACGCAATTATTTTATCTGTATAAATGGCAAAGAAATCTAAGGTATTAAAACTAGATTAGCTGCAGTATATTGAGCTTCATGACGCGAACCGTACGATCAAATGGCACCTGCGCGTCACCCGATGATGAATGAGCGGGAAATTTGATAATCCATCGTCTAAATTTAGCATTTAGCGTGTTGTTATTGTACTTTTATTGACAGACAGCTAATAATGATCGTAAAGAATATGCTGGCGTTGTTAACCGTTCGTAAACATCCACCCGAGAACACTCCGTCAATGGCAAAGTTGTTTCGACCATAAGGTATTCTGATCTCCCAAAAATTCCCACTGACCTAGCCAGACCAATCGTAGCAAGCCGGATATAAATTGTACGATTCTAATCCCGGCCACGAGCGTGCCATGTTGAAGGGCTCGTCCAGACTACGCACATGCCCCTGTTGACGTCCACGTCTAGCGTGACCTCGAGATATATTATCTTGCTTCTCACCTCTCTTTTTACCGCACGGAGGAGGGAACGGGGTTCTGCTGTTGTTTAGTTTAACTGCGACGCATAAAAAGACTCCCTTTTAACGCGAACCGAGCACTGGTTAGGTAGGGGGGGTCTTTGCTTGATTTCGACAAGTTCGACTCCAGTTGACGGGCCTCCAAACATCTAATCGCCCGCCTTGCGCGCCGCCACCGTGCCGTTATGTATCTAGAAGCTTCTCCACTCGTCCACGAATATTGTAGCGCAGGGCGACATCGCTCGGGAACTGCGTAGCGGGCCCTTTTTTCGTTCGAATGCGCTATGTGAGTGTGGGTCTCGCTCACGGTAGTCCACCAGCAGAAGAGTAGGGAAGAGACCTACCATCATTCGACGGTGTGGCGTGATCGGGCACCAACACATAACAACCCCGAAAGTGAGGCGGGTTGTACGGTGTTTCGAAATATATATATATGCGACCGACTTATGTTGGGAAATATCCGTCACTGCTCCAACGGTGTGTGCGCGGCCGCAAAAGACGGATCGAGTTTAGGGCATCGAGGTAGGGCCCACCACCCGATATTAGGTTGCAACGGGTCGGACGAGTCGCTTTTAAAAAACGGTGTCTAATGGCTAGATGACTTTCGTCTTTCGATTCGGCTTTTTTTTTTTGGTTTTCGCTTTTTTTGGAGGCCCGTCCAATACACGGGTCTCGCCCGGCATTATTCGGGTGCTTCCGGGGGATGCTGTGGTGAAGGTACGATGTGTGAGAAACACCACCACCAACCACAAGATATAAAAAAAGGTGTGTCTGCATGACGTCAGCAGAAACTTTCGAAAAGGGCGATGCGTTAACTGCATTCGGCGCATCAGGTTTTATGGGGTTTTTATTCCGGAAATCTTTATCTCGGAATTAGATGCACTTCACTGCTACTGGGCATGCTATTACACTCAAGTCATTATTACTGTTCAATCGCACTTCAGACTAGAGATGGGAAATTTTAATCATTTGAATTCTGAGTCATAGAGTTAGAATAAAGAATAGACGACCTTTAACTCATGATAGAACTCTTCATGGTGACCTTCAACTCATGACTTAAATCTTGAATTTACACAGGATTAAACTCTTCAGTACGATCTTCAACTCATGATTTAGATCTTGAGTTAATTCATGTGTGAGTTAACTCAGGATTTAACTCTTCATGGCGATCTTCAACTCATGATTTTGATCTTGAATTAATTCATATGTGAGTTAACTCAATATTTAACTCTTCATGGCGATCTTCAACTCATGATTTAGATCTTGAGTTAATTCATATGTGAGTTAACTCAGGATTTAACTCTTCATGGCGATCTTCAACTCATGATTTAGATCTTGAGTTAATTCATATGTGAGTTAACTCAATATTTAACTCTTCATGGCGATCTTCAACTCATGATTTAGATCTTGAGTTAATTCATATGTGAGTTAACTCAATATTTAACTTTTCATGGCGATCTTCAACTCATGATTTAGATCTTGAGTTAATTCATATGTGAGTTAACTCAATATTTAACTCTTCATGGCGATCTTCAACTCATGATTTAGATCTTGAGTTAATTCATATGTGAGTTAACTCAATATTTAACTCTTCACGACGATCTTCAACTCATGATTTAGATCTTGAGTTAATTAATATGTGAGTTAACTCAATATTTAACTCTTCATGGTGACCTTCAACTCATGATTCAATTCCTGACTTTGCTCACGATTAAATTTCTGAGTTTTCTTACACATGATTTATATCATGAGTTAAAGGGTGTCGTAACAAGTTGAAGGTGAAAATTGTTGTCAATGATTCAATTCTCTGTGAATGAGTTAAATCGCTACTATTCTACTCTCTCTCTAGAAAGATCGAGAAAATCATTAATTCATTCTGAATCATTAGACACATCACTAGTTCAGCCGTTGGAATAGAGGAAGTATTTTATATTAGAATGATCCCATCCTAATCATATATCTCCACAACCTCCACACAGTACAGCTGTAGTGTTGGCGTTCTCGTAGTTGTAAAGTCCACGTACGAAACTATTAATTAAAGCTAGGCAAGCATATGCTTCTGTTTGGTATGATCTCGCGCGTGTGCTATTATTAATACGAGGGGCACACTCGACATTCAGCCACACACAACACACCGTCACGCCACAGATCGTGTCAGGTTCAAGTGGTTAACCTTGTCGTTGCGCAACCCGGTCTCGATTACGCATGCTCTCCACTATCACGAAGCGGTTTTCGAAAACTTTAAAACTATCAATTTCACCTGCCATCGCTAATCAATATCCGTTGTCTGTTTTGTAATACTTCAGGTGAAATGACGTCGGATTTCTTCCGCGTAGTCAACGAAGCCCGATCACATTCCCTAGGCCCATTCAGCCCCCGGTTCAACATACAGACCTGCCTGCTGGAAGGATTGCAAAAGTTTTTGCCACCGGATGCGCACGAACGTGTGAATGGCAAGCTGCATATCTCCCTGACCCGTGTGTACGATGGCAAGAACGTGATCGTGTCACAGTTCAATAGCCGCGAGGACCTGCTACAGGTAATGTCTAACTCTTTGGAAGTGTTTTCGTCACCACTGTAACTAATTTCATGTGTTTTTTTCCTTTGCTGCTCCACAGGCACTTCTTTGTGCGTGCTTCATTCCGGTGTTTTCGGGTCTTTTACCACCCCGGTTCCATGGCGTGCGATACATGGACGGTGCATTCTCCGATAACTTACCAACGCTGGATGAGAACACGGTAACGGTCAGCCCGTTCTGTGGCGAAAGTGACATCTGCCCGCGTGATAACAGTTCGCAGATGTTCCACGTCAACTGGGCCAACACTAGCATCGAGCTGTCGAAGGAAAACATTAACCGGTTCGGTCGCATCCTGTTCCCACCGAAGCCGGAAATACTGTCCTCCTTCTGTCAGCAGGGATTCGACGATGCGCTTAACTTTCTGCATCGCAACAATCTCATCAGCTGTACACGCTGCCTAGCCGTCCAGTCGACATTCGTGGTCGCGGAGCAACCGTCACCGAACCTGGAGGAACAGATCCTGGAGGAGTACGATCCCGAGTGTAGCGAATGCAAAGAGTGTACGCAGCATCGTAAGAATGCTCTCGTGGGAAGCATGCCGGACAATGTGCTAACCGTGTTCCAGACGTACATCGAGCAGGCGAACAAGGGCCTAATCAATTGGGTGTTTCGCCATCGGGGTGGCAAACTGCTGACTGCCCTATCACTTCCCGCCATACTACCGGCCGATATCGTGTGTGCCACGCTGACAAAGTGAGTTTTCCGTTTCGGTGGAGAGTATCATGTTTGCTTCTGTTCCTGCCCCGCTAGTCGCACCCTTATGCTCCGCCATCACTCTATGTATGTGTCCATTAACGGGTGGTAGCAAGACGTCGGAACTATGCTCCATTCTATGCAGTTCCGTTCACGTTCCAGACGTTTGTTGTGCAATAATCATTAACCGCCTCTTGCTTCACCACCAATTCCCATTACCACACCAATGAAACCGCTAAAGTAGTTGAAGTAGAAATCGTAACTAACCGCTAAAAACCCCTTTTCCTGTCCTGTGTCCTGCACCTCAAACAATCCTTGCTAAATTTTCCGCACACACGATAGTATCGTTGGTGGTATTATCGAGCAGCGACAGTTCCGCTACCAAGTGCTCGGTAATGTGGTCTGCCCAACGCAAGCTTCCACCAGCCGTGGGTTTCGGCCAATCCAACAGCACGCTGTACAACACCGTTCGAAATGTAACCATCTCGTATGCTCCACCACGTCTCGATCCGTTCCCCTTCCTTTACCTTTCGACAGATTGGCAACATTGGGTGTCCCTGACCGGCAGCGTTTTCTAGCGCAGCTCGAGAACCGCCTAGCGTACCGGTAAGCGCACAAACTACCACAACACGTGAGATGCTGTGCGTGTCGTCCTCCTGTGCCCGTGTTTGTTCTATGTTCGTATATTGTTCCCTTTTTTTTTTCTTTGTTGGTGGTGGAAGTTTGGGTGTGCTGCGGAATGCTGTTAAAGCTTTTACCGGATAGCAATGAATCATCCCGATTAACTCGTTTGTTTGTTTTCCGGTTTAGACTGATGGGTGCGGCACCATCTATAGGAAAACAGATATGGGCGATGAGCGAGTATGTGTTGAAGAACTTAAACACGATCCTGCTGAAAGTGCGACGGCGGCAGAAGGTAAGGTGAAAAGAAACTTCTTGATCGTTCCGCGTCACTTATGGAAGTTTGTTTTTCCTCTTTTCAGCAACAACAGCTGACCGCGAACCTGCAGTGCCAGATTGCGCTTACCGAATACAACCAGAGCGTCGGTCAGCAGCATCACCAGCACAGCCATCGCAGCTCAATCATCGATATGCGAATGGACGATGGGTATGTCAGTTATGTGCACCGTACCGTGCGTAGTTTTCCAATGCTAACCAGCACTTGTTTTGTTGTTTTCAGCAAAACGTTCAGCAAAGAAATTACCCCGACCTCTGGACATCATTCGGCGATGGGTGATATTGACGCGTTCGATCACATACTTCAAGTATCCTCGCACCATGACGCAATGTACGCTTACTATTACATGGACGAAGACAATAAGGTAAAGTTGAGCCGATCAAAGTTGTGCCATCATCAACCCCGTCGTAACTAATTCATCATCGAAAATCGTAGGTTAAGGTAACGGAGATATTCGACATGAGCGAGAGCGATAATCCTGCCCTGCAAACTGCCAACGAGCTTGAGGCGAACCAGCAGCTGGAGTTCGATAACGACTGGGAAACAACACAGCCAGGTACAGGCAGGAAGAAACGTTATAGTTGGACGTCCACCATGGCACATTGTGTATGTCCACCTTTCACCCGCCACCATCTTTCATCCGAGTGTTTCATAATGTTATGTTTCTTTTTTGTGTAGGATTCGATAAAGTTCTGTAAAATTTCGTTCTTTCCAAACTTTTACAGAATAGGATGTAATATTTGTTTGTATTTTTTTCTGATTTTGTTTCAAATTGCAGAAAACTGCACACAACACGCCGCACGTGGTGTTTAATGACAGGATTCGCTTTATTTCTAACACAACTACACCCAAGCTTCTACTATCATCACCATTTTATGTGTTATCTCTGCACGTTATGTACGTTTGTTGTTTATGTGTGAAAAAGCAATCTTTGGTTGAAAATATTACGATATGTTTTGTAATTAGTTTGTTTGTACAATTAAGCACGCCGTAATATCTCTTCATCTTATTTAATTTTTCCCATATCTCTCTCCTTTTCCTCTTGTAGATTTCCTCTACGCCAACTCGTACGGTGGAGACAATATAATTGACATCGAAGAGTTTATCGATCCCAGCATCTTTATGACTGGCAACCATCATCACCTCATGAGCGGCAACAACAATAACAACAACGGCGGCCTCAACACGCTGACACAGTATCCGATCAATCCGTGGGAATGCTCGCAAGTACAGATCGAGGAGCTGTCAACTGACTTCAACGATCCATCGCTGGAACCGGAAGCGGATCAGCAGACGAGCCTTATGTCCGAATCAGCTACACTGCTTTTAAGCAAACCACCCTCTTCGTACTCGGTTGAGATGTAAACGTAGCGCAGGCTATCGTAATAAGTAGGTGACTAATTTAACGTAAAACGGATAACGAAAATGTGTACGGCAAGGATCGTGAATGCCCAAGCAGACTGCCCCATCTCGCGTCCAAACACACGTCCGGTGCCTTACTCGCCTGGGCGAAAAATAGTTTCGAAGCTGCTTGGGTATTGTCACAGCGTGTGGCAGCAAACAACAACGTTACCGAAAATGATATTACCATTTAGTAGCGACCAAAGTTACCTGCTTCGTGCACTATCGTTAAGGGGGACTACTTGAAGGCGCTTTGAAAGTGGCCAAGTGCATGGCGGTAGCTTTACTTTGCCTCGGAGGCAGCATGATCCGTTGGAGAGGCGGAGTGCACATGAAACACAATGCAAGCGGGACCATAAATAGATGCAGAGACTTCCCAACATTTTAGAAGACTTACCCGAACGCGCTAACGTTTACACAAAAAACAGCAAACGCATCGCTTGTGTAGCAAAAAAAAAACAAAGGAAAGGGAAATGGTAAAACGATAGCTGCAAGCGGCGTGATTGCGTGTATAGGTTTGCACACGTAGGCAGGAACCTATTATCAGTAAGTGAACATTTTCCAAACTGTGCGGCTCCCGCATCAAGTAAACGGTTCGAATAGTATAGCCAATATCTGGTGTACATAGAGTATTTTTGAATTGTGTACGGTCGTCCGGATCGCTGCAACGACGGCCCTCATAATACAATCGAGTGCGCAAAGGCATAGTGAGCAGGCATACTACCCGTCTAACTTGCAACCATCGATGATCGGACGATCGTATCGGTACATTGATAATGTTAATGTAGAATTATACTTCCTTTTATCTTCGTCTCTTCTCTCACTTGATCATTCTCAATCCATTATTATGTTTGCTTTAACCTATCATTCTTCATGCTGCTGTGGAGAATTTTTAAATCGTAACGTCAACCAAAAACAAAAACAACAAAAAAACCCAGGATAATTCCTTCGCTTTAAAATAAGACAGCTTTTAAAAGAGGCAACTTTTTAAACAGATGTGATTTTGAATGCAAGTAATGTGAAAAACGGAACGTAAGGGGGGGAGGTGTTTTTTAGTGTGGTTATGGTTCATTTTTAGCAACCGATTAATTTATCAGTCCTTCCCTTTTGGCCTCATTGGCCGGCACGCCATTTCTGTTATACTCGACTCCGTGATATTGATATTAGAATGCTCGATCCGAGGAGCGTAGGTAGCAGAGCAACATCAACAAGAAGAAACAAAACCATGATTTTCACAAAAAGGCTGTGCAATAGAAACAAAGCTATTTTGTTTAAATTAATCCAGAATGTGAGCGGTAGCACCTGTTTGTGTTGGGCTGTTGGGCGGCAATAGAGGCTGATTAGGGAGGGGATAATATGTAAGAGTTGTAAAATGAACAATATTCTTAGACTTTTGTTCCGTTTTGTTTTACTGGTGGGTGTGTTGGGTGTGCCCCGTAAGGAGAACTAGAAAAAAAGAAAAAAAATTATTTAAACAAAACAGTACGAGAAAATAATAGCTTTTACAAAAGACGGATTATACAAAGACTAATCAGAGGCGCGAAAGTCAGCGTTAACGGACAAGGGAAAAATGTGTATTTTGCAACTAGCGTGTACTGGAATCGAACGATCCTTGTCCATCAGTTCCTAGCCGGAAGGGAAAAATGTGACATTTTGTTTATTTATACGGTTCATTTATCGATAGATCTATTTTGCGCGAATAAATAAAATATCAAAACGAAACCGAAACCGTACACCCAATGGGCACCGAGTACTGTGCCGAAGCACGTGCCAGCAATGTGTGTATTCTCCGCCTTCCACGGTTGCACAGGTCCGTTACCGTTGCGTTGTGCGCGTTGTGTGCGTGTCGGGAATGTGTGTCCCGTTTCGCGCCGTGCGTGTCATGCGCAGTCGAAGTCCTGCAACTTCCTCGACGTGAAATGTCAAACAGCCTTGTTGGTCGTCAAACAACGGCGAAAAAAATCAATCGATAGACATATAGGCGCTTGCTGCAGATTTTGTCATGGTGCTACACTCCGAAATCCATCACCACCGTGTACCGTGAATTCGCGGAACCGAAGGCAACCGTAGCGAAGGAATTGGTGCCAAATCCGTGTCTGTTGTGCCAGCGTGTGCGTGCCAAAACAAGTCCTGCCAAAATTCTTCCCACAGCGGCCACTGTGTTTGGAAGGGCCAGGCTCCAGACTCCCCCCAAAATCTGCCACAATGATTCCACGTAGCTAAAACTGTCTCACCAATCGACTGCGTAGCGTTCTTTGCAGGCTTGTTTGAGTGGAAATAGTGTTTGCAAAGCACTTCCCATACAGTAGGACCAGCACTTAAGAGGTTTATTCCTTCCTTCAATCCCGAGTGGAGCAACAAAAAAACCGAACAGTACCTCCGTAGGCAAATAGGGTGAGTACATTTTTTTTTCTCTCAACAAATCGTTGCTCCAACTGATGGTAAAATACCCTTATTGTTCCCTTTCTAGGCTTGCAGCAAACGAGCATGAAAAAACAAAACGTACGGACCATCTCCCTGATCGTGTGTACGTTCACATACCTGTTAATTGGTGCCGCCGTGTTCGATGCACTCGAGTCAGAGACGGAGAAGAAACGCTGGAAGGCGCTCAGTGGTAAGTACACGCAGCACATCCGGAAGAACAGTCCCCTCTAATGGCAGGATGTTTCCCTCGTTTCAGCAATCGAAAACATCCTCATCACACGGTACAACATCAGCTCGGAAGACTTCAAAGTCATCGAAACGGTGATTATGAAATCGGAACCGCACAAGGCCGGCCAGCAGTGGAAGTTTTCGGGTGCGTTTTACTACGCCACCACAGTGCTAACGACGATCGGGTACGGTCATTCGACGCCCTCCACGGTCAGTGGGAAGATCTTCACCATGTGCTATGCGGCCATCGGCATACCGCTGGGCCTGGTGATGTTCCAGAGCATTGGCGAGCGCGTCAATCGGCTGAGCAGCGTGATCGTGCACGCGGTGAAAACGTCATTCAACTGCAAGAAAGCGATCGCGTCCGAGATTGATCTGATACTGGTCGTCACGACGCTCAGCTCACTGACCATAGCGGGCGGTGCGGCAGCATTCAGCAAGTTTGAAGGCTGGAGCTACTTCGACTCGGTGTACTACTGCTTCATCACGCTCACGACGATCGGTTTCGGTGACATGGTGGCGCTGCAACGGGATAACGCGCTGAACAAAAAGCCGGAGTACGTGGCGTTCGCGCTGATCTTCATCCTGTTCGGGCTGGCTGTGGTAGCTGCATCGTTGAATCTGCTCGTGTTACGTTTCGTTACGATGAACACAGAAGATGAGAAGCGTGACGAGGCGCAAGCGATACAAGTAAGGGCCTGGTGCAAGTAACATAGCAATAGTAAGGTTCGTACATTTGCGGTGCTGATGTTTCATTCCTCTTTCTACCCAAAAGGCAATGCAAATAGCGGTTAAGCTGGACGGTGATATCATCACGGGGAACACCGACAGTGTCGATGAACGGTGCTACGATCGCATCTCGGTCATCAATCCGCTGACGGTGTGCCACAACTGTCCGACCAAGTTCGATATGACGGAAGCAGGCAATGGGTGTTACATCGATACGAGCTATCGTTATCCGTTGATGGACTGCGAGATGACGCAGCTACGATCGCCGGCCGGTTTCAGCGGTCCGGGAAACAATGGTCAACGGATGCACGATTTCGAAACCGATGACGATGGTCTAATACGACCGTTACGGTACGATTTCCATCCCAGCCGTGGACGGGCATCGGTTTGAACCCGACAATTGCATCTTGCATCGTCTTACCGTACCAAACATGCTACACAAAACACACGCGGGCGAACAGGCAGCGCACTATGACAGAGGACGCAGCAGGCAGCTTAGCGGACCGCAATGAACGCACAAGCAAACATAAACACACACACACCACTCGATAACGGTGGGTCAATTAGTGGCCGCGAATCATCATCTTCCTCTAAATACTTTTGTAAGAAACATCCCTTCATGCGAATGCGTACGAATTGGTTTGTAATAAGTATAGCGTAATATGTAAGAGTGCGGAGAGGGTTGATCAAATTTTAGCAATGATAAAAAAGAAGATAAATTTAAAATTCCGGGAACAATCGGTTTGAGCGTTACGAATAAAACACAAAAAAAAACAAAACAAATCACACTGCATGAGCAATTTGCGTAAGCAAGCACAACGTCTAATTCGATAATTTGAAGTACGAAAGAAATTGCGGTTGAAGTTGTCCTAAATTTAGAATGTCCTTTTTATCTGACCTTAAGATACATCTAGCTAAAGGCATAATGGTTGGAAAAGGAAATTTTCTTTAATGTTACTATTGTAGCTTTTAAATCTATTATTCATGTTTTTGGTGCGCGTATTGTTTATTTTCTAAACTTAATTTGTTTTTTATTACCTCGCAGAATTGAATAATTGACGTGCTCCACAGTTGGACAAAAAAACTAAAACAAAAGCAGCACGGAAAACGTTGAACGAGTTGAAAACTTTCCACCGTACTACCCCACCTACTGTTCCAGCGGCATGAAAAGTCCTTCGGGAGCGAACCAGGGATGCGAAGAAAGTGAAAGTATTGCTTGATTGCTATTTATGAATGCACATAAAAGTATGTAAATTGGGTACTTGAGGCAACTGAATTCCCACCTCGGCGGGCATGGTAGCAACTTTGTAGTTTCGCATTTCCCCACACTCTCCCGTTCATTCACCGTGCTCCGAGGGTTGCCCCTTTATGATAGCAGCAGAGTTTCTGGAAAACGGGAAGCAGTAAAGGTTCTTAGCTAAATACATTCTTTTTTTGCGTCTCACCAATTGGAAGGCAGAACCGTATGATGATATGAAGTTGGTAAAAGGAAGTTTTACTATTCTCAGCGATGAGTAACGGCACGTGACGGTAACGGGTTTTCCCTTATGTTCCCTTTTCCGCGAACGACAACAATACCTGGGTTTTTTGAATATTTATCGTTGAATTAATAAGCAAGGATTTAATTTAATATTTTCTATTCTTTCTGAGTGGAATATATTCACCAAAAAGTTATGTAAACGAAGTGTAACACGTCACAGCTTATGATAACAAAGCGCATTTGAAATAATATCTGTTTTACGAGTGTTACATCCTATCTGTAAAGTCGTAAAAAATGCCAAATTACTTACATTGATTGAAAATTTTACCTCCTTACTTAGCTACTTCCTTACTTACTTACTTACTTACTTACATACTTACTTACTTACTTACTTACTTACTTACTTACTTACTTACTTACTTACTTACTTACTTACTTACTTACTTACTTACTTACTTACTTACTTACTTACTTACTTACTTACTTACTTACTTACTTACTTACTTACTTACTTACTTACTTACTTACTTACTTACTTACTTACTTACTTACTTACTTACTTACTTACTTACTTACTTACTTACTTACTTACTTACTTACTTACTTACTTACTTACTTACTTACTTACTTACTTACTTACTTACTTACTTACCTACATACTTACTTACTTTACTTACTTACTTACTTACTTACTTACTTACTTACTTACTTACTTACTTACTTACTTACTTACTTACTTACTTACTTACTTACTTACTTACTTACTTACTTACTTACTTACTTACTTACTTACTTACTTACTTACTTACTTACTTACTTACTTACTTACTTACTTACTTACTTACTTACTTACTTACTTACTTACTACTTACTTACTTACTTACTTACTTACTTACTTACTTACTTACTTACTTACTTACTTACTTACTTACTTACTTACTTACTTACTTACTTACTTACTTACTTACTTACTTACTTACTTACTTACTTACTTACTTACTTACTTACTTACTTACTTACTTACTTACTTACTTACTTACTTACTTACTTACTTACTTACTTACTTACTTACTTACCTACTTACTTACTTACCTACTTACTTACTTACTCACTTACTTACTTACTTACTTACTTACTTACTTACTTACTTACTTACTTACTTACTTACTTACTTACTTACTTACTTACTTACTTACTTACTTACTTACTTACTTACTTACTTACTTACTTACTTACTTACTTACTAACTTACTTACTTACTTACTTACTTACTTACTTACTTACTTACTTACTTACTTCACTTTTTTTACCTAGCGATGTACTGCAATAAACAATAGTTATTTTCAGCTATTGACAAATTGCTTTTATTTACAATATACGTTTTACCATTCGAGATAGTTGTGACGATGGACAGTTCCATTGAACTAATTAAATCATTGTTCAGTGTAATCAGTGATTATACTGGATATTGTTCTATGGACATTTTAATGTGTGTTGAACATTTTAATATGTTACAAGTGTTTTATTGCTTTCCTCGTGTTATGTGTGTAATATACTCTAATTTTAGATTGTAGATAGACAAGCGACAATTTATTAAACGATATATCGTGTAATATTGAATATAGCTTTTAGAAACAATTGCAGAAGCTTTCCTGGGTATTATGTATGAAGAGTAGTAGGATACGTGCAAACAGCTTTTATTCCATCAGTAAAACTCAATTGACCGTCGAAAGAGCAAACGGGGGATGCTTGGACCCGTAATACTGCGCTTTCTACTTCAGTTCTGGTGAGACAACACTTTAGGGAACACACATCTGCTTTCCCATTACATCTCCACATAGGTGCCGTTTTTCTCCCCCGATCGGGATCATGTTTTCCGGTCGGATTTGCTTTACGCTTCAACACTTCCCATACCGGCTCGTACAGAGTGGCATAGAAATAACATGGTAATGTCCCATCAATATTCCTCTCCTTCCCTTTTCATGAGCACACCTAACCCTTGGCACGTCCTCCCGTTCTTTTCACCGTAACAAACACGAGATTTGACTGGGGCGTTCTTAGTTCGGACATGGGAAGTCAATCGATGTACCGGTACAGGACAACATCGATGGGTTTTTTTTTTTGCATTAATGCAATGGGAATGATTGTTGTGATGCCGTTGGTATGCTGGGGCGCATTTTGTCACGCCCAATGGATGGAGGTGGAAATAAAAAGCGGAGCATCGTTAATCGAGTGTGATAATGCTGACGGAGGATGTTCATGGGGAGTACGTCCAGTGCCGGTGTTTTGATCCTGATATTTAATCCTTACTTTTATCGCGCACCTCAACATCAAACAGTTGTGCGGAAAAGGTTTGGTATCTTTTTTACCCGCCGTAATCATCATCACAATTAGATACTTTCGTTCCGCTGTGCAGGGGGAGTGTTCTTTGCAAACCACTCTAGGACGATACTACCGGTGTAACGGAAGCGTGAAGCGTGACGAAAAGTGACGCCAACATAAAAAACCTATTTCCGTGCAGTGTGTGTATAGGTTAAATATTCATGAAGCAGTTTATTTCTGGAGGAGTGTTTATGTAAAGCAGTCCTACACGCGGTGTCGAATTCGCGAACAGGTTTTGCATCCAGGTTTTTCCCAGAATTGTTCAATATGTCGGGGGCTAAGGTACGTGCCCGAATACTATTTTAATAGAATAACAAAATTATTTTGGGAAGCTGTAACATAATTTAGCCATTTTCTCTCTGCTAACCGTATTTACCCTTCGGAATTATTGTGCATTTGGAATTTCTAGCAATTCCAGGATACAGAAGATATGCTACTCAGGTATGCTTTGCTCTCATGGGAAGCCATTCATAATAGGTTTATGTTGAATAATCTCGTATCCTCTTTGTTTGATTCAAACAGTACAGCCCCAAATGCCAAGTGTTGCTATCAGACTTGCTATGCTGATTTAAAATACTTCTATCAGATTAAATCAGGGGTCGGCAATGTGTGGTCCGATAGAAAATTATGGAAGACCTCACAAACAACACAACATCTCTTCACCATGTCGAAAGTACCATTTTTGTTTAAATTTTTGAACAAAATTTCGTCTCTCCTGGCCAATTAACACATCGGCCTGCAGATGCAACGCATGCGGTAATGAGGGCATTTTGGTCAATAATTCCAAAAACTCCGGTTGTGAAGCAACATTTTTTTAATATTCCTCAGATTTTCTAAGCATTTTGAGCCAACATTGAAAAGCAAAAAAGCACAGGCCGTCCTCGGGATAAACGGTTCCTCTTATACGCGGATTCAAGTTAAACGACTGAGTTGATTGTAGAACAAAATTTAGACAAAAAGGTGAAAAATTGGATGCCATTGCCTTACTTTACCATGTAAAACATTCAGTTTTTAATTTTTGTTAATGTTTTCATTCAAAGAGCCGCCTGAATTGTTGAACGCGAATCTTTCCCGCATTATGGCGGTTCATTAGAATAGTCTATCTTGAGGATTGGCGAGAGACTATCGAGGAAAAAAAACACTGCGAACAATTTGCAATCATAATTATGAAGAAATAAAGTGTATCAGCAGAAGCGCTTGAACACGTTTGCATAAATTATACGAAAATGTTATCAAAGGCTTTATGATATCACCCAGTTCATGTATCTAAAACCTCACTTGAAGTGTCTGGCCCCTGCCATCAAAATTGTTTCTTCTATCTGGCCCTATTCATGAAAGGTGTGCCGACCCCTGGATTAGATGATTGCTGCTAGAAATCGAATATTTGGAATTAACTCCCATGCTGGTTGCCCATTTGGAGATCGGTGTTGATTGGTAAAAAGGCATTTGATATCCAGTTTTATCCCACTGTAAGCTTTAACAGAGGCAATTGTGAAAACAACTCTGTACAAAGCCTTTTAATACTTTGAGCTTACACTTTCGAATGTTGTTGATTCGAAACAGGTCACATGCAATCCGTATAATTCTTGCCGAAAGCATCCTTTCGGATTTCGTACCAGGAAAGATGGATTGTGTGACATTCTTCCTGAAAACCATCATCAAGTCTTGGTCAACCAGTAATCCTTTTGCCGCAAAAAAGGATGCCTCTGCCGGACAGTGACCGGATATTGAAGCTTATAAGCACCATCGATATGGCTGAGTGATTTGAAGATATTTGTTTGCAAGTTGCAGGACCGACATAAAGTCCCACGAACTCACATACCCAGTTTCCTACCGAAAATACCCACGAACATAAAATGGTCCCTGGAGAGCATTGTATCGTCCGGGATTAGCATAAACCCTGTATGTAGTTCGAATGTTTGCAACCGTTTCGTAACAAATTGCCGCACCTTTATCATCGAACGGCATTCCCCCTTTTTCGCCGTGTATTTGGGTGCGGGCGTACATCCTTTCCGAACTTCATTTCCGAGGTTCAAGGGGTTGGTTGTTGTTTTTGGAAATGTTCACCGCATGCCATAAGCTGCCTACACCAAGGCTATCAGTGAGATATAAAAATATAACGGTAGCGAACATTATATTTACGATGCAGAGAGAACAAAATCTCATTCCAGTGCAAAAATGGGTCTCGGTGAAGGTGACAAAATTACCCACCCGAATCGGAGATCGGAAGCGCAAGCAAAGCGACTTCAGTAAAGCAAGGTCAGTTCCGTTGGAACATATGTAAGTTGGGTGGAGAAAGAAATCTCCATTAGGAATATATTTATTTCTGGTACACTTTACTCAGCATAGCTGTTTAGCACTCGCCGACAGGACGGATGCGACATTAATGGAATTTGGTTCTGTTTGGTTCGGGATGTTCTAGCTGCGCGGAACCAATGTGTCCACCATGGGTGACCTCTTTTAGTATCAGTGGTACCACTTCTTGTACACTTTTCCCATATTTATGATATGTGAACACCATTCCGAGGTAAACGGTTGGGTGATTTTACATTAAAAGTAAATTATCATATCGTACATTCATCTCCGACGAAACGTGTTGAGTGAAGATGAAACGTTGGACATTACCCTAAAGGGTAACCCACTGAAAAGTAGGGGAATCGAGCTTAGATTAATGCATGTTAAATTATTTTAAGCAGAAAGGAACATTCGTTTAGCAGGAGTGTTTTAAAGCGTAAATTGCTGTTTAAATAATCTAAATGCAGGAGATAAGCAGCTTCTAAGCTTCTCAGGCCATTAGAAAAGCTTTTAAGCAGCTTCGCAATTTTTTAGTGCTAATCGTTGAAAAATTCGACACACCTGCCTGTCTGGTCTCGTTATTCCTGTTGAAAAGTACGTGACTATGTTCTTTCTTCATATCAGCTCGTTCTTCAGCCTTTAGCTACGCAAGGAGGCCACTGTAAATTATCAAGGATCTAGAGTTACCCTTGATCGTATGCATAGCTTCCATCAGCATACCTATGATATCGTAGATAAGGCAAATATTAGGATGTATTCGAAAGCAGTCAAATGAACTTTCCAATCGTCAATGTTTAATGACTCTCTTTAACTCTTTAATGACTGTTTAATGAATGTAGTGCGTTCTGTGCTTGAAAATAGTTCGACTGTTTCGTGTCTTTTGTCTGTTGAGTAATCCAATAAGAAATAGTCTGTCCAGAAAACATTCACTGGTTTTATCTTACGTTTCACTCCTTGGTGTAATGTAGTTTATCGTCCTTCATATCGTACCCGTTGTTTGATCTTTGGTTTACAGTGCCTCGCTAGTAGACATGCCTGGGGATCCTTCATAAGCAATCTGCTTATTAGAAAGATAGACTCGCCAGAACTCGAAATAAAAAAAAGCATTGTCTCTTCGACCACAGTTCGTTTGAAGAAAAAAGTAGTCAAGCAATAAAAATTTGAAATATGAATTTTGAAATTAAATCATTAACGCCCGGCGGTAGGCATGGTAGGTGCTGAACGTGTTAAACGGTAAATTAAGGGATAATCTTTCACTAAGGATGCACCACGGGTAGCATAAATGTAGTGAAATGTTTTAAAACTATTTTAAAAGCATAAATAAAAACTGTTTTATTTGATGCATTCTGTGACGCCAACACACCAGCGATTGATACAGCTTGACGAAGCAAACTGATCGAATGGGTAAATTAAGAGCGCGCTGTCTGACTGGGTGACGAATCAAACTGCTCGAATTGGTAAATTCAGAGAGCGCTGTCTGACTGGGAAGGGTTTTCGAAAGTGACGTACAGGAGGAAATGCCTGTACACCAGAAACCAGCATCATAAACGTCAAGAACGTCAGACGGTGTATATTTCTTGGTTGTGTGGCCTTCACCTGATCATCACTTCTTCATCAATCTCGGAACCGACTGGGTCGAAATCCTCCAGCTTCACCGGCACGATCTGCACAGCCTCATCTCTTGCAACTGCAGGTGCAGCAGGACGCCAATCTTAGCGTCTTCATAAGGTATGTGCTTTTTATTATAGTGATGTTCGATTTGTACATTACGTGCTTAAAATATAACCATAATTTTTCCGTACTTACAGAAGCAACGATCTGAAGCGTTCTTCGTAGTCAGGCGAATGATGTATTTATCCAACGTGTGGGGAAACGTACTGCTGCATCAATCTGATACTCGTTGCCATACTGTAAAGCCTGCAAGCAAAGAGCGACTTTTCAGTATGGCAACAAAATTATCAGAAATTCCAGTGGTTGTTTATAATAAGAGCAATCCGTTATATGACAACAACGCAGTAGGTTAAGAAACACTAACGCCTAATTAGAATTGTAGGACGCACGAAGAGCATTCATGTTGAAGAAGTAACAGAATTGTATGACGAGAAGACACTTGATGGAGTATGAAGAAATAAATGTATAAAAGTTATATATTGTGTTGTTGTCCGCATCTGTGTTGTTAAAGGTAAAGTTATGATATGGATTTACGCTGTTCTGTAGCGTTGTTTGGGTAAGTGTTTGTTTCCAAAGTGAATAAGGTTTGTTACGAGCGTTTTTTGCCTTAGATGATTTCGATCGAATGATGATGGATTCCTGCTTTCATCGTTCGTTCAACTGGTCGTACTTTGTTGCTGGTGATCAAGGCCATTGTAGTTGATTAGCAGCGAATGCAGAATCCAGCTGCTTGTGTGATAGCAAAACTGGAAGGGACCCACTCAACCATAACCATGTGTGTAAATGGTTGATTAGATAACATCCTCATGAAAAGGGGGTATAATGGTTTTCTTGTTTCAGGGAAGGCAGTGTTCGATTGCGGTTCTTGTCCACTGCGTTCTGGAGTATCAGTATTACGACGTGTATCAGTTTTCGATCCCGATTATCAATCGATACCGGCTGGGTTCCTTGGAATGGCTGTATGAAATCCAAACGTTCAAGCGCACGCGTACCATTTTCTGACCAGCAGCGGCCTGGACCAGGTGTTTTAATCAGACCTTATTACGTACGTAACGTCGGTAACGTTGAATTACCATCATCAGTTAAATATTGCTTAACAAAAAGTTGCTTTCATTTACTTCGCAAAACGGATACCGTTCTACATCGAAGCGGCATTACGCGTGAGCGTCCCGTGAGTTCCCGGGGTTTATAGGTTATGTTTTTGTTTTGATTTCAAAAACACTAGCGGCGCAGAAGAACTTGATACAATCGCGGCGAAAGTGGTGTTGTGTAGTGCGCTGAAATGATTTGCTTTTTAATTTTACAGAACGAAATTTGGTGGTAAACGAAGGCAGTGTGATATTCCGTGAATGTTGGGTAGCCGACGTGCAGGCAAACTGTTGCACGGGTAACATTTTACGATCATCAAAAAACGATGGAGAAGGCGAACAGTGAAACAAGGTCGCAGGATATCGATGTTCCACGGGTGCGGAATTTGTTGCTACGGTCGATGTGTGCCGTGTACCTGATGGCATTTGTTGGATTTTATTGTCAGGCTGAAGGTAAGCAGGTCAAGAAACCCAAAAAGGTTCCAAATTTCCAGTGAATATATCGATTTCATTACCCAGGCTGGTGGTGTTGTGTTGTGGCTGTGCGATTATGTTGTTTGTAGTGGTGTGCAGCAGTCACTCAGCAACCCATGGAGCGTTTCCCATGTAGCAAAAATGGCAACGAGTTGAAACGCTTCGAAATTGAAACGCTTGTTGAAACGCGCGCTCCTTGTTCGGATGCCCGGCAAATTTCGTAATTATTTCCGGGGCCACGTGTTCACTAATATTTCAGTGAAACATTATTTCAAACAGTTAGTCTAGTCAGAATGAGAGTTTTCTTTTTTGTAAGTAGTATTTTCTTTTACACAATACCCAATCTATTAGTTGCATGCCAGTGAAAATAACTTAAGAAAACTGTAAAACTGTACATATTTTTGTGAAACTAACACATAATGATGGAACTTTCACACTGTTAAGTTATTTTCATTAAATTAAATTGCTTTATGTTGGCAGACCAACATTATTGTAAGCTGATTGTACATAACTTGTTGGTAAAGTTTTATCAAACTTTTGCAATCTTTAGTGCTATAAATGATTATAAACTCATTCGTTTTCCAGGTTTTTTTGAGTTAGACACTAATTTATAGAAAGTTTGAAAGTATTTTTACTTTATATTTATATTCATCGATTAATACAGACCCGCAATATTACATTTTGTTTCACCTGTTTCCACCCACGTTTGAATTTCTTGCCGTTTGTATTAAACCTCGTGCCTTTTTGCATCGATTCGCGTGGCATCTGGTTCGAATGCTTGCCACCACGCCACGATTGAATTTTTAACTTTTCAGATTGTTTGTGAACATCTGAAATTTTCCTTTGAAAAATTTGGAAACCCTTTGTAAACCAGTACAAAAAGGTAACATTAAAGTAAATTGTCGCAAAATTCATA